>NW_026728107.1:0-300000 GCF_030684315.1 Stegostoma tigrinum | reverse complement strand
TCCATGACTGGAAAAGTGGGCGTGAATTTCAAAACAGTGGCATGTGCCATTGATGGAAAGGCGCTCTCCTGCCTTAAAGCTGGGGGGTGGGGTGGAATTTCACAGTGCTGGATATCTCGAATGGTTTCTGGTCTACCCTGGTTCGGCAGGACCAGTACAAATTCGCATTTACTTTTACAGGACAACAGTACACGTGGAGCTGTCTGCCACAGGGTTTCCATTATAGCCCCAGCATTCTCCACCAGTGTATAGCGGACTGTTTACAAGATTTCAGTGAGCCACACAGGCTTGTACAGTACGTGGATGACATCCTGTTGTTCACAGACAACAGTGAGGAACATGGCCCCCTACTTAGTGAGTTGTAACAACTCCTGTGCAAGAGCGAGTTGAAGGTAAACACTAAGGCGGCACAGATAGGGTTGAGGGAGGTCAAGTTCCTGGGACTGACCCCCAGGGCTGGAGAGCGCAGCGTAGATGCAGCACAGGCTCGATCAGGGGCCCTTGACATAATGAAACACATCTTTTGTGGCTTCCAAGGGGCATCGACTTGCATTGCATTTTGACCCCCTTGTTTTGGGCTCGGGTGAGAGACTGTGCGATTAGGGAATTGCTGGTGATTTTTTTTCTGCCGGGGTCCTTCTTTCGGGGATGGCTATTCGAGGATCTCTTCCAAACTCTGTCCTCACATTCACTATCCTCTGCATGAGAGTTGGGACGATCATATTCTTCGCTACTTGTGGAGTCACCAGGAAACAGTAAACAGGTGTTAGAGGGTCAAGTAGGCTGCACCCAGGACTTATGTCTTCCTGGGCTTCTCATGGGTTTTAAAAGGATCCTGTCGTCCCTCCTTTTGTTCACTGACCGTCTGGCCTGCGCCCTGTTTCCTGTTTCCCTGTTTTGTTTTAGATCTGGTATGACAGGAGGTAGGGTCTGTACAAGCCGTGGGCTTGCCAGGGGATCCATGTGGGCTGCCTACTGAAGGGCTTGGAGATTCTATGGGAGGTTTAGTTTGGGCAGCATACAGAGGCGGTTGCTGGGGCTGATGGCAGTGTTGGGGTGACTGCAGATGTAGATTGGCCAAGGGCGGGTAGGGTTCTGGAGGGGGTAGCGGTCCCGATGAGGCAGAGGGATGCCTTCCCCAGTTCTCCTCGGTCTTGCTCTTCTGTGTCATTAATTTGGAACAACATCGGCACGCCAGATATGTCAGGAGGTACCTCCGATTTTTTGTTTTCTGTCAATGCGGCCTGCCGCTCTAGCCCCCAATCTTTGTCTCACTGTTCTCTCTCCTGTCTTTCTTGGTTAACTCTTTCCCTTTCATTTGTCTCATGATCCTCACACTGCAGTTTTCAAACTTCCCAAGTTTTTGGTTTCCCCTCGTTATCACAGGCACTGATCCCTCTCCTACGAGCATTATCCACCCAACTGGCCAGTTTTGATTTTTCAGTCAGCTCCTCAGCTCTCTTTCTCTAGAATGACATTAACCCTTTCCAGTGCCTCTTCTGCTTTAGTGCATAGATCTATATCCCGCGTTCTCCCCAATGGCCAATTCTCATTTCCCAATCTTTTATTTAAGCATGCTGACAGACGTCTGTACTGTACTTCATTTTCGGAATTATCCCGGCAGAATCGATGTAAAGGAGGGCTGACACCTGATTTATCCAGTGTTAGTCCCATTTTTCCCTTAGCTGTTTTTTTTTATTAGCGCTTTCATTTTTACTATCCCTTTATACTACTGCAGTACACTTTGTCTCAACACCCACTTCAGGGTCCTGACCTTCGCGTGGGGGATTTCCCCTCTTAACAGCCAGTCTAAGGCAGGGTGGTTGAAACAGACAGACACTGTAACTACACTGTACCTCGGTCTTACACTAAATGCCCGACCTTTTCCCCATTGCCCGACACAGGATTTCACCCCCGGTCACAGGGTGAAATCTATCCTCCCGGATTTTAAAAATTACCAGTTATCTGACCTGGGGACTCCAACCCCGGCCACCAGGGACTCGAACCTCCCGGATTTCTTTACTCACCTGGGGATTTGAACCTCCAGGCGTTAGGATTTAGCAGTGTTCAAGACCGTGAGTTGTCTCGGGTTCCATCAGTACAGAGACACGCAGGGACGAAGGGTCGCACGGATGGCAGGTTAGTGAGAGAGGCCAAGGTGAATCGTATCTTGCGGGTCCGTCCGTCTCACTCCACTGACACTCGAACGATCACTTATTCAGCTCTACACGTGAGACTGCTGTACATGTTGGAACCCTGCTCTTGCGCCAAATGTCAAGTTCGTTTTAGGAGACCCTCATGGACTTGCTGCAATAACAAGACACTGACCTGTTTAGAAAAACACAAATCCCTTTGTTACCAAGTACAAGCTGTGGAGAATCACTGTACTCAGAGTGCAGAGTCTCACAAGTAATTTTCCCCGAGCAGCGGACAGTCCCTGCTTTTTATACTTTACAAAAGACATGATACATAAAACGATTTCACAATTTACTATGACATGATACATAAAACAATTACTACAACAGACAAAAACAGGATACCAAGCAATTATTACATCAACAACATAAAAGGCCAGGATATAGTATCGAATGCTGGTGAAGTAGCTGCTCATGGCAGGAGGCGATTTCGAGTTGTTGCCCGGGACAGATTCTGATTTCAAGTTGCCAGTGCGTCTGGCTGGAACAAAGTCAGTGCCCTGGCCCCTTTGTCAGCGACAGAAGTTACGTGCTTCAGAGGTTTCACACCTTTCCAAATTTTCCCCACCTAACCCTATTTGAAACAGTTTGATTCGGATTTTAATTCAGTCAGGAAGCTTAAGACAGTGCCTGCATACCGATGTGTGAGAAGAAAGGGAGTTACAAAAAGCTTTACCCTGAATTCCTAGCTGGGCAGGAAGCTTCAGGGCAGTGTCTGCATACCGATGTGAAGGTAGATAAGAGTTTACTTCTATAAATTAAAGTCTCTGTGTAGGAATCAAATGCAGACAAAAGACTTTAATTTATAGAAGTATACAAATGAATGGGATGTTTTCACATTAACATCTCACAGACAGTTTAACTGCAGGTCCAGAACAGCGAAACATCAACAGTTACTTAGGGCTCTGAAACTCTCTGTATAACAGTCATGTAAGTATTGCTCACCCAGCAGTGAGCTGATGGTGAGGTTCAGAAGCTCTGAAGATAGTATGCAAGTGGCAGTCCTGTTGAAATTAGAGGACTCAAAACTTTGTCAGAAACTGAACAGCATCCTGTTTTATAGTAAGTAAATGACATATAAGTTTATTTTACATCAATGTTATATTCAACCATTCTGACGTGAAAATGCCTTACTATGCTGTTTCTGAGTAGCTGTAAATGGAAGAGTGTCTCCAAGCTAGGCTTATAGACCTCTTCCACGTGTATGTGGTACAAGTTTGAATAAACTCACCTTGTTTCAATCCAGTGAGGTCTGAAGACACAATGTTTTCAAAAACCAGCTATCCAAGGAAGAATAATATTCTCTGGTTCCTATTGAATTTAGCTTTCTTATGATTCCTTAATACAATGCTCTGTCAAATGGAGCCTTAAGATAGTGGATAGTCACTCTCACATTTGGAATTCAGCTGTTTGGTCCATGTTTTCACCAAGAATGTAGGGAGGAGAGGAGATGAGTGGCCCTTGCTTAACTCAAACTGAGATCCATCACTATGATATTACAAAGCAAGTGCTGCTTGATGTCATTGTTCTCACCCTGTTTTGAATGCATTTCCGGACTGACAGGCCAGACAACTGACTGACCACATGTATGGTTTCTCTTCACTGTAAACGACGCTTGTTCCTTCCATGTTCAAAGCTCCTGAGAATTAAGTGTTCCTGGCAGTTTTTGATCCAGTGTTTGAGTTGAGCTGCCTGTCCGTAAGTGTTCCCTTTCAAATTTCCTGGAAAGTAAATTTACTGTTCAATGTAGAATGAAAGCTGCCGGATTGTCACCTGGATCACAAAAAACGGTGGGGTGTTGTAAGTCAGGAATGAAAATAAAAGTTGCTGGAAAAGCTCAGCAGATCTGACAACATCTGTGAATGAAAACAAAAGTGTGAATGTTTCGGGTCTGGTGACCCTTTCTCAAGTTCAGAGTCAGGGTCACCGGACCCGAAACAGAAACTCTTTTTTTCCTTCACGATGTTGTCAGTCTTGCTGAGCTATTCCACTTGGATCATTTGATATCTTTGAAAGGACAGAAGATGAAAAATACAGGACAAATCAGGCTGTGGGAACTGGCTGCAGAGCCAATCATTACTTGTGCAGAGCCAGAGTGGGAGGTTTGAGTGAGACCACAACAATGCTGTCGGTGTAACAATACAAACCGTACAACTATCTGACCATAACCTGTGTCAGTCTGTAACTAGATACGTGTAAATGACCGAAGCTTGCTGAAAATGCATTCCTGCAAGCAAGTCGGAATTCATGGTCCTCCTTTCGATAATTAATTCCCCTTTTGCACTGGTGAGATTTGTATTTGGAGTACTGTGTTCAGTTCTGGTCACCCAACTTAAAGAAGGTTATGAAACATTTCGGGGCAAATTCAGTGGACTAATACCTGGAATGAGTGGATTGCCTGAAAAGAAAATCTAGAGCAAAATCTAGACAGGCTTGCCTGTATCCTCTGGAGTTGAGAAAAGAAAGAGGAGACTAAATTGAAACATGAAAGATTCTGAGGGGACCTGACCAGATGCATGGAGAAAACATGGTCCCTCTTCTGGAAGGATCTAGAACTTAGGGCTGAGAACCTTTGTGATTCCCTTCGTCAAAAGGCAGTGGATGCAGAATCTTTCTATTTAAAAAAAAGGCAGATTCTTGCTGACCAAGACGATGAAAGATATTCTGAGATATGCAGGCACATAGAGCTGAGGTTGAAATTAGATCAGCAGTGATTTTATAGAGTCGCAGAGCAGGTTCGAGGGGCCGAGTGGCCTACACTCGTTCCTCATTCCTTTGTTTGAATAAACCGCAAGACAAAGAAACTCGAGTCTTGTCTGATTATTCTGGGTGAGGGGGGGGTGGGGTCAGGGTTTGTGCTCCCACTTCACTCACCCAGTGGATTAGTTCCTCTCTACACCCCAAACAGCTTCAAATATCATTGGTAAAAATTTAATCACATCAGCTGTCATCCTTCTAACTTACAGGGAATACAGCATTCCTAGTGGGATGATGAGTTTTAAATCGGAGTAGGGAACACACAAATTAGGAATCAGAGTTGTCCATTCTGTCCCTTGAGCCTCAAAAAGGTCAAAGCTGATCTATTTATGCTTGGATTCCACATTCGCACTTGGCCTTGATTGTTTTTTTAAAAACATCCTGTGGGCATTGCTGGCTGAGTTCAGTTGTCATGGAGAAGGTGGCAGTCATCTGCCTTCATGAATCACTATAGTCCATGAATGGTAGATGGACACATAATGCGGTTAGGGAGAGAATTCAGGATTTTGAACCAGCAGCACTGAAGGTATAGCAATACATTTCCAAGTCAGGATGGTGCGTGGCGTGGAGGGAATTCACACCCAACAGAGTCTGCAGCACGGAAAAAGGCTCTGCTGGCTCTGCCTGATCTTGACACTATCTTCCAAGTACTCTGTTATTCCATCTTTTATAGCTGACCCTAACATATTTTTCCAACCAATTTTATGCAAATTCCCTGTTTTCTTTCTGACTCCCTTCTGACATACTGGGGTTACATTAGCGATCCTCCAACCCATAAAAAACTGACGGTGTATAGAATTTGGAGGATAACCACTCGTGCATCTACTATTTCTGCAGCCACTTCCTACAGTACTTTGAGATGAAGGTTATCAGTCTCTGGGGATTTATCTGCCTGTTATCCCATTAGTTTTTCCAATATCATTTTCCTACTAATAGTGATTCCACCGTCCTATTAGACCCTGAGATCCCCTTAATTTTGGGACGTTATCCTTATGGAAAACCTCAGTCATATTTAATTGGTCTGCGATCACCGTGTACCCCATTATAAATTCACTGTTTCTGCTTGGAAGGAGAGCCCATATTCTTCGTGACCAGTCTTTCACTACCAATCTTCAACGAAGAGTTTAATGATGATCATGAAACCGTTGTCAATCCTCAGGAAAAAAAAATCATCTGGCTCACGGATATCCTTCAGGGAAAGGAACCGTTATTCTTCACCTAGTTTGGTCTATATGTGACTCCAGCCATACAGCAATGCAGCTGACACTTGATAGCCCTCTGGGCAATCACAGATGGGCAATAAATTCTGGTCAGGCCAGCAAAGTCCATGTTCTGTGAATGAATATATAACAAAGTTCTATTGGTTTGTATGGTCCCTGCAGCATACATTCATGTTCTGTTTTCTCACTCTGATTAAATCCCTTTGTTTCCCTTTGCAGAAATCTAAACTGCTCCCAATCCTGTTGTCAGTTGTTTTATTGGCCTAATTGTGTATGCTGCTTCCTTAAATTTAATACCTGTTCATTTCCCTTTCTGTGC
This sequence comes from Stegostoma tigrinum, assembly GCF_030684315.1. Taxonomy (NCBI): domain Eukaryota; kingdom Metazoa; phylum Chordata; class Chondrichthyes; order Orectolobiformes; family Stegostomatidae; genus Stegostoma; species Stegostoma tigrinum. The sequence continues at coordinate 293,509 of NW_026728107.1, read as the reverse complement.
TGTGGTTTGATCATGTTTCCCATTTTGTTCTTGTGCCAGGCTGCGATGAAGAGCTTCCACAGCTTGTCCACACCCTCTTTCAATGTTTGCCATTACCCATTTCCCACCATCCATTTAAACACTGATTCACCATTTATCACAACTGGCTCGTGTCTCATACCATTTCAAATTCTTTCATTTAATTACAGGACCCAAATCTCAGAAACTACAATATCACTCTCCAGCTTTGTGAAGAATTCTATCCTATTGTGGTCACTCATCCTTATGGGCCCATACTCAACTGGATTGTCAATTATTCCATCCTCATTATACAATACCCATCTGCTTCTTCAACATGTTGATTCATAAAATTGTACCATATAGACACTGAGGATCCCTCCTGCACTGTACTGCTACAGTGTGATTTGGACAATTTATAAGTAGGTTGCAGTCACCTGTAATTAAAGACATAACTTTATGCCTCATATCTCTCAATTCCACCCTAATGCCTTCCAAAATATTACTGCAGCTTGGGGTCCATATGCAGCACTAAGGTCATTTTCTGTCCATTGGTGTTTCTCAGCTCAACCCAAACAGACTGTACTTCAATACACCCTATATCCTGGCTCACGTCAGTTTCCTGTTTTAATCAGCAGCTCCTGACAAATCCTTTTCCCTCTTTCCTGCCCAATCCATCTTCCTCAGACAACCCACTGATTCCAGGTTTCAATCTTGTAAACCTCCTCTGAGCCACTTTGAATAAACGAAGAGAAGACCAAAACCTGCAAACGGTATTCAAGATTTGGTCTGACCCCTTCCTTGTACAAATGAAGCAGAACATCCTCTCCTTGATGATTATTTGTTGTCATAACAAGGGAGATGGCCTAGTGGCTTTCTGGATTTCAGAGAGATCTTAATCAATTGGGGCAATGGGCTGAGGAATGGCAGATTGAATTTTATTTGAATAAATGTTTGTTCTCCCAAAATGCAATACTTCACAAAGGCAGGACTTGCACAATTAGTGGTTGGACTCTGCGTAGTGTTGCAGATCAGAAAAAAAAAACCCTCAGTTTTCAGGTACATCATTCTTTGAAATTTGCATCACAAGTAGACAGGGTGGTTAGGAAGGCATTTAGCACACTTGTCTTCATTGCTCAGGCCTTTGAGTACAGGAGTTGGGAAGTGATGTTGGCGAGTCTTCTTCTGGAGCACTGTGTGCTGCTCTGATCGTCCTGTTATGGGAGTGAATATTGTCAAACTGGAGTGGGTTTGGAAAAAAAACTTAACACGATATTGCCAGGAATGGTGGGGTTGAGTTATAAATATACGCTGGATTGGTGGGAACTTCTTTCACGGGAAGGTAAGACGTTGAGCGATGACCTTATGCGGGTTTAATAAAATAATGAGAGACACAGATAAGGAATACCAAAGGTCGTTTCCCTCAGGTGCGGGATTTCAAAATCAGGGGCATATTTTTAAAATGAGAGGAGAAAGATTTTTAAAAAGGCATGACGGGCATCTTTTTGTTTTATACAGAGTGCTCAGTGTGTGGAATGAACTGCCAGAGGAAGTGATGGATGTGGGTAGTTACAATGTTTGAAAAACATTCAGGTCAGTACATGAATTTGAATGATTTGGAGCGAATATGGGCCAATCGCAGGATTTTTTTTTAAATAAGGAAAACATTGCTGCCATCACTAGAAGAGATGTTTCTGAAAAATCATCCCATGAAAACATATGTTGAAATTAGAAATAAGAAGTAAGAAAGGAACAACCATCTGATGGGATTGTACCATAGGCTTCCTAATAGTCAGAGGGAAACTGAGGAACAAATATGCAGAGGGATCTCAGATATGTGTAAGAATAACAAGGTTATAATAGTTGGTGATTTTCAGTTTCCAAACATTTACCGGGACTGCCATTGTGTAAAAGGTTTAGATGGGGAGTATTTTCTGAAATGTGTTCAAGAAATTTTTCTTTATCAATAAATCGATGCTCCTATGGAAAAAAAAATAAGGCGTAGCAAGTGACTGAAGTGACAGTACAGGGAAACTCTGAGTCTTGTGACAGAATTACGATCAGTTTTAAAGAATTATGGAACAGGATATGCCTTCCAGAAAAAGTAAAAGCTTTAACTGGAGTAAGGCAAATTTTAATGCTATAAGAAAAGAACTTTCAACACTTCTGAGGAAGGATTAACAGACCCGCAACATTAACTCCGATTTGTCCTTCACAGATGCTGCCAGACCTGCTAAGCTTTTCCAGCAGCTTCAGTTTTTATAACTTTCAAACGTTGACATGAGTAGACGGCAGGTATAAGGATGTCTGATAAGTTGGGCGGGAGGGGGTCTTTCGAAAAAGTGACAATTCAGAGTCATTACATCTCTAAATGTGAAAGGTAAGGTTGGTAGGATCAGAGAATAATGGGTGAAAAAAGATACTCAGGTTTTAGTCAGGAATTTAAAAAAAAATAAATTAGTAGATATAAAAAAAATGGCTCAAATGAATCTCTTGAAAGCGTAAATAGTGTCTGGGGAATTCTTAAACAGGAGATCAGGACGGCAAAAGGCAACATGAAACTGCCTTGGTTGATAAGCTTAAGAATAATTCAAACACTTTCTACAAGTGCATTAAAAGCAAGAGAGCACCGAGAGAGTGAGCAGGGCTCCATGAAGATGAAAGAGGTCAACTCTGTGTTGAGCATCAGGAGAGGAGAGAGATTTGAAAGGAATATATTGCATCAGGTTTTACTGTTGAGAAAGAAATGGAGGGGGGACAAGTCAGGGGTAGAAATATTTTGGTTTGAAAACAGCTCATGGAGATGGGGGAGATTTTTCATGAATATTTCTCCTCAGTATTTACTAAGCAAAGAATCATGGATGCTAAGGAAACAAGGGAAGCAAGTGGGGATGTTTTGGACCATCGAGGTGGTGTTTGCAGCCATAAAGCACATTAAGGTTGATAAATCCACTGGATCTGATGAAGTCCATCTTCAGACACTGTGGGAGGCTGGGGAAGAAATTGCAGAGACCCTTGCAGAGATTTTTCCCTTCATCTTTTCTCACGACAGAAATTCCAGAAGACTGGAGGGTGGCTAATGTTGTCCCATTGGTTAAGAAAGGTAGCAAAGACCAGCCAGGGAATGACAGGCCAGTGAACCAGTGGTAGACAAGGTATTGAAGATGATATTCAGGGAGTCAATCAACCAAAGCTGGGATATTCAAGATCTGAATAGGGTTAGTCAGCATGGATTTGTGCACAGAAATCATGTCTGACAAATCTATTCAAGTTTTTTGAGGAGGTAAGCAAGAGGATTGATGAGGTTAGGGCAGTGAATGCTATCTATATGGACTTTAGTAAGGCCTTCAACAAGGTCCTATACGGCAGCCTAGTCATGAAGGTTCGGTTGTGTGGGATCCAGGGAGAGCCAACTCATGGGATTCAAAATTGGGGTCGATGGTAGGAAGCACAGCGTGATGGCTGAACTTTGGTTCTTGGACTGGAGGCCTGTGGCTAATGGTGTGCCACGGGGGGTCGATACTGGGATTTTTGTTGTTTGTCACTTCCATAAATGATCTGGATGTGAATGTATATGGCATGATTAGTAATTTTGTATCATCTGCAAACTTAAGAGGTATCGTTGAGGTATCAAAAATTACAGGGGAATTGTGATCAGATGGGGAAGTGGGCTGAGGATTGCCAAATGAAATTCAATACTGCTCAGCGTGAGGTGTTGGCCTTTGGAAAGTTCAGCCAAGGTAGGAGTTATACAGTGAATGGTATGGTTCTGAGGAATATCATGGAGCAGTGAAACCGGGAAGCACAAGTACATAGTTGGTTGAAAGCAGCATCACAGGTAGACAGGGTGGTGAAGAAAGCATTTAGCATGCTGGCCTTCTTCAGTCGATGCACTGCATATAAGAGTTGGGATGTTATGTTAAAGATGTGCAGGTCATTGGTGAGGCCACATTTGCAGTGTGGTGTACAGTTTTGGTCACCCTGTTACAAGAAAGGCCTAGTTAAACTGGAAAATGTGCAAAGACGAGTTACAAGGATGTTGCTCGGAATAGTATGCAAGTTCTAAGGAGAGGTTGGCCACGATTGGACTTTATTCCTTGGAATGGAGGAGAATGAGCAGTGATCTTACTGAGGTGAATAAAATCATGAGGGGCATAGATAGGATGAATGTATGTAGTCTTTTTCCCAGGAATGGGGAATGGAAAACTAGAGTGTACAGATTTAAGGTGAGAGGGGGCAGATTTAAGAAGGACGTGAGGAGCAACTTCTTCACACAGACAGTGGAGCATTGTTGGAATGGGCTGCCAGAGAATGTGGTGAGACATGTACAATAGCAACATTTAGAACACATTTGGACAGGTACACGGATGGAAAGTGTTTAGAGGGGGATGTGGACCAAATGCAGGCAATCAGAAATTGCTGAGCGGGCACCATAGTCAGCACAGACCAGTTTGGGCCGAAGGGCCTGTTTCCATGCTGTATTACACTCTGACTTTAAACCTCCAGGCCCTGCTCGAGTGCATCAGATCATGTTGTGGGAAGTTAAAGAGAAAACATGGGGTCCCTTTGCAGAAAGATTTGCATCATCTATAATTACAGGTGAGGTGCCAGATCACTGGAGAGTGGCTAAAATTGTGCCTTTGTTTAAGGGACATCAGCAGAAGCCTGGGAGCTGTAGACCTGAGTCTGACTTCGGTTTGGGGTATGTAGTCGAAGGTGATTGTCAAATGTAGGATTTATGTATTTGGAGAGGCAAGGAATGATGAGTTGATTTGAGTTTTTTGGAGAAGTAGCAAAGAAGATTATTGAGGGCGGAGTGGTGGACGTAGTTTATTTTGACAAGAGTAAAGCCTTTGACAAGGTTCCACAAGGTGGACTAATTAGTAAAGTTAGATCATATGGGACTCGGGGGGAGCTTGTCAACTGGATACAAATATGGCTTAGTGACAGGACACAGGGACTGGTGTGGAGGGTTGTTTATCAGACCGGAAGCCTGTTCCCAGAAATGTTCCACAGGGGTCAGTGATCGCTCCAATTTTGTTTGACTTTATATAAAAAGCGATTTAGATGAGAATAGTGGAGACATGGTCAGTAAGTTTGCAGATGACACCAAAATAGGCAGGATAGTGGACAGTGAAATAGGCTGTCCAAGATTACAAAGAGATCTTGATTTATAGGGTTAAGAGGCTGAGGAATGGCAGGTAGTGTTTAATTTGGATAAAGGTGCAGTATTTCATTTTGGTAAAACAAACAAGATCAGTATTTGTACAATTAAACGTAGGGCCTTGGGGTTAGTGTTGTCGAACAGAGAGACCTCAGGGTTCAGGCCCTTAATTCTGTGAGGTTAGTGTCACATGAAGAAAGTGTGGTTAAGTCGGTGTTTAGCCTGCTTGCCTTCACTGCTCAGACCTTTTGAGTATAGGACGTGGGACGTCATGTTAAAATCGTGCAGAACATCAGTGAGGCCTCTTCTGGAGTAATGTGTCCACTTCAGATCTCCTGTTCTTCAAAGGATATCATCAACCTGGGGAGGATTCAGCAAAGATTTAGCAGGAAGTTGCCAGGAATGGAGGTTGAGAATCATAAGGAGAGGCTTGATCAGTTAAGGCATTTTTCCTTTGCAGTCTAAGAATGGAGGGGTGATTTATATGTTTATAAAATCATGAAGAGTACAGATAAGGTGAATGGAAGATCCCTTTTCATTTGGGAGGGTGATTTCAAGACTAGGGAGCTGGAGAAAGCAAGCTGAAACGTTCCCTGTTCATGCCTAAATCTGGACAGTTCTTATTGCCAGACTATTTGACGAAGAGCCAAAGAGATGGAGGGTAGGTGATGCTTCTCATGGCTGGATTAACTTTCTACTCTGGGTGGCTTCATGCTACACTTATAGTCTATAGGTTACCAGTATTGGAGGGTATGAGTTATGAGGAGAGACTGGGACTTCACTGGACAAAAGGAGGTTGGGCAGTGACTTTCGAGAGGTTTATAAAATCGTGAGGGGTATAATGTGAACAGCAAGGGCCTTCTCCCTTGGATAGGGGAGTCCAATACTAGAGGGTATTTTTTAATGGGAGAGGAGAAAGATTTGAAGGGCAGTAAAGGGGAACTGTTTCAAACAGAGGGTTGTTTCAATGTGGAATGAACTGCCAAAGGAAGTGAAAGATGCAGGTACTCTTCCAACATTTAAAAGACATTTGTACAGGTACATGAATAGGAAAGCTTGAGAGGGATATGGACCCAACTCAAGCAAGTGGGACTCGTTCAGTTTGGGAAGCCTGGTCGGCATGGACAAGTTGTAATGAAGGAGGCTAGAGAACGCAGAAATATTTTCTGATATTTTGAAAATAGTTCACATTACAGGAGATGAAGTGCTAAATGTCTCAGAAAATATAAAGGTTGATAAATCTCCAGTACCTGATCTAGTGTATCTGAGGATATTGTGGGAAGTAAGGGAGGAAATTGCAAAAATATTCATATCATCTATAAATATGGGTGGGTGTGACATGACTGGAGAGTGGCTGATATTATCCCTTTGTTTTAGAAGGGATGTGGGAGAAGCCTGAGAACTATGAACCTGAGCCTAACACTGGAAAACAGTGACAGAATTAGGTTGGTCTGGATTTATGAAAGGGAAATCATATTGAACAAAACTGCCGGAATGTTTCAAAAATGCAACATTTAGAGTTGAAAAGGCAGTGCATGTGGCTTATGTAGGCTTTGAGAAGGCATTCAAAGTCCCCACATAAGAGATTAGCACGTAAATTTAAAGCATGAGAGATTGGGTATTCACAGGGATACAGAACTGTTTGGCACACAGAAACAGTCAGAATAAACAGTCATTTCTTGTATGCCAACCAGTGACCAGTGTGGAACTGTGGTCCATGGTGGATCCCAGGTATTCATACAATCAATTAGTCATTTAAATGAGAAATGCGTCTCAGTTCGAGATTATCCAGTTGGATTACAAAACTAGGAAAACACAAGTCACTGACAGTAAGCATGCAGGTGTAGCAGGGGGTGAAGAAGGCAAATGGTATTTTGACCTGCAGAGTTAGAGCATTTGAGTACAGGAGCAGGGATGTCTTACTGAAATTGTACAGGATCTTGGTGAGACCACACCTGGGATGGTATGTGTAAATTTGGAATTTTTATCTGTGGAAGGAATTTCTGGCTACAGAGGCTGTTCACAACAGTTGATCAGACTGATTCCTGGGATGGCAAGACTTACATATAAGGATAGGATGGATTGGTTAGGATGAAATTCACTGGAGTTTAGAAGAACGAGGAAAGATTTCTCAGAAACCAATAAAATTCTAGGTAAATACAGGAAGGATGTTGTCAATGACCAGGGAGTTGGAGCTTAGGGGCATGGACTCGGCTGTTAAGAATTGAAATGAGGAAATTTAAAAAAATACAGAGACTGGTGACCCTGTGAAATTTGCTGCCACAGAAAGCAGTTAAGGCCGAACACTGGATGTTTCCAAGAAGACGATAACATGTATAGTTGTCGTGGCTTAAGGGATCAAAAGAACTGGCTCTAAAGTGGGAGGAGGCTGAGTAGAATGATCAGCCATGATCAAAGTGACTAGCGGAGAAGGATCGAAAGCTACAATGGCCTGCGCCTGTTCCTATTTTCTATGTTTCTATTCTGTTGAAGGTGGAATATAAGAACAAAATGACAACAACTGACACAAAAAACAGCACGACCTTATCACCACTGGATGAAAATCCTACAACTCCTTACCAATTTGCAACATGGGAGCTACATCACCACGTGGATTGCAGCAGTTCAAGAAAGTGCAGAGTGATTTTGGAAGCTTCTGCAGTGGCTGCTCTGTCTCTCATTTTCAATCCAGTTTTCAAGTTGTTGAATGCCCTGAGAAAAGTAACAGAGTATTTCAGAAATATCTTTGGAAGTTTGCTGATACTGGGGGAAACAAGGGGTGGGATAGGGGCTGGAGGTACAGAAGGTGGTAAAGTGGGGGAAGAGGGACAATGAGAGAAACAACTGGCTGATTTTGTCGGGGGGGAGGATGGGTGAAGAATAACCCCAATATCCAAACCACATGGCCCCAACCTGTTCAGCTCTCTCCCTCCACTTTCTCTGAGCCTCTGTCACACCAGCAGCCAGCTCAGCATCAAAGATGTGCATTTGGCCCAGTTTTAAAGTCCTTCTGTTTGACAACATTCTCTCCCAGACTTGCTGGCACCAGTTCCCAGATGCTGACCTTATTAATGGCCAAAAGAGTCTACACAGTTTTCCAATAAGAAACAACCTGCAATCGACTTCCAGGCCTGGCCTCAGAAACCAATAATTGATTTTGTATTTTTTGGAGCACAACAGCTGCTCACAGTCCAGACGTCACCGTTCAACTCTCAGATTCAAGCCAAAAATGACTTTTTAAAAACTCAAAACAAAAGTCAGCGAGGGTGCTAACACAATACGCAGTGGAAAGACCTCTGACCAGTGAGTACACATTGGAGTTCTGCTTTACTGAGAACACCTCTCATTGCGGTAATCACATTCTGAAGTGGCTTGACAGGGTAAAAGCTGACAGGACTTTCCCTCTCACAGGGCAGTCTAGGCCTCTTTCAGGGAGGAAGCCTGAGGCTCTCTGAAAACTAAACGCAGCACTGGAAGACCCCTGTTTGAGACCTGAGACCTAAACTGAGCAATCACGCAGCCCTCTTGCTGGAATACAGCACCGAAACTGCCCTCCCCTTTAACCTGTACTCACCGCTTGTGGCTCTCATGGAGAACCATTTCATTCTGGCTATCTCTCCCAGTACACATGCTCACAATCACAATGAGCTGTGCGCATGCTCCATAGCTGAATACGCCGGTTTGAGACAATGGGAACTGCGGAAGCTGGAGAGTGTGAGATAACAAGCTGTGGGGTTGGATGGACACAGCAGGACAAGCAGCATCTCAGGGGCACAAAAGCTGGTGTTTCGGCCCTAGACCCTTCTTCAGAAAAGGGGGATGGGGAGGAGGGTTCTGTAATAAATAGGGAGAGAGGGGGAGGCGGACTGAAGATGGAGAGAGGAGAAGGTAGTTGGCTCTTGGTTTGTTCGCTGAGTTTGGCAAATGAATTGCAAACGTTTCGTCTCCAGTCGAGAAGACATCATCAGTGCGTAGCTGCTGCTGCGTAGGAGAAGATAGGTGGAGAGGAGGCAGGCAGGTCAAAGAGGCGGGGATGGAGCCAGTAAAGGTGAGTGTAGGTGGGAAGGTAGGTAGGGGATAGGTCAGTCCGGGAAGGACGACAGGTCAAGCGGTCAGGATGAGGTTTGTAGGTAAGAAATGGGGGTACGGCTTAAGGTGGGAGGAGGGGACAGGTGAGAGGAAGAACAGGTTAGAGAGGTGGGGACGAGCTGGGCTGGTTTTTGGATGCAGTGGGGGAGGGGAGATTTTGGAGCTTGTGAAATCCACATTGATACCATTGGGCTGCAGTGTTCCCAAGCGGAATATGAGTTGCTGTTCTGTAACCTTCAGGTAGCATCAGTGTGGCGCTACAGGAGGCCCAGGATGGACATGTCATTTGCAGAATGGGAGGGGGAGTTGTTTAGTGCGAACCGAGCATTGATGATCTGCAAAGTTGTCCCCAAGCCTCCGCTTGGTTTCTCCGATGTAGCGGAGCCACAATGGGAACAGCAGATGCAGTCTAGCACATTATCAGATGTGCGGCCTGGGATCGAGGTGAGGGGTAGGGACAGCTGGAGCACTTTCTGCGGTTGCAGGGAAAAGTGCCGGGTGTGGTGGGGCTGGAGGAGAGTGTGGAGCAGACAAGAGAGTCACGGAGAGAGTAGTCCATCCGGAAAGCAGACAAGGGTGGGGACGGGGTGTGAGGGATGAGTTGTTCAAAATGTGGGAGACGCGGTCGAGGGAGTTCTCAACCACTGAGTCGGGGGAGGTTGCCGTCCTTGATAAACGAGGACATCTGAGATGTACAGGGGTGGAACTCATCAACCTGGGAGCAGTTGCGGCAGAATTGGGAATAGGGGATGGCATTTTTGCAGGAAGGTGGGTGGGAGGAGGTGTATTACAGGTAGCTGTGGGAGTCAGTGCGCTTGAAATGGATATTGGTTTCTGGGTGGTTGCCAGAGATGGAGACAGAGAGATTCAGGAAGGAGGGAGAGGCATTAGAGATGGTCCAGGTGAACTTAAGGGTGTGGTGGAAGGTGTCAGTGAAGTGAATGAACTGTTTGAGCTCCTCGTGGATGCAAGAGGCGGCGTGGATGTCGTCATCACTGTAATGGAGGAAGAGGTGGAGTTTAGGGCCTGTGTAAGTATGGAAGAGGGATTGTTCCACATAACCTACAAAGAGGCAGGCACAGCTTGGGTCCATGTAGGTACCCATGGCCACCCCTTTTGTAGGTAGTGGGAGGAATTGAAAGAGAAGGTGTTGAGGGTGAGGACGGGTTTGGCAAGGCGGATGAGGGTGTCAGCGTTGGGGCACTGGTTGGGCCTGCGGGATAGGAAGAAGCATGGGGAATGTGGGTGTATAGGAACTGGGCGTCCATGGTAAAGATGAAGTGTTGGGGACTGGGGAATTGTAAGTTTTGTAGGAGATGGAGAGCTTGGGTGGTCTCACAGACATAGGTAGGGAGTTCCTGGTCTAAGGGTGAAAAAATGAATTCCAGTTCGGTGGAGATAAGTTCAGTGGGGCAGGAGCAGGCAGAGATAATGGGTCAACCAGGGCAGGCAGGTTTGTGGATTTTGGAAAGGAGATAGAAGCGGCCATTGCAGGGTTGGGGAATGATGAGGTTGGAGGCTGTGGGTGGGAGGTCATCTGAGATGATGAGATTGTGGATGGTTTGGGACATGATGCTTTGATAGTCAGGCGTGGGGCCATGATTAAGGGGTCAGTAGGAGGTGGTGTTGGAGAGTTGGCGTGTAACCTCAGCGATGTAGAGGTCAGTGCACCGTACCACAACTGTGCCTTCCTTGTCCATGGGTTTTATGGTGAGGTTGGGATTGGAGCAGAGGGCTGTACGTTCTGCAGGGAAGAGGTTGGAGTGAGTGCGAGGGGTGGAGAGGTTGAGGCATTTGATGTCACGATGGCAGTTGGTGATGAAGAGGTCGAGGGAGGGTAGAGGACCTTCGATGATGCCCAGGAGGAGGGGGTGCATTGGAGGTGAATGAAGGGGTCAGTAGAGGGAGGGTTAGGCTCACGGTTAGAGAAGTAAGCATGGAGGCAGAGGCGGCGGAAAACCTCCTCAACGTCCAAGCGTGACCAGTATTGATTGATGTGTGGGTGAAGGGAGACAAAGGTGAGCCCCATACTGAGGACTGATCGTTTGTCCTCAGTAAGGGGGAGGTCTGTGGGGATGGTGAAGACTCGACACGGCTCAGTGTTTCTGTCTCCTCTGGAGCTGCTAGCTGTGGAGGCTGTGGGTGGAGTGACATCGGAGATGGTTGTGGGTGGAGGTGCATGGGCATGGGCGGAGTTGGATCGGTGGTGGGCAGAGTGCCGTTTGCGCTGGTGGTGGGAGGAGCAGGGTAGGAGGAGGCAGCTGTGTTGACGGTAGGTGTGTCCTCAGTGTCTATGGTGTTGGACATGGAAATGGAGGTGGTGGCATTCGCTGTCCCGGAAACGGGGTATCCTGCGGCGGAGGATGTGCCGCCATCCCCAGTTGCTCCGAGAGTGGCCACATGGCCAAAGCTGGCGGGCACATTGTGGGCGAGTTCTTGTGTCGGGTTGGGGATTTGGGAGGTGTAGGTTGCCCGTTTTGGATGGTAGGCACCAGGAAGTTTACTGTACTTACGGTTTTTTGTCTCTACTGAAGCTGAGTAGAATTGTGAGTTCAGGTCCTAGATCCTATGAAGAATAAAAAAAAAACAGGTGAGGTCCTTTGCAGGTCTGAGAGAGGGAGGCTCTGAGCTGGGGTAGGCTGGATTGCAGTGCCTGGAGTTGCCATCGCATTTCTGCGAGTGTGTGTTTCAGGAGTCACAGGGAAAGGTGCTTCTGAAGTGTCTTAATGTTCTGGATGTAGACATTGTCACATTTGGGACCAAATTGGGAAGGCTTGAATGTGGACTGTAGTCCAATGGGGATGATCTGGTTCCGTAGGCAGGTACTAAGGAAGGTGATGTGGCTGTAGTACCTGGTTTGCTGCAGGGCATGGTCGAGCAGTTTCAAGGCCGAAGAGGACACTTTTTGGCCACTTTTCCAGGGTAATGGTGAGACTGCATTAGGCTGTGTGCATGATGAAATCAGAAGCCATCCAGGGATGATTCACCGAACTGATTCCTTTGAGAAGTATTTATCTTCAGAGGAAATCATGACCAGACTGGCCCTGGATTTATTGGACTTTAGGCGAAGACACGCCATCTTGTTTAAACGCAAAATATTCCGAGCAGTCTTTTCAAGTTGAATGCTGAAACATTATTTCCATTTGTGCACGAGATTACCACCAGTGGATGAACTGTAAAACTGGAGAATATCTCAGTTAGACAATGGTGACTTATTTCTTTTACCCTTTCAAAGGATTGTGTGTTTATGGAAATCTTTCCAGAGAGAGATGGAGGATAAATCATTGAATATTCTTAAGGGAGAGGCAGACAGATTCTTGACTGAGAATAACACACCAATGTTATCAGGGGTGGAGAGGAACGTTTATTTGAGGCCACATCATTCAAGAGCTCACCGCATGGAGGACTTGGTTTGATTTTTCTCATCACTTACTGCTGATCCAAGTTTTCACATGGCCACGAAGGCTCTGCCTTTCAGAATGATGGGTACAACTTCCAAATACGATTTTTAAACGACACTATGAAAATACTCAGGAAAGCTTCATGGTTTTTCAGCAAGATCAGAGAGACAGATCAAAGTTAATATCTCAATAAAACTGCTGGAGTAAACAGATTGGGCTGAATATATGTCTTTAATAGTACAGATTACTTTTATTTGGAGTGTTGAGATGACTTTTGTTCGCAAGACAAGCATTTATTGCCTCTGTCTAATTTCCATTCAGAATATGATGGTGAAACCCAGGGACACTAACATATGTTTCATGGAGACTTTCAGGATTCTGAAGAAGTGTCAGTGAATGGACAATGATATAGATTCAAGCCAGGATGCTGTGTGGTCTTGGAGATTGTAATCCTCACCACTTGATGCTCACATCATATGGAAATTGTGATCAGAGATAATGGGAACTGCAGATGCTGGAGAATCCAAATAACAAAGTGTGAAGCTCGATGAACACAGGAGGCCAAGTAGCATCTCAGGAGCACAAAAGCTGACGTATTATGGAAATTGTGAGACTGCTTTTTCTGTTTTCAAAAATTAAGGTCAGAGAGCCATTCAGCATAAAAACAGGACCTTCACATCAACAAGTCTATTCCAATCAAAAAAACAAAACTACATTAATCACACTTATCTTGAAGTCAACACCCACTGGGCATAGCATTTTGAGTGCTCCTCCAGCTGCTTCAAAACAATGCTGCGTTATCTTTAATGATCTGTGACCTGAGCTGTGATTTGTCTTTTTCTTTCACATTATGCATGAACTGCATTTTGCAAATATATCCGAAAACCTCAAAGACAGCAATTAGCTCCATAGATCAATATTTTTTTCTGGAAAATCAGACCTTTTTAATTCATTTGGGATTTTAGTGTAGCTGGACCGGCATTAATTGACCTTGAAAAATTCCAGCTGGAAGTTCACCAAATTGGAAATGTAGTGGACATTTTAAAAGGTTACTTCAGAGTACAATGGGATCTTGATCAGATGGGACAATGGACCAAGGAATGGTAGGTAGATTTAAATTGAATAAATCTGACATGTTGCATTTTGGAAATCAAATTGGGGCAGCACTTGTACTCTAAATGGTAAGGCCCTGGGGAGTATTGCTGAGCAATGAGTCCTGGTGTGCAGGCACTTGGTTCCTTGAAAGTGGATTAAGAGATAGATAGGATAGTAAAGAAAGCATTTAACATAGAACATAGAATATTACAGTGCAGTACAGGCCCTTCGGCCCTCGATGTTGTGCCGAAATGTGAAACAATCTAAAGTCCATCTAAACTACACTATCCCATGATCATCCATATGTTTATCCAATGCCCATTTAAATGCCCTTAAAGTTGGGAGTCTACTCCTGTTGCATTTGGTACAACTTGCCTTTATTGGCCAGTGCATTGCGTGTAGTTGTTGCGAGGTCCTGTTGCGGCTGTGCACTGGTTAGGCCACTTTTGGAATATTGCATGCAATTCTCGTCTCCCTGCTATCGGAAGGATTTTGTGAAAACTGAAAAGGTTCAGAAAAGATTTATAAGAATGTTGCCTGGGTTGGACGGTTTGAGCTGCAGGGAGAAACTGAATAGCTTTTGCCTGGAGATTCGGAAGCTGAGGGGTGCACTTACTGATATTTATAAAGTCAGGAGGAGAATAGATAGGGTATCTAGACAAGGTGTTTTCAGCGGGGTGGGGGAGTCCAAAATTAGAGGGTGCGAGTTTAAGGTGAGCTGGAAAAGATTTAGAAGGAACCTCAGGGGTAACTTTTTCAGACAGAGGGAGGTGAGTGTTTGGAATGAGATGCAAGGAGATGTAATGGAGTTTGGTACAATAACAACATTTGAAAAGATGGGTCTGTGATTAGGAAAGGTTTAGAAGGATACGGGTCAAAAGCTAGCAAATGGGACAAGATTTATTGGGTATATGTAATTGGTATGAATGAAGTGAACTGAAGCCTCTGTTTCCATTCTTCTCAACTTTCTGACTCTATGATTTGGTGAATTTCTGATGAATAGTTACACACAGGATATTTGTCACTGGAAGTTGATTATATCATTGAATATCAAGGTGGTGCTTTTGGATTGCCTCCTGTTGGAGATAATTCCTGCCCGGCAACGTTGAAGAACTGTTCGTGTTAGCCATTCATCAGCTAAACCTGAATGGTGCCACATATTTTGGAATAACGACATAGACTCCTGCAGGAACTGAGGACTGTGAAGTGGTGCTGAGGAATATGATCTGTTAGTTTGTAAGCATTCACAATCTTGGCTCAAACAGAAACATTCTCTTTGGAAATGTATATTCGAGTGGCACGAACATGGAACCAGATCATGGAAACAGCAGTGGAGTGGAGTGAGGATTAAAAACCGGCAGGAAAACAAATACATTCTCAAAGTGTGTGCATGGGAAGAAGGAGCTTATTCATCTTTTAGGAATGACGCCATAACAGCTAAAATATTTTATTCTAATGAAGGGAAAGCTGTATCCATTTTATTGGTTTCATTAAAATAATGACGACAAACTGTTGGAATAATCTTGCACTGACCATTTGAAAAATCCTGTATGTCTTCAGAGATAGCTGGGCTGTCCTCGGCTGAGTAAGTGCTGATATTTTCTGAGTGATGCTGTTTTGAAACACATCTTGAGCACAGTTGATGGAACAGACAAACAAGTACCATTGGCCAGTACTTCAGAATACATCAGATCTTTCATGGCTGCTCCCACACAGAACCATACAATTGAGAAAAGGCCCATTGAGACTACACCAAAAGGTGCTGATCCAAATGCTTTTAAAGTTTGGGATGTTACCTGCCTCAACCACGCTCCTAAGCAGTGCAATCCAGACACCAACTAGCCTCATCACAAATAGTACAAACATCTGCTGACAGAATCGGAAGTCCGTACCGAAAAAAAAGCTTTGGAATATTGTGAGAACAATGAGCACAGTGTTCTGCACTTTCACTCTTTAGTGTTTTAACTCATGTTCCAACATCATTTGAAGTGAGATCACAGTAACTTCCCATGCCACCCATGTTACTTCACTCATTATGGCATTGTGGACCCTGAACAAAAATGTGATCAATGCAAATTGGAGACAATCCTGCACTGGTAATGTCCTCGACTCGACAATGGGGAAATCAGTCTCTGAAAGTAGTCATTCAAGTCACTTGTCGTCCTGCATAGGCACTAAATTGCTGTTCCTTGACTATAATGTATTGAAAAAAAATCCTGGAATCCCTAACAAACAGCTCTGTGTGCATGTCTGCAGCATTTGGATTGGAAGTGTTTCAGGAAGGCAGCTCACTATTACTTTCTCCAGAGCTATTGGTGATGTCAAATAAACTCAGCCTTTGCTGGTGCCTGCTAAAACCCATGGTTGAGTGCGTCCTATTAAAAATATCAGGAAATTTTATGTTTTCAAAGTTGAGCCCAAAGTCTCAGAAAGGTAAGACTTTGCTGGATGAGTGTGACCCCAGCGAAATCAGGAGCACGATATGTCATTGAGTTAAGGATCCACATCGTTTTCAAGAAGAGGACTGATTGTGCGATATCAGTGCCACTGAGTTCAAACTTTTCATGGCAGTTTATCTCAATGTAACATGCCATCGAAACTTGGGATCTTTATTAAAGAAACTTTGCAATGTCTCCTTTAATGATCTTTCACAAATACTTGAAGGTCAACTCAAATGGCAGCTTCACTGTTGTGATTCAGATCAGACAAATTGTGACAGTCAAAAAGAAAGAAAAGAAATGCTGGAATAAAAATTATCATGTCTAGCAGCATCTGCAATATGACTTTTTTCAGAATAGATTCATTACAGACCAGATCTGTTAACTCAATATCTGTCTCCAGATGTTGCCTCATATATTGTGTTTCCCCACTAACTTCTATTTCAGGTTTCCTTAATCTCCAGAATTTTGCTTTTCTTGATAGGTCCAGATGTTGAACTTGGTTATATTTGGACAATATCGTCCATCCCTGATTCTGTGAGAGCCATTGGGCTGACAACAGGTGTATTACACCAGTGTCTGTTTCTTTCTTTAAAATATTCTGTGAATATCGTCCTCAATGCAGGAATTTCAGGAAATTGATTTTGATTGAAAATAAATTTCCAAGGCAGCTGCACTTCATGAGACAACAGAAATAGATTACTCATGATGGCACAATCTGTGACCTTCACTGAAAGTGTTTCCCCTCAGGCTCTGAAGCATTTTCGTACAAATCTCAGAATAATTACAGCAAGATGGAGGTCACTCAGCCCATCATCTCTGCACCAGCTGGCGGTGAACTATATCCCTACTATCATTATCCTGTAAAATCCCTATACACCTAACATTTTGAAATCCCAAAATGTCAGCTTTTCTGCTCCTAAGATGCTGCTTGGCCTGTTGTGTTCATCCAGCTCTAAACCTTGTCATTTTGAAATCTTTGTCTGCTTTTATTTCTGAATATCCTGTGCGTATATGAACAATTTTATCATTCTGCATGCCCCATGATTAAACAGTGTTTACATAAAATATAGTTTCCTATTATATTTAAAATTATCATGGTGTGTTCATATTGTTGTTTGGCAATCCATCTCCCAAATATAATCTCTTTCCTTGCTCTGCATTACATTTTTTTCCATCTGTCAGAATAAGTGCTAGCCAAATACTGGTGACATTGGGATATCACTGTGCTCCGGTCCAGTCACAACAGCCACTGCCCCCATTCCTCTCTGTCTCCGAACCAATGTCACATTCCTTCTGTCCCTGGCTCTTTAGTCCATGGGCTTTAATGAACAGCATCATTGTACACAACACATTTGATTTTAGTTTTGGTATATTGAATCAAGAAATGTAAATGTTACTGCTTTAAAGCACATAAACTGCAATGAAGAACTTTGTATCTTCAACATACAATGTTGTTTTATTGCAGCAATGAGAAACCTACACTTTCTCTACAAGGCCAACCCAATTTTGCTCAGCATTTTTTTGTACAATCAGCACAGGAATGACATTTTGCTTGTCTTTTTTTGGGGGGGGTCGTGTATTGATGCAGGTGGTTACAGCATTGCACGTGGACAACAAGGCAGAGCCACTTAACCTGCAAAATGAAAACATCCATCATTCTCCCTCACCACATACATCTTTAGAGCAATTGGTGATGGAATGTACAACAAATAGACAACGATGTTAAGATCCAATCCAGCCCAGTTTCAATTGTGAACCAAAGGTTCACTGAAGGTGTATTGAAAGGGGTTAACTGGAACTATTTGTTCAGTGACTATGATTGATGTCAGTCTCTATGGATTCTAACTGCGTCACAGAAAGCTTTCCCTCTCCTACAAATAAGGCTCTCTGGTCTATGTCTTATCCCATATATAAGCAGGAGCATCAGTGACAGCACTAACAGGGATTGTCAGCTGCAGAGAGAGGGGGTGGAGAGATCAGAATCTGAGGACAATAGACTGGAATGTTACAACAATGGATCAGAATCTGAGAACAATAGAATGGAATGTTACAACAATGGATCAGAATCTGAGAACAATAGACTGGAATGTTAGAACAATGGATCAGAATGTCAGAACAATAGTCTGGAATGTAACAACAATGGATCAGAATCTGAGAACAATAGACTGGAATGTCATAACAATGGATCAGAATCTGACAACAATAGACTGGAATGTTACAACAATGGATCAGAATCTCAGAACAATAGACTGGAATGTTACAACAATGGATCAGAATCTGAGACCAACAGACTGGAATGTTACAACAATGGGCAGGGGTTTATCCTGGGGTCTTATTTATCTTACTGCATCTTGGTCACCGTTACCACTTCGAATACTATGTGCACTGATGATTATTCAGGCTGGTTACTATCCCATCCTCGCTGTTGGTGGTGTTCCTGGGAAGCCTTTCTATCTCTGTCCAGTCATTACTGCCGCAAGGCATGTCCAACTTTGTTGCCATTTCTGTTACCTGTATTTGGAAAAGATGGAAACAACTATCTTCAGTTTCAATTAAAACCTCGCTTCATTGTCCATGAATTTCAGACTCATCCTTCGCAAGCATCTGAGAACAAGGCTTGTTCACAACATTGAGGGCCTTTTTTGATTTATGTCTTACTATTGTTTCCATCATCAAATTTGTCCAACACCAGCGCCATAATATCTGCAATCTCCCGCCCTGCCTCTGTGCTGTGGCTGGATAAACCATTATCTATGCCTTGGTAAAATTCAGGCTTTATGGTTCCAGCTGTCTTCTGACCAGTCTTCCAAGTTACAAATAATTTGATCACACCCTTGTTCTTGCTTTCAAAGTAACTAACGATAGGGACTCCATATTAGAGTAGTTAAGTCACTCAGCAGGTAATGCAGAGACACTGGTTATTACATTGTTTATTACGGGTATTGTTTCAAATCTTATCACAATTGGTGGTAGGACTTTCATTCTAATGATAAGAATTGTAACCATGGCCAATTTAACTAATAGCAACCATAAAACCAGCAGCAATTTGTCAAAAAACCTATCTCATTTCACTGATCTCCTCTGATAAAGAAATCTAACGTTATTACCCGGGGTGAATTAAGTGTGAATTCAGACCCACAAAATGTTTCTGGCTTCAAACTGTCGTGTCGAATGGTCACAGCTAAAGGTAATTAATGATGGGCATTAAATGCTTCTTTTGCCAATGATTTTGTCATCCCATGAAATTTATTTGAAAAAAAACCAGTAAAACCAAAGAAAGAAATATGTCAGAGGTCTG
Source organism: Stegostoma tigrinum (assembly GCF_030684315.1). Classification (NCBI taxonomy): domain Eukaryota; kingdom Metazoa; phylum Chordata; class Chondrichthyes; order Orectolobiformes; family Stegostomatidae; genus Stegostoma; species Stegostoma tigrinum. The sequence continues at coordinate 274,024 of NW_026728107.1, read as the reverse complement.
AAACAAAAATAAAACTGAGGAAGTGAACAGTGCTGAGGAAAGTGAACAGTTTGGCAGTCTCTGATGAAATAAAAATTGAGTTAACATTTCAAGTCGACTGAATAAACATCAGAACTGAAATCTGCTGGCAGAGATTGTGATTTATGCTGGTGACAGGGATATTTGTTTTGAAGGGGGAAGGAATGAGTTGAATAAATTGAGAAAGAGACAGTGAGAGAAAAATACAAGCGAAAAAGGGGATTGTTGATGATCAGGTCGGATGGAAATAAAATGTGGAATTAATTACTTTTTTTGCCTTTTCCCATATTCCTGAATATCATGCCCATGTCGATGTACTTCTAAGTCCCTGCTGAAAGTAAGCTGTGTCACCTCAGTCTGTCTTTCCTGAATGTGGTCATCTTCTTTATGCATTAATGGTTTGTGGGTGTGACTGGCTGGGCCAGCATTTACTTCCCTTTCCTCGTTGCCCTTGAGAAGGTGTTTGTGAGCATTTTTCTTGCATCTCTACCATACACATGCTGTGTATTGCTGTAAATAGGTCTGTGCTGTGTCATTTCTGTGAGACTTTGTGGTGCTTGATATAACTGAGTGGCTGGTTTGGTCATTCCAAATAGCAGCTGAGAGTTCAACACATTGCTGTTGGTCTGGAGTCACATGTAGGCCAGGCCAGGTAGGGATGGCAGATTTCCTTCCCTGAAAGCCATTAGTGAGCCAGGTGTTTTTTTTTTCCCAATGATCAATGATGGCTTAATAGTTCCATCATTCCAGGTATTTCAATGAATTCAAATTCCACAATCTGCCGTGGCGGGATTTGAATTGGGGTGTGGGTCATTACCTGGATCCTTGGATTAGTATTCAGAAATAATTCCACAAGGCCATCTCGTCCCCAACATCCCCTGTCAACTCCAGCAGCAATAGTGGTGTTGCTGTTACTGTGACTGTGGTACAGAAAATTGTGCAATTACATTGTCAACTGCTTCTATTCAGTGTGGGCACATTAAAATTTCAGTTCATTGTGACCGTACAGAGATATAACGGTTTATCAGCCAGGAAAATAAACTAAGGAGAGGAAGGCATTTTCAACACTGAGAGAGTGCGCCCTGTATGCACCAGGGAGAGGCCAGTACTGACAATGGCCATCAAGTGAACTGGTTTCATTCCAGAACTTCCTCAGAGATAGTAGGAACTGCCGATGCTGGAATCTGAGATAACAAGGTGTAGAGTTGGATGATCACAACAGGCCAGGCAGTATCAAAGGTTCAGGAAAGTTGATGTTTTGGGATTTGAAAAGGATAGGTGTATATTCTGGCTGGGAGGTTTGCTGGTGTCACTCAGGAGGATTGAAATTAGCTTGGCGGGGGTGTGGGAATCAATGCAAAGTGAATGGACTGAAAGGGAACTAGAGAAATAGGGCCAGTAAGACTCAGAGAAAGAACAAACTGGGTGTAGTTGCTGATCAAAGCGGATCTAGTAGACTGAAGTTCACCTGTTTCAATGCAAGAAGTGTAACAGGTAGGGCAGGAGAACTTAGAGCTGGGATTAGTACTGAGAACTGTGATTTTGTTGCTATTACAGAGACTTGGTTAAGGGAGGGGCAGGATTGATCGCTTAACGTTCCAGGATACAGGTGTTTCAGGCAGGATTGAGGCAGGTAGATAATGGTTGGGGGAGTTGCACTACTTGCTAAGGTGAGCATCACAGCTGTACCATGGGAGGACACCTCGGATGGCTCATACAGCGAGGCAATACGGGTAGAACTCAGGAACAGGAAGGGTGCAATCACAATGTTTGGGGTTTACTATAGGCCTTCATACAGTCAGCAGGAGATAGAAGAACAGGTTTGAAGCCAGACTTTGGCAAGATGTAAAAGTACAACGTTGCTATTGTGGGTAATTTTAGCTTCCCATACATTGACTGGGACTCACTTAGTGCTTGGGGCTCGGATGGGGCAGAGTTTGTCAAGAGAATCCAGGAGGGCTTTTTGAAACACAATGTAGACAGTCCATCTTGGAAAGGGGCCGTACTGGACCTAGTATTGGGAATGAACCTGCCCAGGTGGTCGATGTCTCAATGAGGGAATAGCTCAAAGACTGTGATCACAATTCAGTAAGTTTAAGGGTCCTGATGGATAATGATAGTTGTAGTTATCGAGTGAAGGTGCTAAAGTGGGGAAAGGCTAATTATAACAATATTAGGCCGAAACTGAAGAATGTAGATTGGGACAGATGTTTGAGGGCAATTTCACATCTGGTATGTGGGAGGCTTTCAAGTGTAAGTTGCTGGGAACTCAGGACAAGTACATTACTGTAAGGATGAGGGAAAGTACGCCAAGTTTTGGGAATCTTGAATAATGGGAGATATTGTGAGCTTAATTAGAAAGAAAGAGAAAGTATTTATTGAGGCTAGGAGGCTGGGAATATATGACTCGAGGGTGGAATATAAGGAAAGATTAAAGAAATTTAAGCGAGGAGACAGGGCGGCTATAAAGTGGTCATGAAAAGTCATTGACCAACAAGATTAAGGAAAATCCCATATATACATACAAAGAGCAAGAGGGTAGCCAGGCAGAGGGATGGCCCACTCAAGGACAGGGAAGGGAATTTACATGCGGAGCCAGAGGAATATGGCGAGGTATTAAATGAGAACTTTGTGTCAGTATTTACCATAGAGAACGATGTGGTGGATGATGAGTCTGGGGAAGGGTGTGTAGATAGTTTGGGTCATATTGAGATCAAAAGTGTGGCATTCCTCAGGAATCAGTATTAGGACCTTTGCTATATATATATATATATATAAATGATTTGGAGGAGAATATAACTGGTCTGATTAGTAAGTTTGCTGATGACACAAAGATTGTTGAAATTGCGGACAGCGATGAGCACTGTCAAAGGACAAAGCTGAATATCGATAGCTTGGTGACTTGGGCAGAGAGATGGCAGATGGAGTTCAATGTGGAAACATGTGAGGTAATGCATTTTGGAAGGTCTAATCCAGCTGGAAAATATCCAGTAAATGGCAGAACCCTGAAGAGCACTCATGGGCAGTGGGATCTGGGTGTCCAGGTACACAGGTCACTGAAAGTGGCTACGCAGGTAGAAAAGGTCATCAACAAGGCATACGACATGCCAACCATCATTGGCCTAGGCATTGAGTATAAAAATTGGCAGGTAATGTTGCAGCCTGTCCTGTCTCAGAGACCATTGAAGAGTTCAACACTGGTCTGGAGTCACTTTTAGGACATACCAGGAAAGCACAGTAGATTTGCATTCTGAAAGTACATTGTTAAAGCACATTGGTTTTTACAATCGATATTGGTTTCAAGGCCCACTTTTACTGACATCAGATTTGAAATTTTGGTCTTTTGTTCATTGTCTTAACATTCCTTGGCTGCCAAAGCATTAGCCTGGTCTGGATTAGTAATCTAATGATATATCCACAACAGCAACATCTCCACATGGGGACCCATCAAAAACCACACTGAGCAGGTTATTTCTGTGCTGCTTGACAGCTCTGTCAAAAACAACTTCCAACAATTCGACGATCTTGATGAGACTGAGGGTGTGGCAGTTGGTCAGATTGTAACTATTCTCCTCTTAGGGGACTGGGCACAGCTGAGTGATTTTCCACATTGCCAGGTAGGTGTCAGAGTTGTGGCTGGAATGAAACAGCTTCACCAGGTGCACGGCTTGTTGTGCAGCACAAGCCTTCAGTCCCATTGCAGGAACGGCGACAGGGCCAGTTATCTTCTTTGTGTCTTTAGTTTATCATCTTTTTCTTGGTATCATGTGCAGTGAATTGAATTTGTTGAAGACTGGCATCTGTGATTTTGTAGGGGATCATGACAGGGCCAGTTATCTTCTTCATGTCTTTAGTTTATCATCTTTTTCTTGGTATCATGTGCAGTGAATTGAATTTGTTGAAGACTGGCATCTGTGATTTTGTGGGGGATCATGACGAGGGTGAGCTAAGTCATCCACTCAATACTTCTGGCTGAGGATGGCGCAGATACTACATCCTTGACTTTTGTACTGATGTGGAGGGCTGTTCCATTGTTTCGGATGGGGATATTTGTGGAGCCCTCTCCTCCAGGGGGTTGTTTAACTGTCAATCACCATTTATGACTGGTTGTGGCAGGACTTCTGGTCTGTTGGTCATGCAATCACTTTGCCCTGTCTGTAATGGGTTAGTTCTGCTGTGTGGAATGCAAGCAGCCAAATCTGACATTTATAATGGGCTGGCATCAGTTTAGGTTCAGATGGTTCTGACCCCGGCGTGTTTGCCTGCATTTGTCACTGAACCATTGATCAGCTTCATGGTAACCATAGACTGAGGGATTCTCTGGGACAAAAAGTTCCAGATTGTGGTTGAACACAATTCTGCTGCTGCTGTTGCTGTGGTTTACATCACCACATGAATGCCCAGGTTTGAGCTGCAATATGTGCAATGTAATTGTACTGCCTGTCCCCCAGTTCAGTCCGAGTCCCCATCGCTCCTGTACTCAGTGACCTACTGTGGGTTCTGATGTGGTAACACTTCTATTTTAATGTTCTTATTCTTCTCAGAGTGATGTCACGCCTCCAATTTGTCACATTCCTCAAAGCACATTTAACATATTCATCTGAATCTTTTCGCTTGCCCCAGTGAAATCTTCTGTTTTTAAAGTGAATGTGCTTCTCCCTGTTTATCTGCCTGACCATGATGAAGTGCTCTGTAGTGCCAGTGATGCCAGCCTTAACCAATGAATTAGTGCACCTTGCTGTGCCATTCACTTCCCAGTGTATGATGCTCCATGTTGGACAGGGCGTTTGTGCAGCTTTGACACACACTGTTGGAATTTATTTGAAAATAGAAATTGCCGAAGAAACTAAGCAGGTCTGGCAGCATCTGTGGATTGAAAGCAAAGTTAATCTGTCAGATCCGGTGACACTTCTTCAAAGCTCTCAGTTTCATCAGCAATTTTTGTTTTTGTTTCAGATTTCCAGTGTCCACAGTTCTATGTTTTGTTGAAAATTTATTTTGTGCTGATTCATTTCTGGAGAAACTCAGCAAGTCTGGATGCATCTGTGGAGATGGAGAAACAGAATTAAGATTTCAAGTCCAGCGTAAGCCTTTTTCAGAACTGAAAAGGATTGAAAAAGTACCTTGACAGATGTGCAGGAGGAGTGACAGAAAACAGAGGGTGTGGTGTACAGTGCAAAAGACAAATGGACATTTAGTTGTGGTGAAAGAGAAACAGATGCAAAATGGGAGTAAATGCAGGTGTGAATGGGGGAAGATGGTTTCTTTCCATTGAGTGCAAGTTAAACAAACATGACAAGGTCACACGGACGCCGGGAGGGAGAACGTACAAAAAATGGAGAACATTCCCAATGGTGTCAGGCTGTGAAGTTATGGAATTGAATATTAAAGCCTACAAGCTAGAAAGCTCAAAGCGTAAAATGAGGTGTAACTCGAGCTTGGGATGCCCTGCGTTGAAGCTTTGCAGGAACCCAGGATCGAAACGTTAGCATGAGAACAAGGTATAGTATCGAAATTGGAAGCAACAAGAAGGTTAGGTTTATTCCTACAGACAGAGTGGAAGTGTTTGGCAAAGCAGTCTCTCTTTGGTCTTGCCAGTGTAAAGCAGGCAGCATTGTGAGCAGCAATGACAGTAGACTGGATTGAAAGAGTACAAGTGAAATGCTGGTTCTCCTGGAAGGTGTGTTTTGGGTTGCTGAGGAAGGAGGAATAAGTGCGATCTTTTCAAATAACCGGCTTTATTTCATCTTCAATATTGATGACATTGTCGTACATCGGGACCTCTGCAGCAACAGCTTTCATTGTGCTTTTCAGACTTTTTTAAACTCAATTTACTCACAGGCAGTTCCTGACATCCTTAGCGACAGGGTCTGGGCAACAATTTGTTTGTCATGTGCGCTCCTGTATGCTTTAAACCGATTTCCTTCATTTCAACTGCACTTTCAAGTCTTCTGTTTGTAATACGATTTATAAATTTAACCCTTGTCATGCTGTAGCTTAATCAAATATTGTTTCAATATACTCCACCACTTCCCTGCTTTTATACTCTGGATCTCTACTCATAAAACTAAGGATCCACTCAGCCTTATTCAAAATATTTTTCATTGCCCCATCACCTATAATTTCCTGATTTCTGTGTCTCTCTCTCTTTAAACAGCGGGGTGATATTTGCCAGTCTTCTGGGACCCTCTCTGACTCCAGCGATTCCTGAAAGATCACCAGCAAAGCCAAACAAACTTGTCTGCTATCTCCTTAGAACTATGGCGCACAGTCCATCTGATCTGGTTAATTTATCTACCTTCAAATCTTTCAGCTTCCCCAGCACCTTCTCCTTACTGATGGTCACCTCATTTACCTCTGCCTCTGATTCGCTTTATGTTCTGGCTGGCTGCTGGTGTCTTCCACCCTGAAGACTGATGCAAAGTCCCTCTTCAGATACACCACCATTTCTATGTTTCCCATAACTACTCCAGCCTCATTTCCAGCAGTCCCGTGTTTGGTCATGTTTCCCTCTCTTCCTTGTTATATATCTAAAGACCTCTTGCAATCTTCTTTTATATTATTAACAAGCTTGCCATCATATTTCATCTTCTCCTCCCTATTGTTTTTATCATTTCCCCTAAGATGGAGTTTCAAGTCTTACTAATCCTTTGGATTTCCAATAGTCTTCACCACTTGAACGCTTTCTCTTTTGCTCTTATGCTGTCCCTGACTTCCTGTATTACCGACAGCTGCCTTGTCCTCCCTGAGTATGCTTCTTCTCCCTTGGGAGGAATTTAAAATGTGCCTTCGAATTATCCCAAGAAACTCCTGCCATTGCTGCTCCACTGTTTTCCCTGCTTGGCTTCCCTTCCTATCAACTCTGGCAACTTCCTTCCTCCTTTGTGGTGATGTTCCTCAATTATAATCACAAATGAGCAACAGATCTAACTGAAAGAGGGAGGTTTGAGAGATGTGATACCGGGCACTATTGGAGGATTTATTAACAAGATATAAATAGAGAGGGAGACTGAAACAGAGAGGGAGTATGGATTAAGAGGTGTAAAAATAGAGAAAAATAGATTGTTGACAGAAGTAAATGTACTTCGCTACTCTGGCAATTTCTGTGTGCTGTGTTGCTCAGTATAACGAATGTGCAACAGAGTGATATGTTCGCATTCTCTGTCTGATGCCAGAACTTTTATCTACACTAATATGACAGACGCCAGCCATTGACAGAACCCAGCAGGTCAGTATATTTGTTTCCGTGTCGTGTGTTAATTAATTGAAATAAGGTGGGACACACGCAGCAGGAATTTATAACAGACAAACTGATAAGAATGAGAGAGGAGAGCATGGAAACCCAGAGAGGGGAAATTCTTGAGAGAATGGGAACAGAACACATCAGCTGACAATCAAACAATGTTTAAATGTTTTATAAATTTCGTACATCGTCTGCATCATATTTTGTGAACTATGTCTCAATTATTAACTCTGCATGTCTTGTGCATACCTGAACAGTCTTTTCTATCTGCACACACTGACCGAGTACATATCAAATCATTTCTCCTCTATTCCAAACTATTGTGTTTTGTTTACATCGTCACTCGCCATTCCTTTAGACAAGGATATTCTTTTTCCTTCTCTGCACTTTATTTTATTCTGACTATAAGAAGATATTGGTGTCTGGGGGATATCGCTTTACTCCTGCCCAGTCTGCATTTCCTATTCTCCTATTCCTTTCTGGTTGCTAACCAGTCACATAGATGCTGTCTCTGACTCTTTAATCCCAATAAATACAGCAATTGGAAATGTAATGCTAACTTTTAAGCTAAGGCCAAAGGAAACGGGAAAGAAAATGTGTATAAACCGTGAAAAAATGATTGCAACTTTAGAGGCAAATTATTGAATGTATTGTATTAAAGATAAAATGTTGCCTTACCAGGGAAATGAGAGGAAAGTTCAGCATTTCCTGTCTTTCTTCAGGGCAATTGTGTCCAGAGACAGGGCTTACATTGGCACTTATAGTGGAGGAGGCTTCAGCGCAGTGACAACCTCTTGAATGGCTCTTAGGAATGTGGTTGCACCGAACGCCTCATGTGGATAACACAGTAGAGTCATCGAGCCTGTGAAAAGAAATCTTCACCTTTCCCCTTTATGTCTAATAGTGTGAGAGTAATTGGAGATGAGCACAAAGACCAATAGCAGGCAATGTCAACTTCCCACCCAGAACAGGTATTTATGTTACATTTAAAGTGTTGTAGTGAAAGGGGTTAACTGGAACTGTTTGTTCCGTGAATCAAATTAATGTCTGTCCCCATGGATACTGACTGTGTCACTGGAGGGTTTCCCGCTTCTATTAATAAGTGGTTTCTTTCAATGTGTTATCAAATAGTATCAGTGGCTGTGTCATCCTCAATACGATTGTGATCAGCAGTTCCAGAGAGGAGCGAGATCAGAATCTGTGACCAGCAGATTGGGATGTTCCAATATTGGATCAGAATGTGAGAACAATGGAGTGGAAAGTTACGACAACGCACCAGAATTTGAGAGGAATAGATTGGAATATTCCAATAATGGACAGGAGTTTATCTGATGGCCTTGACTGGCTTACATTCAATTGGATACGATTAACATTGCGAATAGAAGCTGTCCTGATAATTATTCAAGCAGGTTACTGTCTCATTCTCACTTTTGTTGGTGTTCCTGGTAAGTTTCTCTGTGTCTTTCCATTTATTAATTCTGTAAGACTTTGTGAACAGCACCTCGACTTCTATTTTCTGTATTTGACAAAGATGGAAACGATTGTATTCACTATCAGTCACAAACTCAATTCTAATGCCATGGCTTCACTTACAAACATCTGAGGATGAAGAAAAGTATTCATAGCCACCTTTGGCCCATTTTGCCCTGTGCTGATCTGTATCAAAATATTCACTTTATCACCAATAATATCCCCAGTCTTCACTTCTGCCTCAGTGCTGTTTATAAATAAATCATAATCTGCTCCTTTCCAGTTGCAGCTCTCTTCTGGACACACTTGCAGTTACTAAAATTTTGACTGGAGACTGATTCTTGTCTCTACCTGGACCTATGCCAGTTGCAAAGTGTGAAGACAGATTGATTCGAAAATGAGGTGGTCACAGCTTTGTGTCACTGGTTTCAGCATAACCCATCGATGGTCATCAAATGACAGTTTCACTGAACTGTTTAGATTCTAGAACTCTCCGAGCAGGAGTGGGTGCCATGTCCATCATCTCCTAAGTGCAGTGCTCCGATGTATTCACTTGGTGACAGAGGCCGTCTCTCTTCACCCCAACCCCACTGACCCACTGTTGAGTGAAATACATTAATTCTGTCTCCACAGAAGATGATACAGAAAACCTTCCAGAAATTCTACAGGACAGTGACTGTGAAAATGAGAAACTGTGCGAGATTAGAATTAATAAAGAGGAATTGCTCAAAACTAATTGATCTGAAGTTTGGTACTTTGCTCTGGTATGCCCCAGAGAATACATGGAGGTGGGAATAGAGCTAGTGAAAGAATTACAGGGTCAGACAGCTCTTCAGTCCAACCAGTCCATATCAAACATAATCCCAAACTATCCTAGTCCCACCTGCCTGGGCTTGACCAGGCTTGGAGGGCTGAATTTTCTTTGTTTTTTGATCTTTGTAAGTTCACTTCGAAGTTGTTCCCCTCTCAGCTTTGAACTTAGCACTTGACTTTTGGCCACCCCTCCCCCTGAGAAATGGACCTTGGTTATTCAGAATATTCATGGAATTGAAATTTTATAAACCTCTGTCATGTCAGCCCTCAGGCTTTGACACTCCAGGGGAAAACCTTTCAAACTATTCGGCCTCTCCCTACAGTTCAAACCCTCCAGTCGAGGAACATCCTTGTAAATCTTTTTTCTGCGCCCTCTCAAAAATAACAACTTTCTTCCTTTAGCAGAGCCAATCGATATGTGCGCAGTATTCTTAAAGTGACCTCATCAATGTCTTGTACAGGAGCAACATGCCATCCCAACCCCTATACCCAATGCCCTGACTGATTAGGGCAATCATGGCAAATGTGTCCTTCCCTACCCTGTCTCACATGCTACTCCACTTTGAAGGAACTATGTGAGTGCACCCAAGGTCTCTTTATTCAGCAACAGTCCCCAGGGCCCCAACATTAACTGTATAAGACCAGAAGTCTATAAGACATAGGAGTGGAAGTAAGGCCATTCGGCCCATCAAGTCCACTCTGCCTTTTAAATCATGGCTGATGGGTATTTCAACTCCACTTCCCTGCACGCTCCCTGTAGCCCTTGATTCCTTGTGAGATCAAGAATTTGTCGATCTCTGCCTTGAAGGCATCCAACGTCCTGGCCTCCACTGCACTCAGTGGCAATGAATTCCACAAGCCCACCACTCTCTGGCTGAAGAAATTTCATCTCATTTCAGTTTAAAATTTGTCGCCTCTAATTTTAAGGCAGTGCCCATGGGTCAAAGAACAAAGAACAAAGAAAATTACAGCACAGGAACAGGCCCTCCGGCCCTCCAAGCCTACGCCAATCAAGATCATCTGTTAGCGAGTTTTGAGAAGATTTGTAGCTCAAGTTGAGTTTCTGGATGTGACTTTGCTCACTGACCTGGAAGGTTAGTTTTCAGACGTTTCGTCACCATTCTAGGTAACATCATCAGTGAGTCTCCGATGAAGCACTGGTGTTATGTCCCGCTTTCTATTTATCTGTTTAGGTTTCCTTGTGTTGGTGATGTCATTTCCTGTTCTTTTTCTCAGAGGATGGTAGATGGGCTCCAAATCAATGTGTTTGTTGATGGAGTTCCAGTTGGAATGCCATGCTTCGAGGAATTCTCGTGCATGTCTCTGTTTGGCTTGTCCTAGGATGGATGTGTTGTCCCAATCAAAGTGGTGTCCTTCCTCATCGGTATGTAAGAATACTAGTGATAGTGGGTCATGTCGTTTTGTGGCTAGTTGATGTTCATGTACCCTGGTGGCTAGCTTTCTGCCTGTTTGTCCATTTGATTGTCCATTTGTCCTGTTTGATTTGGACAACACATCCATCCTGGGTCAAACCAAACAGAGACACGCACGAGAATTTCTAGAAGCATGGCATTCCAACCGGAACTCCATCAACAAACACATTGATTTGGAGCCAATGTACCATCCTCTGAGGAAAAGAACGGGAAATGACATCACCAACACAGGAAATGACATCACCAACCCAAAGAAACCAAAACAGATCAAAAGAAAGTGGAACATAACACCAGCGCTTCATCGGAGGCTCACTGATGATGTTACCTAGAATAGCGATGAAACGTCTGAAAACTAACCTTCCAGCTCAGCGAGCACACTCACATCCAGAAGATCCTCTGTCTAAGATGTCATCTATTTTCTAACGGTCTGGGTCCATTTTCTCCCTGCCCATCCATATGCCTGTCCAAATATATCTTAAAGGACGCTAACGTGTCTGCGTCTACCACCTCCGCTGGCAACGCATTTAAAGCACCCACCACCCTCTGTGCAAAGAACTTTCCACGCATATCTCCCTAAAACTTTCCTCCTCTCACTTTGAACTCATGACCCCTAGTAATTGAGTCCCCCATTCTGGGAAAAAAGCTTTTTGCTACCCACCCTGTCTATACCCCTCATGACTTTGTAGACCTCAATCAGGTCCCGCCTCAATCTCTGTCTTTCTGATGAAAATAATCCTAATCTACTCAACCTCTCTTCATAGCTAGCACCCTTCATACCAGGCAACTTCCTGGTGAACCTCCTCTGCACCTTCTCCAAAGCATTCACATTCGTTTGGTAATATGGCGAACAGAGCTGTACACAGTACTCCAAATGTGGCCAAACCAAAGTCCTATACAACTGCAACATGACCTGCCAACTCTTGCACTCATTACCCCGTCCAATGAAGGAAAGCATGCCATATGCCTTCTTGTCCACCCTATTGACCTGTGTTGCCACTTTCAGGGAACAATGGACTGAAACACCCAGATCTCTCTGTTCATCAATTTTCCCTCGGACTTTTCCATTTACTGTATAGTTCGCACTTGAATTTGATCTTTCAAAATGCATCACCTTGCATTTGCCCGGATTGAACTCCATCTGCCATTTATCTGCCCAACTCTCCAGTCTATCTATATTCTGCTGTAATCTCTGACAGTCCCCTTCACTATCTGCTACTCCACCAATCTTAGTGTCATCTGCAAACTTGCTGATCAGACCACCTACACCTTCCTCCAAGTCATTTAAATATATCACAAACAGCAGTGGTCCCAGCACAGATCCCTGTGGAACACTACTGGTCACAGGTCTCCAGTTTGAGAAACGCCCTTCCACTACAACTCTCTGTCTCCCGTTGCCTAGCCAGTTTTTTATCCATCTAGCTAGCACACCCTGGACCCCATGTGACTTCACGTTCTCCATCAGCCTGCCATGGGGAACCTTATCAAACGCCTTACTGAAGTCCATGTATATGACATCTACAGCCTTTCCCTCAGCAATCAACTTTGTCACGTCCTCAAAGAATACTATTAAGTTGGTAAGACATGATGTTCCCTGCACAAAACCATGTTGCCTGTCACTGATATGCCCATTTTCTTCCAAATGGGAATAGATCCTATCCCTCAGTATCTTCTCCAGCAGCTTCCCTTCCACTGATGTCAGGCTCACCAGTCAATAATTTCCTGGATTATCCTTGCTGCCCTTCTTAAACAAGTGGACAACATTACCACGTCTCCAGCCCTCGGGACCTCACCTGTGTCTAAAGATGCTGCAAAGATATTTGTTAAGGCCCGGGCTATTTCCTCTCTCGCTTTCCTCAGCAACCTGGGATAGATACCATCCAGACCAGGGGACTTCTCCAGCTTAATGAATTTTAGGATACCCAACACTTCCTCCTTCCTGATGTCAACTTGACCTAGAGTAAGCAAACATCTATCCCTAACCTCAACATCTGTCATGTCCCTCTCCTTGGTGAATACCGAGGCAAAATACTCGTTAAGAATGTCACCCATTTTCTCTGAATCAGCACATAACTTTCCTTCTTTGTCCTTAAGCTGGCTAATCCTCTCTCTAGTTACCCTCTTGCTCTTTTCATATGAATAAAAGGCTTTGGGATTTTCCTTAACCATGTTTGCCAGCAATATCTCATGACCTTTCTTAGCCCACTTAATCCTTCGTTTCAGATTCGCTCTGCATTCCCGATATTCTTGCAAAGCGTCGCCAGTCTTCAGTTGCCTAGACCTCATGTATGCTTCCTTTTTTACTCTTGGCTAGTCTCACAATTTCAATTGTCATCCATGGTTCCTTCATCTTGCCATTTCTATTCCTCATTTTCACAGGAACATGTCTCTCGTGCACGCTAATCAACCTCTCCTTAAAAGCCTCCCACACACCAAATGTGGATTTACCTGCAAACAGTTTCTCCCAATCTACATTCCTCACATCCTCCGGAAACTTGGTATAGTCAGCCTTCTCCCAGTTTAGTACTCTTCATTTAGGACCACTACCATCCTTGTCCATGAGTATTGTAAAACTTACGGAATTGTGGTCGCTATTTCCAAAGTAGTCCCCTACTGTAATATCAACCACCTGGCCGGGTTCATTCCCCAGCACCAGGTCCAGTATGGCACCTTCCCGAGTTGGACTACATACATACTGCTCTAGAAAACCCCCCTGGACACTCCTTACAAATTCTGCTCCATCTTGACCCCTAACACTGAGTGAATCCCAGTCAATGTTGGGAAAATTAAAATCTCCCATCACCACCAGCCTGTTTCTCCTACACCTTTCCATTATCTGTTTCCATATTTGTACCTCTATCTCACGCTCGCTGTTGGGAGGCCTGTAGTACAGCCCCAACATTGTTACTGCATCCTTCCTATTTCTGAGTTCTACCCATATTGCTTCATTGCTTGAGTCCTCCATGGGGCCCTCCTTCAGTACGGCTGTGTTATCGTCTTTGACATGACAAGTACTGCAACTCGTCCACCCCTTTTACCTCCCTCTCTAACCCCACTGAAGCATCGATATCCTGGGACAACTAGTTGCCAATCATACTCTTCCCTCAACCAAGCCTCAGTAATAGCAATAACATCATACTCCCAGGTACTGATCCAAGACCAAAGCTCATCTGCCTTATCAACTACACCTTTCGCATTAAAACAAATGCACCTCAGACCACCTGTCACTTTGTGTTCATCATCTGCTCCCCGACTACTGTTCCCTTTAGTCACACTGACTCCATTAACTAGTTCCTTACAGGCTTTCGTTCCTACCTCTTTTCTGTCCAATATTTGGTTCCCATCCCCCTGCCACATTAGTTTAAACCCTCCCCCACAGCATTAGCAAAAGTATCCCCAAAGACATTGGTTCCAGTCTGGCTCAGCTGTAGACCATCCAATTTGTAATAGTTCAACGTTTTCCGGAACCGGTTCCAAAGTCCCAAAAATCTGAACCCCTCCCTCCTACACCATCTCTCAAGCCACGCATCCATCCTAGCTGTTCTTTCGTTTCTGCACTGACTAGCACGTGGCACGGGTAGCAATCCTGAGATTACTACCTTTGAGGTCCTACTTTTTAACTTGGCTCTTAACTCCCTAAATTCTGCTTGGATGACCTCATCCCATTTTCTGCCTATATCGTTGGTGCCTATATGCAACACGACAACTGGCTGTTCACCCTCCCCCTTCAGAATGTTCTGCAGCCGACCGGAGACATCCCTGACCCGTGCACCTGGGAGGCAACATACCATTCGGGAGTCCCGTTTTCCACCGGAGAACCGCCTATCTATTTCCATTACAATTGAATCCCCAATGACTATCGCCCTTCCACTCTTTTTCCTGCCCAAGGACATGAAGACGGCCCCCGCTCGAGGTAAGCTTTTTAAAGTGGGAATAAAAAACATTACATTCCCGACAGCCTCCTGGCGCTCTCTCTGTCTGGCCCTCGCTCTCCTCCCGCCTAACAGAAACAACTTAGTCTCCCTTAGTCTCCTGCCTAACAGAAACAACTTCCTAGCGTGCACCCCTTCTAAGCCATCCATTATTTTGTAAGTTTCTATTGGGTCTCCCCTCAACCTTCTAAACTCTGATGAGTACAATCCCAGGATCCTTAGCTGTTCATCATACGTTAAACGTACCATTCCAGGGATCATCCGTGTGAATCTCCGCTGGAGATGCTCCAGAGCTAGTATGTCATTCCTGAGTTGTGGGGCCCAAAGTCCTGCCCTGCTTTACTCTACCAAACGCAAAACCTCTCATTTATCTAAATTAAACTCCATCAGCCACACCTTGGCCCATTGGCCCATCTGATCAATGTTCCATTGCACACTGAGATAAACTTCACCACTGTCCACGGCACCACTTTTTAATGTCACCTGTAAACTTACTAACCATGTCTCTGATATTCACATCCAAATCCTTTATATTAATGATGGAAAGCAGTGAACTCAGCACTGATACTTGCGGTACACTGCAGGTCAATGGTCTCCAGTCTGTAAAACAATCCTCCACCTTCAAGCCAATTTTGAATTCAATTGACTAGCTCCCCCTGGATCCCATGTGATTACCCATTGCTAATCTGTCTACCGTTTGGAACGTTATGGAGCACCTTCCTGATGCCGATTTGGAAAATGTCTGCCACACTGCCTTCATCAACCTTCTTTTTCACCTCTTCAAAATCATCAAGTTAGGGAGATGTGATTTACACTGCACAAAGCAATGTTTACTATCCCTATTCACTTCTACCCTTTCCAAATGCATGTAATTCCTATCCCTCAGAATCGCCTCCAACAACTTACCCAGCTCTCATGTCAAGCTCAATGGTCTCTGGCGTACTGGCTTGCCGGCACAGTGTTTCCTTTTCCAGTCCCACCTCTCCCCTGATCACTACAAATTTTAAACGTAGCCAGGTTGGAAATGTGGCTGATAATATAGGTCTCAGACTGGGTCAGGGTCAGTGTAAGGAAAGAGTCAGACAGTTTTCTTTAATCTGCTAAAATGACATATTTATGACCAAACCAATTTTACTCAAACTATGATGCAAAGAAGAAAGACACACATACACACACACACACACACACATGCACACACACACACACACGCACACACGCACACACACACACACACACACACACACACACGTATATTTGATGACAAACTGAAATATTAATTTAAAAGAACTTTGTCCACGTAACAGTTGAACTCATGATAAAAGGAAAAATGTGAGAGATTGTCCCAAATTATTCTGCTTCCAAATTTATTCTGCTCGCACAAGTTGTTGGCAATGGGATTATTTCCTCGAACTGTTAGATTTGGCTGAATTCCCTTTGCTACAGGCAGTGGGAGATTCCACTTAATCCTCATCATGAATCCTCCATGAGTGGTAATGATGATTGGTGCATTTTCAGCTCTCATACATTGATGCGATGAGGAACAAGGAAATAGAGAGGAAGCGATAGGCTGTTGCTTTTCAGGTAGGTTGCGTTTCTTTTCTCCTCTCTGAGTTGAATCGCGCAATAATGCTATGCAACCCCCAACATGAACATGTGAGGTCCTCTTGAACATTGTCGGAGCTATTAGTTTCCATCACAGTCCCTGCTCCATATTGGCGCATCATTGCTGCTGTCATACACAGCGTCATTTCCTGAGCAACAAAAGGGCCGACTTGATTTAAAGACATGTTTATATGTGCCTGTATAATTTAAAAATAACAAGTCTAGATGTCTTCACAACATCTATATTAAAATGAATGTGTCTTATTCCGAACGAAATACAGAAATTAGTGGAAAAGGTCAGCAGCCTGGCAGCATCTATGAAGAGAAATTAGAATTAATGCTTCAGGTCAAGTGAACCTTCTTTAGAATCTGTTTTATTTTTTAAATTATTTCCCCAGTTGTATTCTCCCAATCAAGACAAATTATCCGTCAGGTATTCACCATTTACACTCTCCTCAAGTTCCTATATAGTCAAGAATATTTCTGGTTCTCAGAATTAAACTATTAATCCTCCATAATATAATGCCTTCATCACAGGACAGTGTATAGAGAACCATCTTTGAAAAGTTTCAAAGGCCATTGTGATTTTTTTTTTAGTTTCAGGCATCATGACTGCAGACAGAGCATGAGATGGATTCTCAGCAATGCTCTGTACAGAAGCAGAGAAACATGCCTAACATCATACCCAGCACCCTTTTCAAGAAACAGCACTATTCCATTTACTTTGCAAATTGCTTGTGACATCTTCAAACTAACTTTATATGATTTCTGTCCCAGGACACACAAATCACTCAGTAGCACCAATCTCTGTTGTTACTTCTCCAGTCGTATAATTTACTGCTGTTTTATCCTTTCCCCAAAACACAAATGTCCCACAACCCGCACTCTACTGTTTTATTTGCATTGCTGGAAGTTTGCTCCCAAACACCCCCTGTCTACACACCAGTGTAGATCACCTCCCTCCACTTGTCATCTTATTGGGTGACTATAATGCTGTACTAGCACATTGAGCTCCAATCCTATCAGCCCTTCATCAACATCATTAATCTGGATTGTAAACTGTTGATGAACTCACAACATTTCTTGAGGAATTCCATTAATCGCTGCTTTCCAACCTGAAACTAAATAATTATCTATATTCTGCATTTCTTGTTAGTGAACCAGGACTCGCTGTGTAGCAGCTGGGAAAGGTTGCAGGGCCTCTCCTGTGGTGTGTAGCTGGTTGTCGAGAAGTATCTGAGCTCAGCATTACACCATTAGGGCCATTTGTTGTCAGATCATCAGGCCGAGGTTGTACTGTCAATGATTTTGATCCTTGAGTGTTTAAAAAACAAGCACAGGATATAGACTGACATTTGAGTAGAATGCTGTAAGGTCAGAAATGCTGTCTTTTAGATGCAGCAATAAATCTAGTCTGCCCTCTCAATCAGGTGTTCAATTTTCTCCAGAAATATATCGAGGAGAAGGGGAGGTTTCCTATCAGTCTGGTTAACATCTGTCCCTTTAAGAACATCACAAATATAGTTCAGCTTCTGGTTAATTTCATTTTTGGCTGTGGGTGCTGTGTGAAAACGTTGCCACAATTGGTACACAATAAAATAAAAAGTCTTTGATGAGTGACCTTACAGACGTTTGCAAAGTCATAAGGGACACAGGAGTGTAAACAGCCAAGGTTATTTCCCTGGGGTGGGGGAGTCCAAAACGAGAGGGCACTGCTTTAAGGGGAGAGGGGAAAGGTTTAAAAGGGACTTAAGGGGCAACATTTTCATGCAGAGGGTGGTGTGTTTATGGAATGAGCTGCCAGAGGTAGTGGTGGAGGCTGGTACAATTACAACATTTAAATGGCATCAGGATGGGTATATGTTTCTGAATGGTTTAGAGAGGAATGGACCAAATGCTGGCAAATGGGCCCAGATTTATTTAGGATATCTGGATGGCGTGGATGAGTTGGACCGAAAGCTCTGTTTTCATGCTGTATATCTCTGTGTCTCTATGATAACAACCATGACTGTTTGAATGGGGACATCCTTTTCCTCTGCAACAGCTTTGAAGGGAGGAGTGAGACAACAACAAACAGGATACGAGCTGCAGTTGGCCAATTGGACCCTCGAGCCTGCTGCTTAATTTAGAAAGATCATGGCTGATCTGTTTGTGGCTGAACACACTTTTCCTGTTTATTCCCAAAAATGGACTCTCTTGTCCGTTAAAGGTCAGTTGAGCTCCGCCTTGAATATCTTCACTAACCCAGTGTTCACTATTCCCTGGGGATGAGAACACCACAGACAGCACAATGTTAGAGAGAAAGATATATTCGTACCTCAGTCTTAATTGGGAGGCTCCTTAAAGTGCGTCAGCCACACAGCAAATTACCTCCTCGAAATATTCCCAATACCTTCAGACCAGACAGTTTAAGAAATTGGAGCAGAATTTGCCATCTGGCCCATTGAGTCTGCTCTGCTGTTCGATTATGCTTGACATATTTCTCAAAACAATTCCCTTGCCTTCTCACCATAACCCTTGAACTGCTTATTCATCAGAATGTATCTATCTCCACGGCTGTGTGCATGTGTGCAAGTGCATGCGCGTGTGCGTGTGCGTGTCCATGTGTGTGTGAGTGTGTGTGTGTGTGTGTGTGTGTGTGTGTGTGTTCCTGCTTTATGGCAGGAGACAGGGTGGTCATGGAGGATTGTCCTTCAGACGGGGAGCCTGTGGTTTGGGGTGATCCACAGGGGTCAGTGCTAGATTTACTTTTGGTTGTCATTTAAATGAATGATTCAGATGAAAATTATAGAAGGCAAGGTTAGCAAGTTTACGGATGACACTGAGATTATATGAACAATGGACAGACAAGGTTATCCAAGATTACAAAGAGATCCCGAGCAAATGAATGAATCATAAAGATGTACAGTATGGGAACAAATCCCTTGGTCCACATGTCCATGCTGCCCAGGTAGCCGAAATTAATCTCATCCCATTTGCCAGCGTTTGGCCTACATTCCTCTGGACCCTTCCAATACATATACCCATCCTTTGAAATGGTGTTTTCACAAGCCTCCAGCACTTTATCTGGAAGTTCATTCGTATGGTTTTTTAAATCTTTCCCGTTGTTCCATAAACCTGTGCCTTCTAATGTTTGACACCCCATACTCTGGGAAAAAGACCCTGACTATTCACCCTATCCATGCCCTTCATGTTTTTATAAACATATATAAGGTGCACATTTTACTCCAATCAACACGAATGGCTGTGCTTTCTGTTATCCCGGGCCTGAATTCTGAAATTCAACACTGGTCCTTCTCAATCAAGCCACAATTCTGGAAAAAATTTCACCAACTTGTTTAGACATTTTATGAAACACTGCTGGGGGATTTGAATTGAGGCCTCTGGTCCAAAGGTGAAGGCCACCACACTGCAATGGCCCCTGAATCTACAATATGACTGTCCCGTATATTTGCTCATCAACCTGTTCTGAGAGGCTGTGACACACCTCTGTGGCTGGCAGGAGTTGTATCCAGAACTTCTGGTCCAGAGCCAGTGACATTATCATAGATTCAGAGATTGGAATTGAATCAGACCTCTGGCACAGGCATTGGTGCTACCCATTACACAAGACCAAAGTCATGCCCAGATTTTGAGTCACATTTTACGTGCCAAATTTCAGCTGAATTTGAATTTATCAAATTCTGGTTAAATTTACTGAATTACACAGGGAAGATTTTTCAGTGTTGAACAAATGCAAGGTACTTGCCTCAACGAGAGGATGTTGAGGGAATGTGCTGCGTCATTTAGATAAACTATTAGCATCTTTAATTGCTTGGCTATGATTTCCAGCTTAAATGGTTATTATCTGAAATCCTCCCTCTACTGACCCCTTCTCCCACCGCCAGCACACCCCCTCCTTCTGGACACCATTCCCAGGCCTCCTACCCTCCCTCGAATTCTTCATCTCCAACTGCCATTGAGACATCAATTGCCTCAACCTCTCCACCCCTCTCACCCATTCCAACCTCAGCCCTGCAGAACATACAGCCCTCCGCTCCCTTGTCTCCAACCCTCACCTCACTATAAAACCCACGGACAAGGGAAGCACATTTGTAGAATGGCACACAGACCTCGACATTGCTGAGACCAGATGCCAGCTCTCTGACACCTCCATCTACTGACTCCTTGATCATGACCCCACCCCTGACCACCAATACATCATCTCCCAGACCATCCTCAACCTCATCACCTCAGGTGACCTCCCACTCACAGCCTCCAACCTCATTGTTCCCTAATCCTGCACCGCCCGCTTCTATCTCCTTCCCAAAATCCACAAACCTGTCGGCCCTGGTCAACCCATTGTCTCTGCCTGCTCCTGCCCCACCGAAATTATCTCCAACTATCAGGACTCCATTTTCCCCGCCTTGGTCCAGCTAATCCCCACCAATGTCCATGATACCACCCACGCCCTCCAACTCCTCCAGAACTTCCAATTTCCTGGTCCCCAACACCTCATCGTCACCATGGACCTCCAATCCCTGTATACTTGTAATCCCCAAACAGATGACCTAACGGACCTCTGCTTCTTCCTGTCCCCCAGGCCCGACCAGTCCCCCTTCACTGACACCCTTGTCCGCTTAGCTGAACTCGTCTTCACCATTAATAACTTCTCCTTCAAGTCCTTCCACTTCCTACAGACAAAAGGGTTGGCCGTAGGACCGGCATGGGCCCAAGTTATGCCTGCCTCTTTGTATGTTACATAGAACAATCCCTTTTCCAAAGCTACGCTGGCCTTAAACCCCACCTCTTCCTCCGTTATATTGATAACTGTATCGGTCCCACCTCATGCTCCCACCAGGAGCTCAAACAGTTCATCCACTTCACCAACATCTTCCATCCCAACTTTGAGTTTCCCTGGACCATGTGTGATACATCTCTCTCCTTCCTGGGCCTCTGTGTTTCCATCTCTGGAAACCACCTGGAAAACAATATCCATTTCAAGCCTACCAACTCCCACAGCTACCTTGAATACACGTCTTCCCACCCACCTTCCTGCAAAAATATTATTCTCTATTCCCAATTCCTTCACCTCCTCTGCATCTGTTCCTGAGATGAGGATTTCCACTTGCAGTCATCCCAGATGTCTTCATTTTTCAAGGGTTGCAACTCCCCCTCCACAGTGGTTGAAAATACCCTCGAACGCATCTCTCATGTTTTCTGCAACTCATCCCTCACACCCCCTCCCCTCGATAAAACCAAAAGAGAATCCTCACATCCTGAGGCACCCCATGCGCCCCGACCACCCCCACCAACCTCCGGATCCAACACATCATCTTACAGCACCTGTGCCGTCTGCAATCTGATCCCACCACCAAAGACATTTCCCCCTCGCCACTCTTCCCTGCTTTCTGGAGAGACCACTTTCTCCATGAATCTCTTGTCCGCTCTACACTCCCCTCCAGCTCCACGTCACCCGGATCTTTTCCCTGCAACTGCGAGAAGTGCAGAACCTGCCCCTACCCCACCACCCCATACCCTCCAACCCAGGCCGCAGGAAAACCTTCCACATCAAACAGATGTTCACCTGCACATCTGCTGATGTATATTGTATCCCCTGTTCCTGATGTGGCCTCCTCTTCATTGGGGAAAACAAGCAGAGCCTTTGAGACCGCTTTGTGGAACATCTACGCTCCACACCCTGGATATCATGTCCATCCTGGGCCTCATCCAATGTCATAATGATACCACCCAAAGGCTGCAGGAACAGGACCTCATATTTTGCTTTTGAACCCCGCAGCCTCATGGTATCAATGTGGACTTCACAAGCTTCAAAATCTCCCGACCCCCAAATGCATCCCAAAACCAGCCCAGCTCATCCCTGACTCAGTGACCTGTCCATCCTTTCTCCCACTGATCCACTCCTCCCACCTCAACCCCCGCCCCTACCTCCTACCAACCAGTCTCATCCCTGTCTCCTTGACCTGTCCGGCTTCCCTTGACTGACCAACCTCCACCCTAACTCCCCGCCTACGCTCACCTTTACTGGCTCCATCCCAGCTTCCTTGACCTGTCTGTCTCCTCTCCACCTATCTGTTCGTTTATCCATCTTCCATCCGCCTCTCCCTCTCCCTCTCTATTTATTCCAGAATCCCCTTCTCCTCCCCCATTTCTGAAGAAGTGTCCAGACCCGAAATGTCAGCTTTCCTGCTCCTCTGATGCTGCTTGGCCTGCTGTGTTCCTCCAGCTCGATACTTTGTTATCTCAGATTCTCCAGCAGCAGCAGTTCCTACTATATCTGGAGACTGCAATGTTCGGGAAAGAAATTCTGCAGACATGTTCTGCACTATGAAGAATCTCGATTAGACATTACTGAACACCAGACATGACAAAAGAGTGTAATTTCCAACCCCAAAAGATCATATTGCAGATCACTATTTCCCACCTCTAAGGTGTGAATGCTCTCATCTTAAAAGCATTAAACGTTACACAGCAACAAATTATATTCTAGGATCAAAAACAAAGTTGCTGGAAAAGCTCAGCAGATCTGGCGGCATCTTTGAAGGAAAAAAAGACAGTCAATGTTTGGGGTTCAGTGACCCTTCCTCAGAATTGTTGGTGGCTGAGAAAATGTCAGTTTATATGCTGAAAATAGGGAGGTGGGTGGGGTAGAGAGTAACCGAGATGCTAGGGCCCAAAGAGAGAGAAAGAAGTTGGACAGACAAAGGAGTTAATAACGATCAGGCTGGGAGGGTGAGTAGTAGTTAATAGGGACTGTTATTGACTAACAACAGGGAGTGTGTTCTGGCAGGGTATGTGGTAACAAGGCCTGGTGTGTGCAGTGGGGTGTGGGACATGGGAGAGTTTAGCCCCTAAAATTATTGAACTCAATACTGAGTCCGGAGTGCTGCAGGGTCCCCAAGTGGAAAATGAGGTGTAGTTCCTCCAGCTTGCTTTGGGCACCACTGTAACACTGCAGCGAGACAGAGATGTTGGCCAGGGAGCAGGGTGGTGCATTAAAGTGGCAGGCAACAGGCAGTTCAGAGACTTTTTTTTACAAGTCGCGCATAGATGTTCTACCTCGCATTCACCAAGTCTTCACTTCATTTCCCAATGTAGAGGAGACCACATTGTGAGCAGCGAATGCAGTCGACTAGATTCTGGGAAGTGCGGGTGAAGTGTTGCTTCACCTGGAAGGTATGTTTGGGCCCTTGGATACTGGGGAGGGAGGGGGTAAATGGGCAGGTGTAGCACCTTCACCGGTTACAGGGGAAGGGCCGTAGGGCTGTGGGGAATTGTTGGGGGTGAAGGAAGTGTGTAACAGGGTGTCCCGGAGAGAACAGTCCCTGCGGAAGGCAGGCCTGTAATGCTGCTTGGCCTGCTGTGTTCATCCAGCTTCACACTTTGTTATCAAGGGAGAGGTGGTCTGGTGGTGGCATCTCACTGAAAGTGGCAGAAGTGGCGTCTGATGATCTTCTGGATGTGGATGCTGTTGGGATGGTTGGTGAGGCTAAGGGGAACCCTATCACTGTTGCGGGAGGAAGGAGAAGGAGTGAGGGGAGAAGTGTGTGAGATGGATCAGACCTGGTTGAGGGCCCTGTCAACAAAGGAGCTGGGGAATCCTCAGTTGAGGAGGAAGGTGGACTTGTCGGAGGCTCTCTTGTTGAAGTTAGCCTCATCTGAACATATGTGCTGGAAACGGAGGAACTGAGAGAATGAGATGGAGGGAGTCTTTGCGAAAATAAAGACCGGAGTTTGTAGGCCTTCTGGAGCTGGGAGGGTCTTTCAAAACATGTCAGGGTTGTGTGGGGGTGCAGTGGGAATATCACTCACTGGGCTGTGGTGTGGCAGATTGTGTTTAATTTGCATAAATGCAAGACATTTACAGGATTTTACAGGAAGGAGGGTGTGAGGACATATAGCCCAGGTAGCTGTGGGAGACAGTGGATTTGTAATGAATATTAGTGGCCAGTCTATCCCAGAAATGGAAACAGAAATGTTGAAGAAGGGAAGGTCAGAGATAGACCAGGTGAAAGTTTGGGCAGGGTGGAAGTTGGAAGCAAAATATGTGAAGCTTTCCAATTCCAGACGAGAGAGAGAAGCAGTACTGATGATATCTCAGATTCTCCAGTATCTGCAGTTCCTACTATCTCCGGTGATATCATTGATACAGTGGAGAAAGAGCTGTGGGTGGGGGAGGGTAGCAGAATAGGACTGGGAAAAGGAATGTTCCACGTACCCAATGAAGAGACAGGCATAACTAGGGCCCATCTGGGTGCCCATTGGCAAACTCTCTACCCTGAAGAAAATGAATCTCCCCATCACAGGCTGGTCTGCAATCCACACTCCCACCACCACCACCCCACGCCTCCTGCTGCCCGCACAAGGCAAACCAAGCTCAGGGTCTTTGCGAAAATAAAGGCAGGAGTTTGAAGGCCTTCTGGAGATGGGAGGGTCTTTCAAAACATGTCAGGGTTGTGTGGGGGGTGGGAATATCTCTCACTGGGCTGTGGTGTGGCAGATTGTGTTTAATTTGCATAAATGCAAGACATTGCTTTTGGTAAAACAAACAAGGGCAGGACTTATACAATTTAAATTAGGGCCTTTGGTAGTGTTGCAGAACAGAGACTCGGCCATCAGGTATAACTCTTCGAAGTCTGTGTCACATATAGACAGGCTGGTTAAGAAGGCATTTAGTTCGTTACCTTCTTTGCTCAGACCTTTGAGTTTGGGAGTTGGGATGTCATTTTCACATTGTACAGGATGTAGGTGAGGCATCTTCTGATGTACTGTGTCCAGTTCTGGTCGCACTGTTATAGGAAGGATAATATTAATCTGGAGAGGGAACAGCAGAGATTTACCAGGATGTCGGTGGGAATGGATGGTTTGAGATATAAGGATTAGATTAGATTCCCTACGGTGTGGAAACAGGCCCTTTGGCACAACCAGTCCACACCACCCCTTGAAGCATCACACCCAGACCCATCCCCCTATAACCCACACACTCCTGAACACTACGGGCATTTTAGCATGGCCAATCCAACTAGCCTGCACATCTTTGGACTGTGGGAGGAAACCGAAGCACCCGGAGGAAACTCACGCAGACATGGGGAGAACGTGCAAACTCTGCACAGACAGTTGCCCGAGGCTGGAATTGAACCCAGGTCCCTGGTGCTGTGAGGCTGCAGTGCTAACCACTGAGCCACTGTGCTGCCTGTGCCAGGACAAGGGGTGCCATGGGTGTCACTGCCAGAGAGAGATGGTCTGGAATCGGTTTAAATATGAACAAATGGGATGGTTTGGATATATAGATAGAGAGGGGCAGATAGAGAGACAGTGTCATGGAAGGATGTGTTCGCAAGTTTCAGAATGCTGACATGTAGACATACTCCCTTACACCGAAAACACTGCATGGGCCCAACACTGTCGCCTGATTCAATTCGGATACATCACCACTTCAGAGTGTTTTCAGAGGCTGGATAGGCTGGGACTTTACTGACTTGTGCACAGGAGGATGAGGGGTGACCTGATTGAGGCTTTTAAATCATGAGGTGCACAAATAAGTTGAATGTCGGTTACCTTTTCTTGGGGATGGAGGATTTCAAGACTGTGGGGATGTTTCAAATTTTGAGGATCAAACATTTTAAAAGAGACATGGGGGCAATTATTTTACAGAGAGTCGTTCACGTACGGGATAAAATTCCACAGGAAATGGTGGAAGTGAGTGCAGTTACAGCGTTTAAAAGACATTTAGATAAGTACATGAGGAAGAAATCAGTTTGGATGGTGTCGTGCGCTGCTGCCCTCCCAGTCCCTCTCTGAACAAATCCCTGATGGTGCCCATCCCCTGCTGCTGCCTGTGCAGTGGCGTGTGAGGCCAGCAGAGGGAGGCATTGCATCACATCAAACAGCACAGAGACTGTCAGAGATAATAAAATGTGAGGCTGGATGAACACAGCAGGACAAGCAGCATCTCAGGAGCACAAAAGCTGACGTTTCGGGCCTAGACCCTTCATCAGAGAGGGGGATGTGGTGAGGGTTCTGGAATAAATAGGGAGAGAGGGGTAGGCGGACCGAAGATGGAGAGAAAAGAAGATAGGTGGAGAGGAGAGTTTTGGTGGGGAGGCATGGAGGGATTAGGTCAGTCCAGGGAAGATGGACAGGTCAAGGGGGTGGGATGAGGTTAGTAGGTAGGAAATGGAGGTGCGGCTTGGGGTGGGAGGAAGGGATGGGTGAGAGGAAGAACAGGTTAGGGAGGCAGAGACAGGTTGGACTGGTTTTGGGATGCAGTGGGTGGAGGGGAAGAGCTGGGCTGGTTGTGTGGTGCAGTGGCGGGAGGGGACGAACTGGGCTGGTTTTTGGATGCGGTGGGGAAAGGGGAGATTTTGAAGCTGGTGAAGTCCACATTGATACCATTGAGCTGCAGGGTTCCCAAGCAGAATATGAGTTGCTGTTCCTGCAACCTTCGGGTGGCATCATTGTGGCACTGCAGGAGACCCATGATGGACATGTCATCTAAAGATTGGGAGGGGGAGTGGAAACGGTTCATGACTGGGAGGTGCAGTTGTTTATTGTGAACTGAGCGGACGTGTTCTGCAAAGCGGTCCCCATGCCCCCGCTTCGTTTCCCCAATGTAGAGGAAGCCGCACCGGGTACAGTGGATGCAGTATACCCCATTGGCAGATGTGCAGGTGAAGCTCTGCTTAATATGGAAAGTCATCTTGGGGACTGGGATATGGGTGAGGGAGGAGTTGTGGGGGCAAGCGTAGCATTTCCTGCAGTTGCAGGGGAAGGTGCTGGGTGTGTTGGGGTTGGAGGGGAGTGCGGAGCGAACAAGGGAGTCACAGAGAGAGTGGTCTCTCCAGAAAGCAGACAAGGGTCGGGATGGAAAAATGTCTTGGGTGGTGGGGTCGGATTGCAGATGGCGGAAGTGTCGGAGGATGATGCGTTGTATCCGGAGGTTGGCGGGGTGGTGTGTGAGAACGAGGGGGATCCTTGTTGGGCAGTTGTGGCGGGGGCGGGGTGTGAGGGATGTGTCCCGGGAAATGCAGGAGATGCGGTCAAGGGCGTTCTCAACCACTGTGGAGGGAAAGTTGCAGTCCTTGAAGAACTTGGACATCTGGGATGTGCGGGAGTGGAAAGCCTAATCGTGGGAGCAGATGCGGCGGTGGCGAAGGAATTGGGAATGGGGGATGGAATTTTTGCAGGAGGGTGAGTCGGAAGAGATGTATTCTAGGTAGCTGTGGGAGTCGGTGGGCTTGAAATGGACATCAGTTACAAGCTGAGATGGAGACTGAGAGGCCCAGGAAGGTGAGGGATGTGATGGAGATGGCCCAGGTGAACTAAAGGTTGGGGTGGAAGGTGTAGGTGAAATGGATGAACTGTTCGAGCTCCTCT
Organism: Stegostoma tigrinum; assembly: GCF_030684315.1. Classification (NCBI taxonomy): domain Eukaryota; kingdom Metazoa; phylum Chordata; class Chondrichthyes; order Orectolobiformes; family Stegostomatidae; genus Stegostoma; species Stegostoma tigrinum. The sequence continues at coordinate 246,140 of NW_026728107.1, read as the reverse complement.
GGGGAGCAAGAGGTGGCGCCGATACAGTCATCAATGTAACGCCGGAGGAAGAGGTGGGGTTTGGGGCCTGTGTAGGTGCGGAAGAGGGGCTGTTCCACGTAACCTACAAAGAGGCAGGCATAGCTGGGGCCCATGCGGGTGCCCATGGCCACCCACTTTGTCTGTCGGAAGTGGGAGGAATGGAAAGAGAAGTTGTTGAGGGTGAGGACGAGTTCAGCGAGGCCGATGAGGGTGTCGGTGGAGGGGAACTGGTCGGGCCTGCAGGACAGGAAGAAGCGGAGGGCCTTGAGTCCATCTGCATGCAGAATACAGGTGTAGACGGAGTGGACATCCATGGTGAAAATGAAGTGTTTGGTGCCAGGGAATTGGAAGTTCTGAAGGAGGTAGAGGGCATGGGTAGTGTCACGGACGCAGGTAGGGAGTTCCTGGACCAAAGGGGAGAAAATGGATTCCAGATAGGTGGCGATGAGTTTGGTGGGGCAGGAACAGGCTGAGACAATGTGTCGACCAGGGCAGGCAAGTTTGTGGATTGTTTGGACATAGAGCAGTTTTTCCACCGCCTTCGCCTCCACGCTTACTTCTTCAACCGGGAACCTAACCCTCCCTCCACTGATCCCTTCACCCGCTTCCAACACAAGTCCTCCTCCTGAACACCACCCCTAGGCCTCCTACACTCCCTTGACCTCTTCGTCTCCAACTGCCATCGAGACATTAACCGCCTCAACCTCTCCACCCCTCTCACACACTCCAACCTCTCCCCTACAGAACGGGCAGCCCTCCGCTCCCTCTGCTCCAACCCCAACCTCGCCATCAAACCCGCAGACAAGGGTGGCGCAGTGGTAGTATGGCGCACTGACCTCTACGTCGCCAAGGCCGAACGCCAACTCTCCAACACCTCCTAAAACCGCCCCCTTCATCATGACCCCACCAACGAGCAACAAACCATCATCTCCAACACCATTCATGACCTCATCACCTCAGGGGACCTCCCACCCACAGCCTCCAACCTTATTATTCCCCAACCCCGCATGGGCCATTTCTATCTCCTTCCCAAAGTCCACAAACCTGCTTGTAACTGATGTCCATTTCAAGCCCATCGACTCCCACAGCTACCTAGAATACACCTCCTCCCACCCACCCTCCTGCAAAAATTCCATCCCCTTTTCCCAATTCCTCCACCTCCGCTGCATCTGCTCCCACGATGAGGCATTCCACTCCCACACATCCCAAATGTCCCAGTTCTTCAAGGACCACAACTTTCCCCCCACAGTGTTCGAGAACGCCCTTGACCGTGTCTCCTGCACTTCCCACAACACATCCCTCACAACCTGTCCCCGCCACAACCGCCCAACGAGGATCCCCCTCGTTCTCACACACCACCCCACCAACCGCCGGATACAACGCATCATCCTCCGACACTTCCGCCATCTACAATCCGACCCCACCAGCCAAGGCATTTTTCCATCCCCACCCTTGTCTGCTTTCCGGAGAGACCACTCTCTCCGTGACTCCCTTGTTCGCTCCACACTGCCCTCCAACCCGACCACACCCAGCACCTTCCCCTGCAACAGCAGGAAATGCTACACTTTGCCCCCAGACCTCCTCCCTCACCCCTATCCCAGGCCCCAAGATGACGTTCGATATAACCTCCCCACCGATAGTCTCCTCTCCACCTATCTTCTTTTCTCTACATCTTCGGTCCGCCTCCCCCTCTCTCCCTATTTATTCCAGAACCCTCTCCCCATCCCCGTCTCTGATGAAGGGTCTAGGCCCGAAACGTCAGCTTTTGTGCTCCTGAGATGCTGCTTGGCCTGCTGTGTTCATGCAGCTTCATACTTTATTATCTTGGATTCTCCAGCATCTGCAGTTCCCATTATCTCAGAGACTGTCAGACCTGCCCCACACAGAGACACACAGATACATACACAAATACACCGATACTTACACAAATAAGGGGAACCTATCAGAATTTCCCTGGTTCTGTGTTTTGCTAATAACTGCATTCATTCCATTTGGTGTGTGTTGGGATTACTGTTATTCCGTGGACAGCATTTCATTATTTGAGTCACTCCATGAGAGTACATCAGTTATTGCTCTCTCCAGTGAGTGTGACAGTGTTTCAGTTGTTCCATGGGGACTGTGACTCTGTGAGATTTTCAGTGCTTGATTATTGAAGATGTAAGGACAATTTGGGAGACTAGTAAATATTATAGGTTCGTTTCAGTATCTGAGCTGTCTGAAGGAGGAGGTGTAGGAGGGAGACTCCGTGCTCCCTTCCTGGGAGCTGGTGGAGACGATGTGCAGTGAGCTCACCCTCCTGCCCACCGAGACCATGGGAATTCCATTCGTACCGGCTCGATACAAAAGAGAGATGGCATCAGGGGCACGGTTTCTAAGCTGTGCCAGGTGGAAATGGAACTGACAGTGGGGTTAAAGTGAGAATTACCCTTCACTGAACATTGCTCCTTACTCGGTTGGTGGGACGTGTATATTTTGGAATCTCCACATGAGTCGTCCTGGTTCTCTCTGGCTCATTCCAGGGCCCTCCCCATGCGGCGGGGGAAGGTGGGTGAGGGAACTGATGTGGGGAACACCACTGCCCTGCTTGGCCTTTTCTGTCCTATTCCAGGCTGTTCCTCCTGGAATGAGGGAAAGGGAGGGAGGGAATGAAGGTGAATGTGCATGGCCCTGCTGTTAGTGATGGTGTAGGTGAGGGGGAAGTGGTGAGGTGTCCGGATTGAATCAGTCGACAATGTTGGATCGATGCAGTGTTTTCAGTGTTGGGGAGTATGTCTACATGTCAGCATTCTAAAGTTGTGAACACATCCTTCCATGACACAGTCTCTCAATCTCCCCGTCTCTGTCTGTTTATCCAACCCATCCCATTTGTTCGTATTTAAAGTGATTCCCCACCATCTCTCTCTGGCAGTGATTTTCACACCCATGGCACCCCTTGTCATGGCACATTGGAGATATGGAGCTGTAAATGGATGGGAGCCCCACATCCTGTCACTTCCAGCATGGGCTGCAAGTTTCCCCAGGCTGGGAGGTGATTTAACACAGCGTTACCAGGGACTGCACTGGGGTGGTCTGTACAGATCTACACACTGGGAGGGTAACTGCTCCAGGTTTGCAGATCAGTTCAGTGGTGTTCACCTCACTGTCCCCCGTGCTGGACAGATACCTGGTCCGGATTTATATATTAATGCACTGGTGTGGTCTGCACAGCTCCCCGTGCTGGACTGATATCTATTTGACTGGTGAGGCCTGCACAGTGTCCCACTCTGGACAGATTGCCGGGTTGTATTGAGCAGGACACTAGCCTGGTCTGCACAGTGCTCCATGCTGAACAGATATTCCATCTGGGTTTGTGGTGTCTGGGCTGGTTCTGTGAGGTGGATTGAGAATGTGAGATAACTGACCACTTCAGCTGATCTGGCAATGCCTTTAATTTGTGTTTGCCAGTTGTGTTGAGTTTGGGGAGAGATTTCCACCGCGAGGGTGTGTGGGTCTCACCAAAACTGATGGACAGAAGGGCCTTTGTGATGTGGATCTTTTATGACTCCATCACATTCTGTATCCGACATTCCCTGGAACATTCTGTCACCGACATTCCCCGGAACATTTTGTATCCGACATTATTTGTGATCATTTGGATGCCAGTTAATTGAACAAAAGATAAGACCCCGAGGGAAAAGATCCCATTCCAGAGAGAAGGAGACACTGTTGCAAATTCCCCTCAGGTAGTTAATGGGGTGAATACATTTTCCCTGTGTTCATGTTTCTTCACAAACAAAAATTGACCACAATGTGGACGAAAAGACTGAAATTTCCATCCTCCGTTTGTCTGCAGGGAACTGGGAGAGAATCCTTCAGGACAGCAACGTCTTCACCCTCTATATCAGGAACTGTAAGGAAATGACCTGTGCCTGCTCTCGAGTGAATGAGTCAGTGGGAATGTTCTAGAAGCCGTCTGTCCTTATGGATGTGTGTTTGTGTATTTCAGGAGGGAGAGTTTCTTGTATTTTATGTTAGTTTTTTTTGTAAAATAAAACAAATTGAGACATTACTACGGGTTATTTCAGCTTCTTTTTTTTCAATAAATCAGCGATACATTTGAAAATGTCACTGGGTCCTCAATCAAACTGGTAACTGTGCCTCCAGACTGATGTGTAATTTATTTGTTTTCTTTCCTCACAGTTAACGTAGTGACGATCTACGTCCTGCTTTATAAAGATTGTGGATTGTCTCCATGTGTCAGACGTTACCTGGGGGCCATGGCAGTGGCGGATCTACTGGTCATTATCCTCGACCTGATATTGAGACACATTCCCATTGTTTATTACGAACAGTTTTATTTCCTGCAGTCCATCCCTGTGTGTAATATCCACGCCGTCCTGCTTTATGCAGCCACTGACTGTTCTGTCTGGTTCACCGTCACTTTCACCTTTGATCGATTTGTGGCCATTTGTTGCCAGAAGCTGAAAAGTAAATATTGCAGTGAGAAAACGGCGGCTGTGGTTCTGGGAACAGTGACTTTGCTGAGCTGTTTAAAGGACATTTTCTGGTATTTCATGCTCACAGCTCACTATTCGCTGGGGAACACCCCCTGGTTTTGTCGGCAAAGTATCGTTGTTCAATTATCTCGTGCCTGGACCACAATCGAGTTCCTCCACCACATTCTAACCCCGACTCTCCCATTTCTCCTGATTCTGCTGCTCAATGTTTTCACCGTCAGACACATTTTAGTGACCAGCAGAGCCCGCAGGAGACTCCGGGCTCACACCAATGGGGACGGTCAGTGTGACACAGAAATGAGAAATCGAAAAAAATCCATCATTTTACTGTTTGTGATCTCAGCCAATTTCATCCTGTTATGGTCAATGTTAATGGTGTTTTCTATATGGAACCGGATGCGGTGGATTGGGTATAAATCTCTGTTTTTAGGTGAGTTTGTGCAGGAATTGGGCTTCATGCTGCAGCTCCTCAGTTGCTGCACAAACACCGCGATTTATGCCGTGACCCAGACTAAGTTCAGGCAGCAGCTGAAGAATGTGCTGAAATATCCCTTTACCCAAATTCATCAATCAATCAAATTCACTCATTAATCAATCCATCCAGGATTTTCTCATTTCAGTTCAATGTTTCAGCAATGAAGCAGCCTGTCGCTATGGTAACAGACTGAGGGTAGTGCTGGTTTATCCAACCTTATCCCACAGGGGATTACAGGGAAACATGTCAATGTTTCTCTCAACTCACAGGCCAAAGAGAAAAGGCACCATCCCACTGACTGCATCCATAACTTCAATATGCAATTAACGTTCATTAAAAAGTGCCAAGCAGCTCAGCAAACTATATTGTTGTTTGTCTTTGTGTTGAAGAAGCTCACCTGGAGAGAGACAGACTCGGCCCCAAGGGAATGGGACAATTCTGGGACTGAGCTCAGGAGTTGGTATAAGTCACTCTGTCCTTGCGTTCACCTCTGGGATATCTCTGCCTCTTTCTCTCCAGTCCCTCCCCGCTCACTCCCTCTCCGGCCCACATTTCTCCCTACCCCCTTGTTCCCCATCCCTCTCTCCATTCCCCTCCTTCTCTTTTTCCACCTACCCTCCCCAAAACACCCTGTCTCCTTGAGTCCTGTCTCTCTCTCTCCCTCCTCTTCAAATGCCCACACCCCCTTCTCTCACCATCTGCAATGTGTAAGCCCCATCTCCCACTCAGTATTTTTCCCTCTGGCCCCACCTCTCCTCATCCCCGATCACACTCTTTCCCTCTCTCCGTCCCCATCCCCCTCTGTACCCTTTATCTGTCTCCTCCTCCCTCGCTCTCACCTCTCACTCTCGATCTTTGACCCACTTTCTCTCTCTCTCTGCCCCCTTCCTGATCCTCCTCTTTCCCTTCAAGTCCCTCACTTATCTCTGTAACCCCCTGGCTCCACGCCCTGTATCTGGCTGTCTGGGCCCCGTCTCCCTGTACCCTAGCCCCTTCCCCTGTTGCTCTCTCCCTCCGTCCCTGTCACTCCCTCCCTTCTTGTCGCTCACTCCATCGTTCCCACCCCATTGCTCCTTCATCGTCCTTTGCTCCAACCCCGTCCCTTGCTCTCTCGCCATTCCTCACACCCTCGCTACCTCCCCATTGCTCCCTCGCCGTCCCTCACCCCCTCCCCGTCCCTCACTCCCACCATGTCCCTCGCTCCCTGTCCCTCCCAGTCCATATCCCTCGCTCCCTCATCCCTTTCACCATCCCTGTCCCACACACTCTCTCCCAATCACATGCTCCCTCCTTATCCCTCACTCCATCCACCTTTCCCTCACTCAATCGCCATCCTTCTGTCCCACCCCACTCCCCTCCCTCACTTCTTCACTCCCCGTCCCTTGTTCCCTCTCTCCCAGTCCCTCCCTCCCTGTCCTTCTCTCCTTTGCTCCCTCCCTGCCGGTCCCTCCCCATCCCTCACTCCCTCCCTGTCCCTCGCTACCTTGCTTCCTACACATCCCTGGCTGCCTCGTTCCCTCCCAGTTCCTCCCTGTCATTTGTTCCTTTCCTGTCCCCACCCATCTCGTTCCCTTGCTCCCTCCCTGTCCCTTGCTCCCTCCCTGTGCCACCCTGTCCCTCACTTCCTCTCTGTGCCACCCTGTCCCTGTCCCTTGCTTCCTCCCTGTGCCACCCTGTCCCTCCATGTGCCACCCTGTCCCTGTCCCTCGCTCCCTCCCTGTGCCACCCTGTCCCTCGCTCCCTCCCTGTGCCACCCTGTCCCTGTCCCTCGCTCTCTCCCTGTGCCACCCTGTCCCTGTCCCTCGCTCCCTCCCTGTGCCACACTGTCCCTGTCCCTCGCTCCCTCCCTGTGCCCACCACCCTGTGCCTGTCCCTCGCTCCCTCCCTGTGCCACCCTGTCCCTGTCCCTCGCTCCCTCCCTGTGCCACCCTGTCCCTGTGCTTTGCTCCCTCCCTGTGCCACCCTGTCCCTGTCCCTTGCTCCCTCCCTGTGCCACCCTGTCCCTGTGCTTTGCTCCCTCCCTGTGCCACCCTGTCCCTCGCTCCCTCCCTGTGCCACCCTGTCCCTGTCCCTCGCTACCTCCTTGTGCCACCCTGTCCCTGTGCTTTGCTCCCTCCCTGCCGCTCGCTCCCTCTCTGTCTGTCCAACGTTGGCTACCTCCCTGTACCTCGCTCTCTCCCTGACTTTTCCGGTCCCCCTCCATGTCACTCACTCCCTATCCCTCACACCCTCCCAGTCCATCCCTCCCTGTTCTTTGCTCCCTTCCTGTCCCACCCCTGCCTCGACCATCCCTGTCCCTGTCCTTCGCTCCCTCCCTGTATCCCTCCCTATCCCCGCTCAGCCTCTCTCCTTCCCTGTCCCCTTCCCCCTCCCTCGATGTCCCTCAATCCCTCCCTGTCCCTCACTCCCACCTCATTCATTGCTCCCTTCCCTAGATTCCTCTCCCATCCCTCCTCCTGCCCCTCTCTCCCTCCCTCCCTGCCCTTGCTATGGTCCTTCCCTCCCTCACCCCCCTCTCTCGCTCCCTCGATGTCCATCACTCCCTACCTCACTCATTCCCTGCACCTCATTCCCTCCCTCCCTCCCTGCCCCTTGCTCACTCCCCATCCCTTAGTCCCTCCCTCCCTGCCCCTTGCTCTCTCGGTCCATCCCTCACTCCCTCACTTCCTCCACCCTCCCCGTCCCTCGCTTCCTTGTTGCTTCCCCATCCCTCACTCCCTCCCTGCCACTCGATCCCTCTGCCTCTCTTTCTCTCTGTCTCGTTCCCTCCCTCCCTCCCTCTCCATCCCTCGTTCCACCCCCACCCACTAACCATCCCTCACTCCCTCCCTTCCTCATCATCCCTTGCTCCCTGGCTCTGGCCATCACTCAATCGCTCCCTCCCCATCTCTCATTCTGTCCCCATCTATCACTCCCTCACTGCTCCTTGCTCCCTCCCTGTCCCTTGATCCTTCCCTCCCCATCCTTAACAGCCCCTTGCTCACTCACTTCCTCCAAGTCCCTCACTCCCTTGCTCAATCAGTCCCTCACTCTCTCACCATCCCTTGTTCCCTTGCACCCCATCGCTTGCTCTCCCACTGCCTGTCCTTCAAACTCTCTCTCCCTCACCGTCCCTCGCTCCCTTACTCTGTCCCTGACTCCATCCCTCTCTCTGTCCCTCATTGCCTCTCTCAGTCTCTCGCTCACTCAATCCATCCTATGCTCACACACTCCCTCACTCCCTCCCCATCCCTCACTCCCTCCCCGTCCCTTCCTGTCGGAACCTCACTCACTCACTCCCTGTCCCTCGCTCCGACCCATTGCTCCCTCCCTTGTTCCCTGTCCCTCGCTCCCTCTCTGTCCCTCGCTCCCTTGCTGTCCCTAACTCCCTCACTCTCTCAACGTCCCTTGCTCCCCTCACAGTCCCTTGCTCCCTCCCTTGCTTGGTCTCTGTCCCGCATTCCCTTCCTCAGTCCCCGTCCCTCACTCCATTGCTCCCTCCCGGTCCTTCACTCCCCGTCCCTCGCTCCCTCCCTCCCATCCCTTGCTCCTTTGCCATCCCTCTTTCACTCACTCTCTCCCTCCCTCCGTATCCCTCCCTCTTCTCCCTGTATCCCTCCCTATCCCTAGCTCTGTCCCTCTCCTTCCCTGTTCCCCTCCCTCTCCCTCTATGTCCCTCACTCCCTCCCCATCCCTTGCTCCCTTCCCTGGCTTCCTCCCTTGTCCCTCGTTCCTGTCCCTCTCTCCCTTGCTCCCAACCCTCGCTATGGCCCTTCCCGCCCTCACTCACTCTCTCGCTCCCTCGACATCCATTGCTCCCTACCTCACTCCTTCCCTGTCCCTTGCTGCCTCCCTCCCCATCCCTTACTCCCTTGCTCCCTCCATCCATGTCCTTGCTCACTCCTCATCCCTCACTCTCTCCCTCTCTGTCCCTCGCTCTCTCACACCATCCATCCCTCACTCGCTCCCTCACTCCCTCCCTTTACCTCACTCCTTCACCGTCCCTCAGTCCCTCCCTCACGCTCTCTCTCTGTCCCTATCTCCCTCCCTTTCTGTCCCTTGCTCTCTCCCTTCCTGTCCGTCCCTCCCTCCCTCCTGCCCCATCCCTCACTCCCTCCTTGCTCCCTCCCTCCCTGTCTCCCTTGCTTTTGCTCCCTCTCTGTCCCTATCTCCCTCCCTCTCTCCATCTCTGTCCCTCGCTCCCTGCCTCCACTTTCCTCATTCCCTTCCTTGCTCCCTCCCCATCCCTCGCTCATTTTCTCCTCTGTCCCTCGCTTCCCATCCCCCACTCCCTGTCTCTCCCTCCCCATTCCTTGATCCCCTGAATCCATCCCTGACTGGCCCACTCCCTGCCCTTGCTCATTCACTCCCTGTCTGTTCCTCCCCATCCCTCGCTCCCTCACTCTGTCCCTCACTCACTCACTCCCTCCCCATCCCTCACTCCGTTGCTGTCCCTCAATCCATCCCCACCAATTGCTCCCACCCTGTAGCTCAGTCCATCCCAATCCCTTGCTCCCTTGCTCACTCCCTCCCCATCCCTTGCACCCCATCCCTCGCACCCCAATCCCTTGCCCCCTTGCTTCACGAAGAAGTAAAAAATAAACTTTTTTTGTAGTAAATGGTTGACATAAGTAAGATGCTGTTCTGTAATTTCGACTTCCTCAGAGCTTATCTGTGACACAGCACATGCTCTCAGCACATGCCTTTCCTTTTAGGAGTAACACTTATGTGACTATCTTAAATTATACAGATGATTTCTGAAGCCGAAGTGCCTGCTGACTGTTCCCTGTTATGGATATAATATAAAATACCTGAGCTACAATAGTAATGTCCTTATTATAGATATATTTCACTCAGCCCTACCCTGTGTGATTTGTCCATGTGTATTTACTCCTGTATGGTATATACTACAGTGTCTCTCTCCATTACACTTATATTCCCCTTTTACACACTGCTGACTCCTTACCCTTCATCACCCTGACTGCATAATGCAGAAGTGGGAATGCTGGCTGATGATTTCATATCCCATTGACTTTATTTTCATTTATCTTCACTGAATTTTCCACTCTAACATCCTGGGGACGAGTGTTGGAGAGAAACAGAACTGGACCTGCCATGTAAATTTTGTTGCTACAAGTGAATCGAAATTTTGTGATTAAATCAAATTTTGACTCCCGGAAGCCTGTGTATCGCCTGCAAGGCACAAGGCAGGAGTATAATGGGATACTGTCCATTTGCTTGGATGGGTTCAGCTCCAACAACACTCAAGAAACTTGACACAGTGCAGGAAAGGCAGCCCCCTTAACTGGCACCGCATTCAGTACTTTCAATATCAACTCCCTTCAACACCGAGGCACAGTGGCAATGGAATGCACCATCTACAAGATGCACTAGAGTAAGTCACGCAGCCCATGGACTGTACCGCCTGAATGGGCAAGAGCAGACAGTGCATTAGAACAACTCCATCTGTAAGTTCCCCTGTAAGGAACATTCCAGCCTGAGTTGGAGCAGTATAAGGGATGATCTCACTGAGTGGTGGAGTCGGCTTGATGGACCAAATGGCCTATTTCTGCCCTCCATCTTCTGCCTTATGATACTTTTTCCAGTTGTTTAGTGCAGTGACCAAACTTGTGTTCAGCCTCTAGATGGTCTCAAAAGAGCCAGTCCTCAAGCCCTCTCTCAAGCACCTGATCTTCCCATCCAACCACCTTCATGGATCTGTGAATGCCCACTCCAAGCTCTGTTCTTTACTTTAATCCACTCAGTGCCCTTACTGTTTTTGAGCACTCCCATAACTTACCCTTCCCAGTTTCATTACCAGCCACTTCCCTGGATTGAATTCCTTATTTTCTTCCTAATTATTTAATGTCCCCGTGCAGCCCACAGCTTGCTTCCTCATGGTTAACCATCTGACCAATTGTTGCATCATCTGCAAATATCGAAATCACAGCCACTACAGCTACACCTAAATCATTGATCTACACCAGAAACAACTGACAGAAGGCATGGATAGTAAGTTCACAAACGACACCAAAATTGGTGGCATAGTAGGCAGGAAAGAATGTTCTCTATTTGTTCATTTCCAGCCCCGTTTCTGGTTCCACCTCCCCTGCTGCGCCACTGTTTTGGTCTGATTCTGGGCCTGGGAACTGGGATTATATGGCCATCTGCAGCAGTGGTCACTTCCTTGTGTGAGGGAACTGGTGAAGTATCCGATGTTAAACTACATTGTTACTGAAATTACATTTCAATAATATCGTCTCAGTTAATGGATTCTGGAGGCATCGAAGTTAAAGATTCGGCTCGCTCTGAGTTCTCACATGTTAGTCCACTGTTCGCCAAGTATTCCCGTTGTATTTATGGAGCTGTTCCTGACACATCCTCAGCCATTGTACTTGTCACACTTTTCCAGAGTGTCTCCCTGTGTGGCCCTGCTTGTACAGTGATGAGTACTCTGAGTGGTGGCCGGAGCAACCTCAGTTCTGATCTGAGCCGTAGCAATGGGTGTTCTTCCCATGTTGCTCCTTGTGAATCATCCTTCGATAAGGAATTAATTGATTCGCATGAAAATATTCTCCCAGTTGATGAACTTATTCCCTCAAACACCCGCTCTCTCCCATGTCTGTGTTTGATGTATCAGAATACAAACCCATCTCTTCCCGCAGATTTTTCTCCCTCCCACAATCACTAACTCTCCTTTACGTCCCTTCTCCCACTTCGCTGAGGCACTGCACAATCTCTCACACACTGCCATATTCACACCATTTAGCCTCTGCTCTTGCGGTCATTGCTGCTGGGTGAGCGTGCCCCAGTCTCACCATGTGGACCTTCAAATCAGTCGATCCATTTAGTTGCCGCAGTTGGGAGTAGAATATCTTTTACAGACATGGACCAGTGATTGTTGGGACATCAGGTTCAGGAAAAAGACACAGGATACGTTTGAGCAAAAGAATCTTTATTGGAAAGGAACAGTTTCTGTAGCTGTTTGAATCATTTATTTCATTTGTTCATTCCTTTACAGCGACAGCATTGTGTGCAGTTCTGCAATTCTCCTCTTGTAGAGATGTGCTCCTATAGGGAACGGTGCAAAAGGGGTTTACAAGGATATTGCCCGGGCTGAAGAGTTTCAGTTACGAAGAGAGATTGGACAGACTGGGGTTGTTTTCTTAGAGCAGGGGTGATTGCGAGGGAAGGTGATCGAGATATGCAAACTAATGAGGCATACGAACAGGGGAGACTGAAGGTGCTGTTTCTCTTTGATCGATCACCATGGAGCCGTAGATTTAAGGTAAGAGGCAGGCCGGTTTGAATAGATACTCAGAAAGACTTGTTTCAGCCAGCAGATGCTGAGCCAAGTGATGGTAAATAGGATTGGGATAGTTCAGTGCTTGTTTTGTCCAGTGCAGCCGCAATAGACTGAAGGGCCTTATGCTGTGTGGAAGACAGCAGTAGTGGACTGGTTCGTATCCCTGCGTCTCACGTGGGAGAGCAGCGTTAAACTCCCCACAGGAGACCATCCTCATATTCCAGGGTGGTTCAGCATTGCCTCGTGGTGGCGAGAACACAGTTTCGACTGTAGTTTTGTGAGACTCTCTGTATGGAGTTTGCGCATTCTCCCCAAAGTTGTGCCGTTTCGGTAAATTGTCCCGTCATGGTTCGTCGTAGTAAATGTGGGTTTGTGGGGTTAGGGTGGAGAAGTGGAAAGCTCGAGTGGTGTTAGGTGCAGAAGCAGTGGGCTGAAAGATCTCCATCTGCATTGTAGGGATTCTGTGATCTCTGACTCTGAGTTGTGTCTCTCTTAGGAATTTGAAATTGCCTGCTCCGTTTACAGGTGTGGGTTATTACTATCTGTCCTTCCATTCTCGATGGGACATGTCAGAGGAAGGACGGTGCTGTCTGACTCAGTGCTGGGCAGGACTACATCCGGGGGAGACAGAGTGTCAGTGAAAGTGCCAACACATGCCTTCTGCAAGCTGCGCCTTTTGTCTGCGTTGAAATCAAAATGATTTGATAGATTTGTTCCAGAGTGAAGTGTTTACTGGAAGCAGAAATCCGAGGGAGGCACTGGATAAACCGATCCCGATTTGAGTGCAGTAACAGCAAATACCTTTCCTGCAGCGCTAATGAGATTGTACAGCACAGAGGAGAGTTTTGCTGCACTGCATTTGGGTTCGTGGGTCCCGCGTGCTTTCACTAAACTGGGTTACCGGGAATAAAGATATCAGAAAGGGCACAGATGGTGCTTACTGGGGTTCACGGTTGTAAAGATATCAGATATGACACAGACAGGGTTTACTAGGATCGTACAGTGTCTCAGTGGTTACACTGCTGTTGGATGGGCAGGTTCGGTGTATTGGCCTTGCTAAATTGCTCTGTGCTGTCAGGGATGTGTAGGTTAAACCATAGTTAATGCAGAGATAGGGCGGCCGCTAGGTCTGGGTGGGATGTTCTTTCAAGGGTCGGGGCAGACTCGATCGGCACTTTCCACACTCTAGTGATTCTATTGTTTGAAAAGGAAGGGCATGATGGAGCTTACTTGGGTGTTAAAACATTCCAGAGAACACCAATGGGGTTTACCGCGACAGGATTTTATTCACGAGGGATGTTAGAAAAGTTGGAAAAGCTCACACTAACGAAAGGAATACCTCATGGACATTTTGCAGATGATTTGAGTTGTGGAGAGAGGAAAAAGGGGGAAGTTCCCTCTTTCAAGTGAACCAATAACTGGAAGTCAGACATTCAAAACCATTGACGAAAAATAAAAGATAGGAGCTGAATTCCTGTCACACCGAAAAACCGTTTCCAAAATATTTTGAAAGACTCGTTTGCAGTCGCACAAGGAGTGCATTCTCAGGGAGAGAGAGAGTCTGTGGGTGGTTGAGGGATTAGGGGTAGGGTGTGGTCAGGGAAAACGTTGAGAAACAATCTCTGACTTGAAATGTAACGAAATTTCGTGAACGTGTGCCGCTGTATAAGATTGAGTAAAACAGAAGCTCATGGCTTTGGAAGATCTGGCATAAATTTCCATGTGATCAATTCTGACTGCAACTGACCAAACTTTATTTAAAATTGTACAGGAAAGATATTCCCGAATGAACAATTGCTCGGAGATCCGTTTCCAGCTTTAATCAAGTGCCTTAAAAATGCAACAGTAATCAATACCAAGATGTAGAATCCATTTAGTACTCAGTAATCTCCACCCAAGAAACACAGGAACAAGGCACATTGGTTTTGCAGTTTAACTCTCTTCTTATCAGCAGCGCTTTCTTTAAGCTGAAATAAATGCGGGACAATGTTAAAAATTAGATAACTCTCATTCATTTTCGACTATTGCAATGAACTGTATGTGTGGGTGCAAAGTATAATGAGCAAAACAGCTTTGCCCTGAATTTAACCACGTTCAGGGCCAGCCATACGAGAAAGGTCGTGGCGCTCAAATGCCATCTTCATTCTTACCTCCATAGATGCTTCTTCGCGAGTTGAATATTTGCAGGGTTTTCCTTGACCACTGGGACAGTTCCCCAGGACCAGACATTTCTCAAACCCAGAAACCAATCTTTATCAAAAGAGGCTATTATGCTGAAAAATGCTCTTTATCCTTGTCCTGCTGGTCGGTGTCACTAAAAGCTGGCCCGGGTGAGGTTGGAGCTCACAGCCTGGGCATTTCACGCGCCTCTGTACCGTCAGAGAAGGACCGCGCGCTCACCGATTGCATCACTGGAGGCACAGAGTAGCTCCGTGCCCTCATTCAGTGTTCCTTCATCACAGTTTACTGTTTGATGAGTATTCCTGTTGAGGGTCTGATGGTGCTCCTTACAAACCCTCTATCACTGTACTTATTTCCTGCTCCCGCTCGTTTCATTATGTGGCGCTGTGACAGTGTAGTGGCCCGTTCTTTGTAATGTGGCAGCATGAGCTTCGGCTCGAGTCTGAGTCAAACCACTGACTGTTGTCCCCAATATTTCCTCTTAACATATCCTGAAGTGATACTGTAAGGGATCAGTTAATATTGCAATCAGACATGCAGAGACCGTGGTAAGAATTGCCGAGGTTGTGAGATGAAGTCTCATCCACACCATGTTTTGTTGACACAGATTATAAGTGTGAAGCTAGATGAACACAGCAGGCCAAGCAGCATCTCAGGAGCACAAAAGCTGACGTTTCGGGCCTAGACCCTTCATCAGAGAGGGGGATGGGTTGAGGGTTCTGGAATAAATAGGGAGAGAGGGGGAGGCGGACCGAAGCTGGAGAGAAAAGATAGGTGGAGAGGAGAGTACAGGTGGGGTGGTAGTGAGGGGACAGGTCAAGGAGGTGGGATGAGGTTAGTAGGTAGTAAATAGAGGTGTGGCTTGGGGTGGGAGGAAGGGATGGGTGAGAGGAAGAACAGGTTAGGGAGGCAGAGACAGGCTGGGCTGGTTTTGGGATGCAGAGGGTGGAGGGGAAGAGCTGGGCTGGTTGCATGGTGCAGTGGCGGGAGGAGTCGAACTGGGCTGGTTTTGGGATGCGGTGGGGGAAGGGGAGATTTTGAAGCTGGTGATGTCCACATTGATACCATTGGGCTGCAGGGTTCCCAAGCGCAATATGAGTTGCTGTTCCTGCAACCTTCGTGTGGCATCATTGTGGCACTGCAGGAGGCCCATGATGGACATGTCATCTAAAGAATGGGAGGGGGAGTTGAAATGGTTCGCGACTGGGAGGTGCAGTTGTTTATTGCGAATCGAGCGGAGGTGTTCTGCAAAGTGGTCCTCAAGCCTCCGCTTGGTTTCCCCAATGTACAGGAAGCCACACCGGGTACAATGGATACAGTATACCACATTGGCAGATGTGCAGGTGAACATCTGCTTAATATGGAAAGTCATCTTGAGGCCTGGGATAGGGGTGAGGGAGGAGGTGTGGGGGCAAGTGTAGCATTTCCTGCAGTTGCAGGGGAAGGTGCCGGGTGTGGTTGGGTTGGAGGGCAGTGTGGAGCGAGCAAGGGAGTCACGGAGAGAGTGGTCTCTCCGGAAAGCAGACAAGGGTGGGGATGGAAAAATGTCTTGGGTGGTGGGGTCGGATTGTAGGTGGCAGACGTGTCGGAGGATGATGCGTTGTATCCAGACGTTGGTGGGGTGGTGTGTGAGAACGAGGGGGATCCTCTTGGGGCGGTTGTGGCGGGGGCGGGGTGTGAGGGATGTGTTGTGGGAAATGCGGGAGACGCGGTCAAGGGCGTTCTCGACCACTTTGGGGGGAAAGTTGCGGTCCTTGAAGAACTTGGACTTCTGGGATGTGCGGGAGTGGAATGTCTTATCGTGGGAGCAGATGCGGCGGGGGCGGAGGAATTGGGAATAGGGGATGGAATTTTTGCAGGAGGGTGGGTGGGAGGAGGTGTCTTCTAGGTAGCTGTGGGAGTCAGTAGGCTTGAAATGGACATCTGTTACTAGCTGGTTGCCTGAGATGGAGACTGAGAGGTCCAGGAAGGTGAGGGATGTGATTGAGATGGCCCAGGTGAACTGAAGGTTGGGGTGGAAGGTGTTGGTGAAGTGGATGAACTGTTCGAGCTCCTCTGGGGAGCAAGAGGCGGCGCCGATACAGTCATCAATGTACCGGATGAAGAGGTGGGGTTTGGGGCCTGTGTAGGTTCGGAAGAGGGACTGTTCCACGTAACCGACAAAGAGGCAGGCATAGCTGGGGCCCATGCGGGTGCCCATGGCCACCCACTTTGTCTGTAGGAAGTGGGAGGAATCGAAAGAGAAGTTGTTGAGGTTGAGGGCGAGTTTGGCTAGGCTGATGAAGGTGTCAGTCGAGGAGGACTGGTTGGGCCTGTGGGGCAGAAGAAGCGGAGGGCCTTGAGGCCATCTGCATGCGGAATACAGGTGTATAGGGACTGGACGGCCATGCTGAAAATGAGGTGTTGGGGGCCAGGGAATTGGAAGTTCTGGAGGAGGTGGAGGGCGTGGGTGGTGTCACAGATGTAGGGAGGGAGTTCCTCGACCAAAGGCGAAAAAATGGAGTCCAGATAGGTGGAGATGAGTTCGGTGGGGCAGGAACACGTTGAGTCAATGGGTCGACCACGGCATACAACGCATCATCCTCCGACACGTCCGCCATCTACAATCCAACCCCACCACCCAAGACATTTTTCCATCCCCACCCTTGTCTGCATTCTGGAGAGACCACTCTCTCCATGACTCCCTTGTCCGCTCCACACGCCCCTCCAACCCCACCACACCCGGCACCTTCCGCTGCAACCACAGGAAATGCTACACTTGCCCCCACACCTCCTCCCTCACCCCTATCCCAGGCCCCAAGTTGACTTTCCATATTAAGCAGAGGTTCACCTGCACATCTGCCAATGTGGTATACTGCATCCACTGTACCCGGTGTGGCTTCCTCTACATTGGGGAAACCAAGTGGAGGCTTGGAGACCGCTTTGCAGAACACCTCTGCTCAGTTCGCAACAAACTACTGCACCTCCCATTCGCAAACCATTTCCACTCCCCCTCCCATTCTTTAGATGACATGTCCATCATGGGCCTCCTGCAGTGCCACAATGATGCCACCCGAAGGTTGCAGGGACAGCAACTCATATTCTGCCTGGGAACCCTGCAGCCTAATGGTTTCAATGTGGACTTCACCAGTTTCAAAATCTCCCCTTCCCCAACTGCATCCCCAAACCAGCCCAGTTCGTCCCCTCCCCCCACTGCACCACACAACCAGCCCAGCTCTTTCCCTCCACCCACTGCATCCCAAAACCAGTTCAGCCTGTCTCTGCCTCCCTAACCTGTTCTTCCTCTCACCCATCCCTTCCTCCCACCCCAAGCCGCACCCCCATCTACCTACTAACCTCATCCCACCTCCATGACTGTCCGTCTTCCCTGGACTGACTTATCCCCTCCCTACCTCCCCACCTATACTCTCTCCACCTATCTTCTTTTCTCTCCATCTTCGGCCCGCCTCCCCCTCTCTCCCTATTTATTCCAGAACCCTCTCCCCATCCCCCTCTCTGATGAAGGGTCTAGGCCCGAAACGTCAGCTTTTGTGCTCCTGAGATGCTGCTTGTCCTGCTGTGTTCATCCAGCCTCACATTTTATTATCTTGGATTCTCCAGCACCTGCAGTTCCCATTATCTCCGGGTCAAAGGCCTGTAGATTCATTTTTAGTTTTCATTGCCTTCCAGAGGTGTTTAGAAACCCCTCTCAGGCCACAGTGGTGTCCATCGCTCCCTTCGCACTTTCAATCTTTACTGACTGCGAATGTGACAAAAGAGCAGAGCATCTTCCCCCGTCGCCGTCACTCTCAGCGCATACATTCCAAAGAACTCAACGGCACGACGCCTGCGCAGTGCTCGCCTATAATGTTAATCAGGGACCTTTACCAGTGCGGGGACTGCTGGGTAACGGCCGTGACATTGAAAACCCTCAATCAATACAAATTTTACTGTGATGCGGCAGTTGGAGAAGGGTGCAGTACAAAACAACAATACAGCACAGACGCAGGCACTTCAGCCCTCCAAGCTTGCGCTGACAGATTTTGCCCTTCCATCTTAAAACTGTCTTCTCTACAAGATCTACATCCCTCTATTCCCTTCCTATTCATAGACAATGTATATATATTTACTTTTTCCATCTTTCAAGTCTGAATCTATAAATAAGACAATTTTGTTAACTTATTTTAAATAAGTCTCGAGCGGTACCCATCTAAAATTAAAATTGTAACTACATGGCAATGGGTAAATGGAAAGGAGGTGATGGGATAGTGCTAATGTGTAAGTGGTCAGTACTCCAGAACCCTCCCTCTGACACTTTCAGGCTGTGACTTACAGATAGTCACTCACCTCCTTTTGGAAGAATTTGTTTTCCCTCAAATCCACTTAAAACCTCCAACTACTTATTTTAAAAGTGTTTCCCCCGCCCCGGTTATTGATTTCTGTACTAGGCGGAGATGATTATCCCTATCTAAGCAATCTATGCCCTCCAGAGCTTTGTTCACTTCAATCAGGTCCCCACCCAGCCTCCTCTTCCACCAGGAAAACAACACAGCCTCTCTACTTTTTCTTCATAACCCCATCACTCCAGCCCAAGCAACATCCTGCTGGATCTCTGCACTTGTGCAGTCACATCATCCTTTGATGTCATTTATGTAAATGATTTGGATGTGAACATAGGAGGCATGGTTATTAAGTTTGTGGATGACACCAAAATTTCTGGTGCAGTGCGCAGTGAGAATGTTATCTCAGAGTACAGCAGGGCCTTTATCAGATTGGCCAACAGGCTGAGGAGTAACAGGTGGAGTTAAGTTTGGATAAATGTGAGGTGTTGCATTTTGGGAAGGCACACCAGGACAGGAGTCATGCACTTAATGGTAAGGTCCTGGGGAACATTGCTGAACAAAGACTTTGGGGTGCAGGTTCAAGAGTTCCTTTAAGGTGGAACCAGAGTTAGATAGGACAGTGAAGGAAGACTTTGGTATTCTTGCATTTGTTGGTCAATGCATTATAGGTGTTGAAGTGTCATATTGTGACTATACAGGATATTGGTTAGGCCAATTTTGGAATGTTGCTGTCAGTAAAGACACTTGAAGTGGTTCAGAAAAGATTTAAAAGGATTTCACTGGAGTTGGAGGGTTTGTGCTACAGGGAGAGGCTGAATAAGCTGGGGCTATTTTCCCTGAAATATTGGAGGCTGAGGGGTGGCCTTGTAAATGTTTATAAAATCGTGAGAGACGTGGCAAAGGTGAGTAGTCAACGTCATTTTCCCAGGCTAGAAGTCCAAAACTGGAGCACATAGCTTTAAGTTGATAGCAGAAAGATGTAAAAGGAACCTAAGGGGCATTTTCTTTTCATGTCGAGGGTGGTACATGTATGGAATGAGCTACCACAGGAAGTGGTAGAGGCTGGTACAATTACAACATTTAAAAGGTATCTAGATGGGTGCGTGAACAGGAAGAGTTTGCAGGGGTATGGGCCAAATGGTATTAAATGGGACCACATTAATTAGGATACCTGGTTAGCTTGGACGCATTGGACCAAAGATTCTGTTTCCATGCTGTACAACTCTGTGGCTCTAAGTTGGAGAGTGGCAGAGTTGCTTCTGAGACTAAGATCCTGAATTTAAAAAGAGGAAGCCGTGAATGGCATGGCACACAAGCTGGCCATAATAAATTGGGGAGCATAACTTAAGGAGATAGAATTGGATAGGCAAGTGAAAACACTTAAAGAAAATATTGGAGAACTGCAACAGTTGTTCATTCCTATCTGGCACAAAAATAAAATGAGAAATGGGGCCTATCCATGACTAGGAGGGAAATTAAGAATAGTGATCTAGAGTCTTAGAAAATAAGAACATGACGTGCTGGTGTTGGACTAGGGTGGACAAGGTCAGAAATCACACAACACCAGCTTATTAGTCCAACAGGTTTATTTGAAAACACAAGCTTTCAGACCTTCTTCATGAACAGATTGCTCTTTCGCCCTTGAGACTGTTCTGCCATTCATGCTGATATTGCTGATCACCAACTCAGTACTTTCTCACTTTCAACACCCTTTGATCCCTTTATCCCTCTGAACAATAATCTAAACCTTCTTCACAACGTTCAATATTTTGCTAAACCACTTTCTTTGGTAGTTGAAGTCCACAGATTTACTCCTCTCTGAATGAAGAAACCCCCTTCCCGGAATCAGTCTGGTATATCTCCATAGCACTGTGACTACAAAGACAGACTATCATTCCTTAGATAAGGAGAACAATACTGAACGGAATACTCCGGGTGCAGTTGCCCTGGTGTCATGCAGTGTTGTTCAGTTCACTGGGTGTATGATATGTCGTGTCCGCCTCAGAACTATGACGCTTGGTATGAGTTTCAGCCAATGAGCGAGAGCTACATATATTCTTGCCCGTCATTCACTCCGATTGGTTAGACAATCGCCCGTGTTTTGTTGGTCACTCATATCTGCACCCCCCCCCCCCCCCGCCCCAACATTCACATTGACGGCAGCTCCAGGCCAATCACACAGGCCCAGTGCGCAGTGCAGGCATTGCAGCAGGCTGCAGGTGGTGCCAAGTTGGAGGAGGGGACTCAATTTGAGAAGCTCTCCAGGCTCAAGCAACAAAATCCCTGTCCTGCTCTCGAGGCAGGAGTTTGTGAGACGGGGTAGGAATGGAAACCGCGGGAGGTGATGGCCTGGGCAGTTTATAATCTCGTAGTGGAGGCCTGGGGCCCCCATGTATCAGGCCAAGGATTACTAACCGCCATCTTGGTTAGGTCGGGGACGGGAATTCTCCCCAGATACTTGGCCGCCATTTTCGGAAAGGGAAGCCGTGTCTCACTTGGGCAGAAATCGATGAGGCTGTAACTAAGAAGGAAATCCTAGAGGTGTATGGGGAGGATTCACCAAACAGCCACTGGAGACTCAAACCCCGAATCAGACTCACTGATTTGATTTTCAGTCAGCCGACTGGAGTTGGGAACTTGATCCAGAGAGAAGAGGACGGAGAAAGGGAGAAAACTGGAAGAGGAGGACAGAGATAGGGGGATAGTTCTGGATTTCAGTCGAAAGAGGAAGGAGGGTAGCGCCAGGAGTTTACAGAATTGAGAAATAAGAGAGAAGAATAATGTTCCTTAGGATCTGGACATGTCTGTTCTGAATTTTTTCCTGCAATGACAGTAAATGACTTTTGTAAACTCCTTTTGCAGGATATTAGAAGAGAAGTATTTGCAGATATTAAACACAAATCAAATTTCCTGCTGTGAATGGTTGACTCATGCAATTTATGAGGAGCTGAGTCCCTTCAGCCTCTGAATGTGGAAGGAGAAATGTTTGACCTGTATGTAGGTGATACAGACAATATTCAGCTGACAATATTGCAGTGAGGAGACTGCATAAAAGATTTACCCTGTTACACATCCAATGTGGGAGCATTCCAGCATATTTCTTGTGGAGAGAAATTGAACCAATCAATCAAGAAGGTTGGGAAAACATTTACACCATTCACAGTGGGGAGATACTCTGCTCGAGCAATGTGCTGTCAAGGCTTCAGTTGATCAACCATTCTGAAGTGATACAAAGGTGACAGTACTGTGCAGAAACCATGGAAATGTGAGAACTATAGTAAAAAGATTCAATTACCCATCCCAGCTGGAAATCCATCAATGAATTCACATCAGGAAGAAGCCACTTACCTGTTCTGTGTGTGGGAAGGAATTTAATCAAACAACCAAACTCATGTCACATCAGAGAATTCACACTGGGGAGAGACCGTTCACCTGTTCAGAGCGCGGGAAGAGATTTACAGACATCCTGGCTCATGTGACATCAGTGGATTTGCACCGAGGAGGGGAGAAGCCATTCAATTGTTCGGTGCATGGGAAGAAATTCCCTCATTCATCCAGCCTTCAATCACACCAGCAAATTCATACTGAGCAGAAACTATTTGGCTGCACCTCCTATGGAATGAAGTTCAGACACGCATCTGCCCTCATTGGACACCAGCGAGTTCACGCCAAGGCGGGGGGGGGGAGAAAACCATTCGCCTGCTCTGTATGTGGGAAGGGCTGCAGTCAATCATCCAGTTTGCTGAGACACCAGCGAGTTTATCCCAGAGAAAAGCTGTTCAGCTGCACTTCCTGTGGGAGTAGTTTCAGGTGTTCATCTTCGCTCTGCTCATCAGCAAGTTCACACGAGAGAAGGCCATTCACCTGCTCCATTTGTGGGAAGCGATTCACTCAGTCCTTCAACTAGAGATAAATAAGTGAACCTGAATACGTTTATACTGCAGTAGTTCAAGGAGGAAACTCACCAGCATCTTCTCCAGGGTGACTAATGATGGCCCAGCAAGAGATTTCCGTATTTTAAGAAAGAATTGAATTCTGCTACCAAAATTAAGTCTGACAATATTAGATCTGTTTCAACTGATGTAAACACAACTATAATTGGCTGCAGTTTGGTAATCTGGATATATTGCTGATGGTTTGGACAAGTGTCCCTTTTTAAAAGCACCAACGGTCATTCTGAATTCAAGATTTGTGTTTGGAGAAAGAAGCAGATCCCTTGTGAAAGGGAAAACATAAAAATCAATTTATAGAAAGAAAGCTGACAAAGGAGATGACCAAACAAGTTTTGTTCATCAATGCTTGCAGGGCCAACTGCTCCTTTCACTGCCCTGTATTGTACAGATTAACAGCGTCACATCTGATAGGGCCAGGGTAAAGAATGAAGTGAAACTGGGCTATTGTCATAACCTTAACTTTGTTTCACATTTTCTTCTTCTTTCTCTTGGCCTTGACATTCCCCTCTGAAATGAAGAAGTTTACCTGTATACCTGGTCAGGCAGCAAGCCTGACTCTCAATCCAGACCGAAAACAAAGACAAAAATAAAGCTTGTCTTTAAGCCTCTACCCTACACTGATGACAGTGCACTGGTGCACTCAACTTTCTTCTTTACCACCTTATCCAACTGTGTTCAGGGAGCTATCTGGAATTAGGCCCCAAGATCCCCCTTTATACCAATGATCCTAATGGCCCTGCCATTTACTGTATACTTTCCTCTTGCATTTAGCCTCCCAAACTGCATTACCTCAATTTTCTCTGAATTAAAGTCCGTCTGGCATTTCTCCATCCAACTTTCCGATTGATCTACATCCTGCTGTGTCCTTAGACACCCTAACTCACTATCCTCAGCTGCACCAATTTTCACAGCATTAGCAAACCAACTTAGATTTTCATCCAAATCTTTTATAAAAATAACAAACCTTGTGGAACACCCCTGGTTACAGATCTCCAGTCAAAAAACACCATCGCCACCCACCCTCTGTCCTCTAACCCAATCCAATTTACCAACGCACCATGGATCAATCTCATGTGACTTAATCTACTGGAACCACCTACAATGAGGGAGCTTGTCAAATATTTCCGTAGAGTACATGCAGACAACATCCACTGCGCTGCCTTCAATCAGCTTCGTGACTTCAAAAAAAACAAAAAAAAACACAAGCCAGTTTGTGAGACATGACCTCTTCTGCAGGAAGCCACGTTGCATGTTATCCACATGAACTTTAGCAAGGCCTTTGACAAGGTTCCTCGTGGCAGGCTGATACAGAAGTCGAAGTGACCTTGGTTACACCATGAGTTGGGTACAGAACTGGCTTTGTCATAGAAGATGAAGAGTAGCTATAGATCTGAAACCAGTGCTTTTCTGTAGGAATCAGACCGCTGTCGTTAACATATTTATTATAAAAAATATTTGGAGGAGAACATAGGTGATCAAATTAGTAAATATGTGAATAACAGATCTGTGGAGCTGTGAGTAGTGAGGAGGAATGCTAGACGATACAGCAGGATATAGATTGACTGGAGGCTTGTATGGAAAAATGGCAGGTGGCATTTAATCCAGACAAATGTGAGGTGATACATTTTGGAAGGTCTAATGAAGGAGGGAAGTGCACAGTAAATGGTAGAATTCTGAGAAGCACAATCATAGAGCAGTATCTAGGTCTACAGGTTCACAGTTCCCTGAAAATGACAAGTCTAGTGGAGAAGATGGTCAGGGCAAAGTGTATAAAAACTGGTCATGTTGCAGCTCGCTAGAACTTCAGTGAGGCTACATCTGCAATGTTGTGTACAATTCTGCTCACCAAACCACCACAAGGATGATCAGCTTTGCAAAGGGTACAGAAACAGGTTACCAGGATGTCACCTTGTTTGGAGGATATTAGTTATGAGGAGATGTTGGATAAAATTGGTTTATTTTCTTTTGAACATCAGAGGCTGAGGGGCAACCCGGTAGAAATTTACAAAACTGGGAGAGACATGGATAGTTGGAGTCGAGAGTAGAAATGACAGTTTGTGTAGGGGACATAAGTTTAAAGTAATAGGGAAAAATGTAAAGGAAGTGTGAAAAGTAAGTTTTTACACACAGGACAGTATGTGCCTAGAATGCATTGCCAGAGGAAGTGGGATAAGCAGGTACAATCACAATGCTTAAAAGACATCTTGATGGATTTGTGAATTGGCAGGGAATAGAGAGATACAAACTGTGCAGGGGAAAGAAAGAGATTTCATGATTAGAAAATCATGCGTTAATGGAGGCTTGTGGGCTAAAGGGACTATTCCTGTTCTGTAGTGTTATTTGAGACCTCAGTTTTTCAAATACAGACTGGAATATTGGTAGAGTAAGAGGCAGCAAGGGTAAGTTTTCCTGGATTGTATGCACGATAAATTTCCGAAAACAGTGCATTCAGTTCAAAAAGAAAGAGCGCTCGTTTGGTCCTACTTCTTGGGAATGATGGGAGCCAAGTAGATCAAGTGTCAGTGTCAGACCATTCAGGAGACCATGATCCCGTGTAGGAAGGTACAGAATAATGTCAGATAATAACCAGCATTAATTCAGAATGAGAAAACTCAATTGATGGAAAGTTGTCTTCAAGGGCAAGGTCAAAGCTGGACAGCAATGACTGGAGTGACAGGTTGATGGGACAAAGTATAAATAATAATAAGGGCTACTTTCAAAGAGAAGATGGCTCAAGTACACTCAAAAAGGAAAGGAAGTGCAAACATTCAGGGCTGCTTGTATGACAATTAGAATTTAAGATAAGATTTAAAAAAAACACTTATGATAGGTGTCAAGGAGAAAAGTCCAAATTGACAGTCACAAGGAATACAGAAGGTCCAGAAGTTGGGGCAAGCATATGAAAAAGCACACAAGGAAGGGAGACAGTTAGGAGAAAAGGTTGGCAGCCAGTTGAGAGGGGCTGGTAACACACTGGCTATAACAATGTAGGAGAGAAACATGCAGATTCTGGGCTCAGACACAGGGCAAAATTTAGGAGCCCCTTGGCCTTATCGGAAGCAGCAGAGGCAGTGGATCGATTGCCACCATGAGTGAGACAATGAAGCTCTTTCAGCTCCTCAGTTGTTGTTGTAGGTGAGGATGGAGGATACATGGGGGAGGGGGAAGAAATGTTCAATGAGAACAAACTTGTATTAGAGATATCATTAAAAAATAAACATACTGCAGGTCACACAGAAAGCTGATTTGGCTCTTATGCTAAATATAAAGACTGAGAACTGGAGTTATAAACCAGTGGAAACAGATTCCATTGAAATGGTTCAGTACTGACTGTGATTGAAAGCAAAATCCAAACATCCAATAGCTACCTACAAACTCACTTCTGTGTCAGCAAATGAGATAAATGAGTGAATCCCTTCCCACCCTCAGAGCAGACGAATGGCCTCTCTCCAGCGTGAACTCGCTGGCGTATATTGAGGCTAGTTGATCACCTGAAGATATGTCTGCAAAAAACACACAAATAGTCTCTCAGCAGTGTGAACATATTGATGATTCATCAGTTGCCCAGAACATTTAAAGCACTTCCCACAGTTTGGACATTTAAAAGGTCTCTCGTCAGTGTGAGCAGCTTGTATGCCAGGACTGTGGTTCACCAAGTGAATCCCTCCCCACAATCAAGGCTTGCATTGTGCCAGTCCTGGTAATTAACTAAAACCGTGTCCACACACACAATACGTGTATGCTTTCTCCTTACATGTTCAAAATCTGATAATGTTCTGTTTACAATAAACTGAGGTGTCCATAAGACCCTGGGATTATGCCTGGTGTCAGTTTCCCTTTGAGTACACTGTGAAATCAATTTAAAACAGAACAATGCAATGAAGAGAGAGTCCACACAAACACCAGGCTGCCTATGCAATCAGCTCGTAATGAATCTGGTAGTTTGATTAGATTAGACTCCCTACAGTGTGGAAACAGGCCCTTTGGCCCAACAAGTCCACACTGCCCCTTGAAGCATCGGACCCAGACCCATCCCCCTATCACCCACACACCCCTGAACACTCCGGGCAAATTAGCATGGCTAATCCACCAATCCACCTAGCCTGCACATCTTTGGACTGTGGGAGGAAACCGGAACACCTGGAGTAAACCCACACAGCCATGGAGAGAATGTGCAAACTCCGCTCAGACAGTTGCCCGAAGCTGGAATCGAACCCGGGTCCCTGGCACTGTGAGGCTGCAGTGCTAACTACTGAGCCACCGTGCCACCCCGTAGGATTAATGACACACTATTTAAAAAAAAGTGACCACAAAAGCCAGTGATTCACTAATGTCGATCAGGGAACAGAAGCTGCCACCTGGTCTGGACTTATACAAGACTCTGGCGTCTTTGTGAGTGGACAGACAAAGAATGTTGAGAAAGAGGTGAAATACAGGTATTGACTAAATCCACATCTCAATCAGGACTTTGACATCATGTCACAAACCCTTAATCTTCACTGTTGTGAATGTCCAGTGTGGAAGATCTATGGAACACCATCACGGTGAGGACCCCCTCCAAGTCACACATCATCCTGACTTGTTTGAATCCAGTGCAGGATGAACAGCAATTTCCTCCAATTAAACACTGAGACAGCTTCTACACTGACTGCAACCTTCTGTCTAGTAACTGTGTGAAGCTGAACCAGACTGTTCACAACTCTGATGAAATACTTCACACTAAGATGAGCTTTCTCCTGCATCATCACCAAACTAACTGTTTCTATCTCAGTAACATCACCTGACTCCATCCACATCTCAGCTCATCTGCTGCTGAAACCCTATCCATTCTTTGTTACTTCTAGATTTAACTACTCTAACACAGACCGGTCCCCCACATTCAACCTTCCTGTAATGTTGGAGTGATTCAAATCTCTGCTGTCTCATTTCTAGTGTTATTGGCCCAAAGTGCATCACAGGTGCTAAAAAGATACATCAACAGATCTGTTAAAAGACTATCCAATTTAGCATCGTGATAGTACCATACAGCATGATAAGTTTTTCTCCAAGTGAGAATGGGACCTACTTTCCACAGGACTGTACAGTAGTTACTCTCACCGAATGCTGTTCTGGATAAACGCTGAGGATGAGCTAACATAGGTTTTCCCCTCCCTCTCTCGCACTGTTCTTCCTCATCCCTGTTGTACCATTTTGTTTCTATGTCTCCTGTACACTCAAACATGTCTGTGTAGCTCCTTGAAAAGATAACTTTAATAAAACTTCAAGTATATTCTTTTTTGCTTCATGCAGCAAGTCATATGTGTATTGTCTCCTCTTTTCTTACACTCGCAAAATCCTGCTGAGAAGAAAATGCCAGTTGCTGAAGGAACATTCGCAACAGTGGGATTCAAACCCACATCAATGAAAAGACTGGAGTCTTAATTCAGCTCCTTAAGACTGTTCAGCCACAGTAACTGACAAGTCGTGGTCATCCTTATTGTCTTCAATGATGATGTCGCTGCACCAAATTTTAGTCATGGAGCAGGAGAGGCCTCGAGACTGCATTACCATTTCTTAAATCTCTAACAACCTCAACCTCAACACCATTTTTGCCTCAAATCCCTGCAGAGTCTCCAATTTCTCTCAGGTTACCTCTCATGCTTTTCTCTTCTCAAGAAAAGAACTTCTTGCTGTTTAACAGAAAGTGTGAAAGAAACATAGGAGGTCTGGCAATGAGACAAGTGAAATCATGTTAGTTTCAAGATATTTGCACTATTTCTTTCTCTCCGCAGGAATGGCTTCACTAACATCCTACATAATTGTTAAAAATTGTAACAACTATGTAGCAATTAAAGCTAAAATTCGATCTTCTCTCTTAATCATTTGCAGCACCCGCAGAGGACTTTAGACCCATTTCTGTCCTTTTCCATACCCATCCTGAATCGAAAAGAGCGAAAATAACAGACCTGCTGAATTTATCCAGCACATTTTCTGGACATTTTGGGTTTCTAAATTAATTCCCTCAATGTGTCAAATGTCTTAAATGCTTGCTCACAAGGTTTTCGTATCTGCTATTTAAATAGTGCACTGTGAACACTTCAATCATCCATTTTATATGAAACAAGCACACAGTAACTGAACCGTCTTCACGCAAAAATACAAAAATGTATTTCCTTTCTCATCTTTTAAGCCCGTTTGGTTTTTTGTACCATTTAATATGAAGTCTTACAACTGCACCAGAAACCTCTGGTTAAAAAGATTCTGAAAATGTAGTCCGTAACATGAGAATTGGCAAAAGTTGTTGACACACAGAAGAAAGAAAATGTTGTGTGAGATTCAGCAAATAAAGGAACATTTCTTAGACTGTAGCTGAAAAAAATTGGTTTATTGAAACAGACTTTTTCACCATTCGACCGAGTGACTGGAGTTATACAGGGCACTTAAAGATGAGGGCAACAACATCACGAAATTAATTTTGAATGTTAAATCCTGGAGCAAGTACTGAAAATGGATTGCAATGTGAATGAGAAGAATACATTGGAACCTTGGGATTTTCTAAAGCAGTTACCTTTTACTTCCTTGGACTGCAGCGGCGTCAGTGAAAAACCCATTTGTCACCTTATAAAGCAGGATTTGAACATTGACTGTGGAAGGCCAAGTTAACTCAGTTGTTGGAACATACGCTGTTTAAGTGCAGAGTTGTGAGTACGAGCCCAACACTGGGCACCACCTGTTTATTTAGTATTTTCCCTTTGCAAATTCCCTTCCTCCAGCTATTCTTGATGACCCTTACATCCCATGAATCAGCTTAGCGAATCTCTTTTGCACCGCATTCAACGCCAGCATATCCTTTCTTAAATACGAGTAGCTAAACCAATATGGCTTCACCAACATCCAATACAGTTGTTACAAGATGTCCCGATCCTCAAAACACTAACACCTCGCAGTTAAGGCCAAAATTCCATTTACTTTCTTCATAACTTCAGCATCAGTTTAGGACTTTAGACCCATCCTTGCCCTTTTCCACACAAATCCTGAATCGAATAGTTATAATAACTGCCTGCAAAATGCTATCCCACTGAAACTTCAACCACTTGCTCAACTTTGTAACCTAAAGTCAAGTCCAGGACCTTCCCCTTCCTTGTTGGGACTTCTACTTAATGGCTGAAAAAATGCTCTCCTGGATGTATTTTAAAAATTCTGATAAATCCTTCACATTATGACGACTCCATTAATGTTGAGGAAGTTGAAAGTCTCTGCTACCATAATCCTGCTACTTCTACACTTTCTCAAAATCTGTCTCCTTATTTATTTAAAGGGGTTTTCAAAAATGTCACCTGTCCTTATTGCTGTATAGATTCCCGAAGCAAAATAACAATATCTCCTCCTCCTTTAACACCTCCACTGCCTTGCATGAAGGCCCTGTATCCTGGAATACTGAGCTGCTAACCATGTCCAAGTGACAGCAATGGCTTTATGACCCCACTAATTTGTATCCTCAAATCATCTGCCTTATTCATCTGACTCCAAGCATTAAATACCATTCACCCTTGGCAAACTCGCTTATATCTTAATTGCCCAATGACAATGCCTTCCAGACTCTCTTGTTTCTTCTCTTTTTGGCCATTATTATTTTGAACATTCTCTGGATTTCAGCCCACTGCTAAACTTTTTACATGACCCCCAACAGTACTGGAAACCCACCCCCACCCCCCACAAGGATGCAGTTCCCATTCCAGTTTAGGTGTAACCACTGTGTGTAATTCTACTCTTCCTGCTGAAGGACGGATGTTGTAAAACTGCAAAAGGTTCAGAAAAGAATTGTAATGGTTATTATTGTAATAGTGTACCATTAATACACTAAGTTGCAAGCATTTTGGGATGACTCGGTTCCCAGTTGCTCATATGAAATGTACTGACTGTCATTGAGTGAAAAATAAAAACCACAGGTTCCTCGCACTTGTTGGAGGTGAGGATAGAGGAGATAGGCTCTCCATCTCCCCTTTCAAAATAAATTAGTCTGCTTTTGAAATAAAGATCGAATGCACAGTAGTTTTAATAAAATTTATATCATTTTTTCTCCCAACTAGGTAACCAGACATGTGGTGTTTTCAAACATCATGAGAAACAAGCCCAGATAACATGACTTGGATACAGATAATACGAGCAACAAAAATTCCTACAGATTCTTGGGAACTCATTGGTGGTTAACCACAGTGGCTCAGCGGTTAGCACTGCTGCCTCACAGTGCCAGAGACCTGGATTTGATTCCACCCTTGGGCAACCGAGCATGTGGTTGTTGGCATATTCTCCCTGTGGCTGCGTGGGTTTCCTCTCGGTGCTCTGGTTTCCTCCCATGTGCTGGTTAGTGGATTCGCCAAGCTAAATTGCCCAGAGTGTTCAGTGATGCATACATTTGGTGGGCTACGGGGAGATGTGTCTGGGTGGGATGCTCTGAGGTTTTGTGTGGAATTCTTGGGCCGAAGGGCCTGTTTCCATACTGTAGGAATACTCCGAATTCTATGAAAACCCATCCTAATGAACTAGGGAATCCCTTTTCACACACTGTGTGGGTGGATTGTCTTTACCCAGTGTGAATGTGTTGATATACAGCAATAAAACGTTATCATTTTCAAAACCTACTCTACAGTTACGTATTTGTTATTGAGATTAATGCGAAAGGATTAATAAATTAAACGCCATTTATTTCAATGCCAGAGGCCTAACAGCTAAGGCAGAGGAACTCAGGGCAAGATTGGAAACATGAAACTGGGTTATCATTGCAATTACAGAGGCAAGGCTCAAAGATGGACAGGGCTGCCAGCTTAATGTTCTAAGATATAGTTCCTATAGAAAGGATAGAAAGTCGAAGGGGGAGGGGGAAGCAAAGCAAGAGAGGAGGGAAAAGTGGCATTTTTGAGCAAGGATAACATTATGGCGTTACTTAGGCAGGATATATCTGAGAATACATCCAGGGAAGTTATTTGGGTGAAACTGAGAAATAAGAAAGGGATGATCACCTTATTGGGATTATACTATAGCCACCCCCAATAGTCAGCAGGAATCTGACAAATAATTTTGAAAGAAGTTATCTGTAAGAATAACAGGGTGGTGATGGAAGGGATTTTAACTTTCCAAACAGACTGGGAATTCCATGGTCTAAAAGGCTTGGATGGAGCGGAGTTTGCTGAGAGTGTACAGGAAAATGTTCTGATTCAGTATGTGATGTACCGACTACAGAAGGTGCAAAACTTGACCTGCTCTTGGCAAATAAAGCAGGACAGGTGACTAGGGTATCAGCAGGGGAGGACTTTGGGGCCAGTGACCATAATTCTATTAGTTTTAAAATAGTGATGGAAAAGAGTAGACCGGATCTGAAAGTTAAAGCTCTATATTGGGGGAAGGCCAATTTTAATGGTATTACACAAGAGCTTTCAAAAGTTGATTGGGGCAGATGTTTGCAGGTAAAAAAGAAAGGTTAGAAAGTGGGAAGCCTTCAAAAAAAAGAGATAACGAGAGTTCAGGGACAGTATACTCCTGTTCGGGTGAAGGACAATGCTGGTAGGTATAGGGAATTCTGGATGACTAGAGAAATCAAGGTTTTGGTCAAGAAAAAGGAGGAAGGACAAGTCAGGTATAGACAGCAGAGATTGAGTGAATGCTTACAAGAGTATAATGACAATAGTATACTTAAGAGGGAAATTAGTAGGGCAAAAAGGGAACATGAGGTAACTTAGGCAAATAGTATTAAGGAAAATCCAGTGGGATTCTACAAATAGATTAAGAACAAAAAGGATAACTATGGGGAGATAGGGCCCCTTAAAAAGCAGCAATGCCTCCTATGTGTGGAATTGCAAGAAATGGGGAATATAATAAAACAAGTATTATGCATCAGTATTTACTACAGAAAAGGATATGGAAGATATAGACTGTGGGGAAATAAATAGCAACATCGTGAAAATTATCCATATTACAGAGGTAGTGATGCTTTAAACGCATAAAAGCGGATAAATTCCTGGGACCTGATCAGGCGTATCCGAGAACTCGGAGGGAAGCTAGGCAAGTGATTGCTGGGCCCCTTGCTGAGATATTTGTGTCATCGATATCCACAGGTGAGGGACCAGAAGTTGGCTAATGTGGTGCCACTATTTAAGAAAGGTGGTAAGGAAAAGCCAGGGAACTATAGGCCAGTGAGCCTGATATTAGTGGTGGGAAAGTCGTTCTAGGAATCCTGAGGGATAGTACTTGAAATATTTGGAAAGGGAGGGACTGATTAGGGATAATCAACATGGCTGTGTGTGTAGGAAATCATGTCTCACTGACTTGATTTTTTTTTGATGGAGGAACAAAGAGGATTGAATAGTGCAAAGAGGTGGATGTATTCTATATGGATGTCACTAAGGCGTTTGACAAGGTTCCTCATGGTAGACTGATGAGCAAGGTCAGATCACATGGAATACAGAGAGAACCAGTCATTTGGAAACAGATCTGACTTGAAGGTAGAAGACGGAGTGCTGGTGGAGGGTTGCTTTGTAGACTGGAGGCCTGTGACCAGTGGTGTGCTGCAAGGATCAGAGCTGGGTCCACTCCATTTTGTCATTTATAAAGATGATTTGGATGTGAATGTACGAGTTATAGCTACTAAGTACCAATCCTTGCAGCATACTGCAGGTCAAACGCCTTTCCAAATGGCCAGCTCTCCCTGGATTCCATGTGATCTAACCTTGTTAATCAGTCGACCATGCGGAATATCGAAAACATCCACCGCTCTGCCATCAATCTTGTTTCTAACTTCTTCAAAAAAACTCAATCAAGTTAGTAAGACATAATTTCCTATGGACAAAGCCATGTCGACTATTCCCCATTCAGTCCACGCTTTCCAAATATATGTAAATCCTATCCCTCAGAATTCCCTCCAACAACTTACCCACAGCTGACGTCAGGCTCACCAAAAGTTTATTGTTCCCTGGTTTTCTGTTACCACCTTTCTTAAACAATGGCACCAGATTAGCCAACCTCCAGTGTAACAGCTCACCTATGACTGTCAATGGTGCAAATATCTGAGCAAGGGGCCCAATTGCAAGCCTAGCTTCCCGCAAAGTTCGAGAATACACCTGAAGAGGTCCTGGGGATTTATCCACCTTTATGGTCTGTAAGGCATCCAGCACCACCTCCTCCACAACATGGAACTTTTCAAGATACACATTCATTTCTCTAAGTTCTTTAGCTTTTGTATCCTTGATCACAGTAAATACTGATGTAAAATACTTTTTTGTATCTCACCCAACTCGTGCATTCCCACACATAGGCGGTCTTACTGTGCTTTTAAGGAGCATAGTAGTGTCAAAATTGGCCTTAGTCTCATTTAAAACTTTGACTCTTAGACCAAAGTCTATCCTTTTCCATAATTATTTTAAAACTAATAGAGATACAATCATAGGCCCCAAAATATTCTCGCCCCTGCTGACCCCTCAGTCACCTGCCCTACCTTATTTCCCAAGAGAAGATCAAGTTTTGAGCAGGGACTAATGACACCAGTACAAACAGCCCAAAGATCAAAGTTCATTCCTTGATTTAAGGGCAAAATCCTTCAAATGTGGTTGTGGTGAACTTGCTGGTGTGTTAACAGTTGGGATGATTGAGTGAATCCCTTTCCACACATAGAACAAGTGAATGGTCTGTCCCCAGAGTGAACTCGCTGGTGTCTCAGCAGGTTGGTTGAGTGAGCGAGCAAATCCCTTCCCATACTCGGAACATGTGAACAGTCTCTCCCCACTGTGAACTCGGTGTTTCAGCAGGTTGCTTGACTGAGTGAATCCCAGCCCACAATCAGAGCAAATGAACGGTTTCTCCCCAGTGTGACTGCGTTGGTGCATTTCCAGCTGGGATGGGTAAATAAATCCCTTCCCACAATCCCCACATTTCCACAGTCTCTCCCAAGTGTGACTGCGCTGGTGTTTGGGCATTTCAGATGAATCTTCAAAGACTCTTCGACACACAGACAATACGCATTTCTCCCTGGTGTGAACAGTGCTTCTTCCTTTAATGTTCAAAATCCTGAGATAATTAGGTTATGACAAACAGATTGAGTGTCAGATCTGGATGTGGTTTTGTTTGATTTCTCTGAATGCAATCAAAATTTCAAACTGAAGAAAAAAAAGAAAAGTAGAGAGAGAGAGAGAGAGAGAAACCAGAAGAACACACACAAAGATTGTGAAACTCAGAAATTAATCTGGTCAATTGTGGATGCAACACTGAGGGGCACTGCTGGATTATCAGTAAAACTGAACTGGTTCATTTAATGTCCTTCAGGGAAAGGAAACAGTCAGCGTTTGCCCAAAACTACAAAAAGAGATAGAGTTTGGACAGACATGAAGGGCAGGCATTTTATACATCTGAAAATGAATCCAATTCCTGTTTTCTCCCCATACCCTCTGATGCTTCTGAAGGACTAAGAATACACAGCAAAATACCCGAAATCTGGAATAAAAACAGAAAAAGATGGAGATACACAGTAGATCTGGCAGCATCTGAAATGTTAATAGATGCAGGAACCATTGCAATCTTGAAGAAGTGTTGAGATGATCATCCACTGCACCATAATATAGGTTACACACCGAGTGCCAGAAAACGGGCCTAGCTTAAATAGGTGCTTGATGGCCAGCACCGATACAATGGGGACAGTGTGTTCAACAATTGTACCCGACTGTCTGACCCCATTTAGTTCCGTGTTTCTCTCCTATTCTCTTTTAGGAAACAGGCAGCAGCAAGTAGTGAAGAATGCAAATGATATTTCGGCCTTCATTGTGACAGGATTCGAGTACAGGAGGAGGGATGTCTTTCTATAAGGGCCTTGGTGAGACCACACCTGCAGTAGTGTGCACCTTTGTTCTCCTTTCCAAAGGAAGGATGGTCTGGCTACTGAATGATCGCAAAGAAGGTTCACCAGACCAATTCCTGGGATCACAGGACTGATGTATGAAAAGAGATTTGATCTTGATTAATCCTTCTTTCTTTTAATCTTTCAGCCACCGACAACATCATGAACTAATTTCACGTCCCATTTGCTGATTTGAGTCTTTTACTGCTAAAGGTATACTTTGGTTCCCATTCCCCTGTCATACGAGTTTAAATCCTCACCAGTGGAACTAGCAAAAGCATCAACAAGAATATCTGTCCCAGCTCTGCCCAGGACAATTGTTCAAGCTTGTGCATGTCCCACCTTCCCCAGAAACAAACAAACAGTCTCAATGCCTCAGGAATCCAAATCTTTTTAAGTTATAGCTCCAGCCATGCACTCATCTCATCTGTCCTCTTATGCTTTTACTAGCATGTGCATTGTAGCAGCTCACACTGTTACGGGATTAGATCACGAAAGGTCCTGTGGGGATATAAAAGAGTCCTGTTGAGAAGGAACATTAGGGAATTTACTTGGGTTTCTGTTAACAGGCAGTTCAAAACACATAAGCATTTTAACAAGAGGCAGTGTTTAAAGGCCCGGTTCAGCCACAATCACAAGTTTGTTACTTAATGAAAAGTAGAAGCAAAAGTCTGATCCTACAGCATTCTGAACTGTTTAGGTAATTGTAACCAGAAATGCAAACAACCAATTAACGTGAAACGGTTAGCTAAATTCCTTGAGCAAATGTTTGTCAGCAATAAAAGCAGCTCACTGCATCATTATGGAAGGCAAAGCAATAAACGGTGTAAACACAACCTCTAAAAGACCAACAACATAGGAAGGGGCAAAGGAAGATTATAAAGAGAGAAGTCAGGGCTGCAGAGAGATAAAACAATTGAAATGTAGATACGGATAATTTGAACAAATTCTTACATCCAAAGATCAACGGAAGAGTGACAAAGATAGATTACAAAATCCAAAGTGAAGATATGGTTAGTGCCTTAGTTATTTGTGAAATCTAAACAAGTTCTGTTTAACAGCTTGGTAAAGTTCTAAAGTGACTGAATTTCACCCTCGGTGGAGTTTGAATAGATGCTCTTTATTAAAACAAGAAAGTAATAATGGAAAGCGCTTAGAGTAGAAAATGAAACTTCACTTTAAAAATCATTTGCAGCATACAAATTGTTGGGGTTGTAAACTGCAGCAGCAAGTCAGAAACACTGTTTGATCTTTTAAGCTGAAGTGACAGAGGGATTTTTCCACAATTTGTCAACTGTATTACAAAATTGTAGTTACTTTATATCAGAGTTGAGTTTAAAAGACTTTATCACAATTCCTAACAATCCACACTACAGTTAGTAGAGAATTTGGAAAAGTTCTTAGTGATAAGCTACTATTTTGGTTTTTGGCAAAAAAATGTGGTGCAGCTGGCAAATGTCTGAGGAGGAATATAACTGCCAAAGCATTGTAAGGTCCCAAAGACAGACGAAGTAGTTTTCGAGCTAACCTCAGGAGATTATAGAAGGGTTTAGGACTGAACATAGTGTTGTCCACGATTGTTTGAACATAGGACATAGAACATTACAGCACAGTACAGGCCCTTCGGCCCTTGATGTTTTGCCGACCTGTCATACCGATCTCAAGCCCGTCTAACCTACACTATTCCATGTACGTCCATATGCTTATCCAATGACACCCTAAATGTACCTAAAGTTGGCAAATCTACTAGCGTTGCAGGCAAAGCGTTCCATTCCCTTACTACTCTCTGAGTAAAGAAACTACCTCTGGCATCTGTCCTATATCTTTCACCCCTCAATTTAAAGCTATGCCCCCTCGTACTCGCCGTCACCATCCTAGGAAAGTGGTTTGCTTACTGGATTGGGTATATTGATTTGGGGTGTGTGGCTAACAATGACAACAATATTGCATGTAAATAACATCTAGCGAATGGAATAAAAATATCACAATCAGCCAGGGAAAGTCTGAATGTCATTGTCCACTCTTCCAATCTGAGCTGTATTTAAGAGGGGAATTAGGCCTCATGTGAAAGCCAGGTTTGGAGTGGACTCTGGCCTCTCCCACACATGTGGTAACAGAGCTCTGAATAAAGGTCACTCGTACAACTGAACACAACACAAACTTCTCCCGACAACAATGTGGCACTGGGTGCAAGCTTGACAATACTATATTTGAGATCTCGTATTTTAGTGTATCTCTTAACTTCCTATCTTCAGCTTTCAGGTCCTCCTCCCTTGGTTTTCCTATGTCACTGGTACAATCGGATGTTCATCCTCCCACTCCAGAATGTCCTGAAGCTGCTCCATGTCATTGCTAATCCTGGCACCAGGGAGGCAACATACCATCCTGGATTCATGTCTCTCTCTATCCCTTACTATTGAATCCCCTGTCTCTACAGTCATATTTATCGTTTCCCTCCCCTTCTATGCAGCGGAGTTACTCCGAGTGCCATGAACCTGACTGATGCTGCTTCCCGAGTGGCCACCCCAACATCCCCCACCTCTCTCCCCCACCCCCAACCCCCCAACCGAACAGTACCCAAAACAGTATATCTATTTGAGGGAGATGACTCTAGCACTTCCTTTCTGAGCCTTTTACTTGTCTGATAGTCACCCATTCTCTTGCTGTCTGTGTAATCTTCACCTGCTGCGTGACCAGTCTGTTGAGAATGCGACCACAACCTTCTCAGTTACCATGGATGCTCCATACTGACTGCACCCACAGCTCAAGCTCTGAAAAGCAGTTAACCAGTAGCTGCAGATGGACACACTTCCTGCACAAATAGCCAATAGGGACACTGGTAATGTCCCAGAGTTTAATGCGGAAAACTGTGAGGTGATTCACATTGGAAGGAGTAACAGGAATACAGAGTACTGGGCTAATGGTAAGATTCTTGATAGTGTGGATGAGCAAAGAGATCTCGGTGTCCATGTACATAGATCCCTGAAAGTGTC
The DNA here is from genome assembly GCF_030684315.1 of Stegostoma tigrinum. Classification (NCBI taxonomy): domain Eukaryota; kingdom Metazoa; phylum Chordata; class Chondrichthyes; order Orectolobiformes; family Stegostomatidae; genus Stegostoma; species Stegostoma tigrinum. Next base: position 207,555 of record NW_026728107.1, on the reverse strand, counting down.
CACAAGTTGATAGGGTTGTTAAGAAGGTGTACAATGTGTTCGTTTTTATTGATAGAGGGATTGCGTTTCAGAACCATGAGGTCATATTGCAGCGGTACGAAACTCTGGTGCGGCCGCACTCGGAGTTCTGGTCACCGCATTGCACGAAGGATGTGCAAGCATTGGAAAGGGTGCACAGGAGATTTACCAGAATGTTGCCTGGTATCGAGGGAAGGTCTTATGAGGAAAGGTTGAGGGACTTTAGGCTGTTTTCGTCAGAGAGAAGAAGGTTCAGAGGTGACCTAATAGAGACATACAAGATGATATGAGGATTAGATAGGGTGGGCACTGAGATCCTTTTTCCTCAGATGGAGCTGGCTAGCACGAGGGGATATAGCTTTAGATTGACGGGTCATAGATATCGGACAGATGTCAGAGGTAGGTTCTTTACTCAGGGTAATAAGGGCGTGCAATGCCCTGCCTGCAACAGTAGTAGACTCGCCAAGTTTAAGGGCATTTAAGTGGTCTTTGGATAAACATATGGATGATAATGGAATAGTGTGGGTTAAATGGGCTTCAGTGTGGTTTCACAGGTCGACACAACATCAAGAGCCTATGTTCTATTGTGCAAGAGGAGCACACCACAGATGTGATGTCTTCTGTTATGACTTCTCTCCAGATTAAGCCAGTTTCTGCCTTAAAAAGAATTTAATTAAGCTAGGTCCTCCCCCTTCATTTCAAACATTACTATTATAAACCTAAAGCCCCTAACTTTATTTAAGCTAATATATACTTTAAAAACTGTAAGAAAATTCTTTACGATATCAAATATCAATTGGCTGTTTCCATTAGGACTGAGAGACTTTCTGAACTGCCCAAACTGAGACTGAGCATCACACTCAATCTTTCAGTTTCACTTTCTGTTTCACCCAACTCCAAAGCACTCTCATTTAGCCAAGCAGCACTCACAGTGCAGCCTTTTCATTTTCATTGTCTGCTCACACCCACTCTGATCTCAGCCTCCCATACTGTTTCAATGCAGCTCAATGGAAGCTCAGGGAACAGCATCTTCACGTTAAATGCAATAATTTATAAACCTCAGGAATCAACACAGACTTCAGCAGTTTCAGGATCAATGGAGTTGTCAGGAAATGGAAGATTCCACCTGGAGGGGTGCTGGAATTTGTGCCCATCAGGAATTTTAAAAGGAAGTTTGCAGGTATTCAAGAATGAAAAATGTATAGACTAAAATCATGAAGTGGGCGAATGGGACTAAATATGACAGTTCTTTCAAAGAGACGAGGTGTTGTTTGGACAAATCTACCCCTCTCAGGCCAATATCTCCTTTCTCAGCTGCAGGGTATAGAACTGAACACTTATCCCAGAGGTGATCAAACCAAAAATTTGAATATCCTGCTTTCAAGTTACAAACTTACCAGGAGTATTCTCCCACGCATAGAATGGTTAAACCTCTTTCCTTTCACTGTTAAGTGTCAATGATACTCAGATCCTGATCACTCCGCTTAATGGAGAACTTGCATTGGGATCCTGGTCTGCAAATTATTCTCAATAAATATCCTGTAAAGCAAATCCACAAGAGACAAATAACGGTCAGGCCTGGACAGAAATCCAGAAAACACAAGATTGTCTGGAAAAGGCAAACATTTCTCTTGGTTTCTGTTAGTTATGTATAAATCCTCCTCTTAAAAGCACCCTGCTCCCCCACACAGAAAGATGCAGAGGTAAAATACACCCATTATTGGAGACTGAGGAAGTCAGACATTAATAAATTTGACCAGGGAGCACAAGGGGACTCAGAGCACTTTCAGTGATTTGATCCCAATCATATGAATACTGGGCAAACGGATATGCTTTAATAGATCATAATATTTAAAGCAGGACTTCCTACAGTGAGAGTGCAACAGGTAACATGAAGTTCTAAGCAAGGATTAGCGGATCCGAAACGTTATTTTTTTTCCTTTCACAGATGCTACCAAACCTACTGAGCTTTTCCAGCAACTTTGTTTTTGAACATGCAGTTCTGAACACGTTTTCGACATTTCTCCTCCATTAAATATCTAACGTATAACTTGCAGCAATTTATACTGCCTGAAGCCAGTACTCCGCCAGCGTCAAAGGTCCTTCCCAGGAAATACACGCCGTGTCTCAGTCTGGGAAAGAAGTCCAGAAAAACAAAAACAAAAACAAAAACAAACATTTCTCTTGTCCTAATCTCCCCTCCCAAGCAAGAAAGGCTGCGCTTGCGTTCCACTACAGGTTGCCACCTATAAATATGGCGATCCGGCATGAGTCCCGAAGATCACTGCCCCTAATAAAGATGGTGGCAATTACCTCTGCCTATCGCAGCCTCAGGTCCGTAGCAGTTTTTCCGTTTGCTGCAAAACACGGGACCGGCATGTTAAAATTTGTTTTCTGACATGCATCAACGGCTAATAAAGCCTCTCAGTCAATACCGAAAGTATTTCCCTCCCGTTTTTTTGCAGCTTTCCTTTTTATCCCGTGTACTGTACCTTCGGCAAGCAGCTAACCCTCATTCGCAGAGATATTGCGCCCGCGGACAGAGGCGATCACATGATTTTCACACAGACAAACATCTCACTCGCTCTGATTGGCTGGAGGGTAGGCCGCTTCCATTGGCCCCGCCCCGTGCTCCGATTGAACCAAAGCTGACATCGCTCACAGGGAGATAGCAATAGCTGCAGGTGTTGGAGTCACAGATGACACAGTGTGGAGCTGGAGGAACACAGCGAGCCAGGCACCATCAGAGGAGCAGGAAAGTTGATGGTTCAGGACCCTTCTTCAGAAATGGGGGAGGGGACGGGAACTGAAACATAAACAGAGTGGGGGCTGGGGAAGGTAGGTGGGAAGGTGATAGGTGAGTGCAGGTAGTCAGTGGTGAAGATTTTTCCTGCTGTTCATCAGCTCTGTGAGTGATGGTGAGGGTTCATCCCGAGATGGGGAAAAAAAGGGCCATTCCTGATTCTCCTAATGTACGGCAAAACAGCTTGTATTTTATGGAAACTTTTACTCTGTCATTTTCCTCGATGTTTTGGCTGTTTCAGAGACTTGGATAGAGCAGGGTCAGGAATGGATGTTGCAAGTTCCAGGGTTTAGATCTTTCATTAAGGTCAGGGAAGATGGTAAAAGAGGGTGAGGTGTGGCTTTGTTAGCCAAGGACAGTACAACGGTGGCTGAAAGAACTTTTGATGAGGTGGTATGGGCTGAGAGCAGAAACAGGAGAGGAGAGGTCGCACTGCTGGGAGTTTTTTATAGGCCCCTGCAAAGTTCCAGGGATGTGGAAGAGTGGATTGGCAAAATGATTCTGGGCAGGAGTGAAAAGAACAGGGTGGTCATTATGGCAGCTATTAACTTCCCTAACATTGAATGGAAATGCTATAACTCTAGTATGTCGGATGCATCAGTTTTTGTCCAATGTGTGCAGGAGGGTTTCCTGACTCGGTATGTCGAAGGGCCGACGAGAGGGGAGGCCACACTGGATCTGGTACTTGGTAATGAACCAGGCCAGGTGTTTGATTTAGTGGTAGGTGAGCACTTTGGACAGAGTGACCATAATTTGGTTATGTTTACTGTAGCAATGGAAAGGGTTAGGAATATGCCACAGGGCAAGAGTTATAGATGGGGGAAGGGCAATTATAATGTGATTAGGCAAGACTTAGGAGGCATAGAATGGGTTAGCAAAATGCAAGGGATGGGGACAATCGAAATGTGGAGCTGGTTTATGGAACAGATATTGCTGTCCTTAATAAGTATGTCCCTGTCAGGCAGGGAGGGAGCGATAAGGGAACTGTGGTTTACAAAAGAAATTGTATCTCTTGTTAAGCAGAAGAGGGAGGCATATGTGACGATGAGACAAGATGATTCAGATGAGGCGATGGAGAGTTACAGATGAGCTAGTAAGGATTTAAAGAGAGAGTTAAGAAGAGCAAGGAAGGGACATGAGCAGACATTGGCAGGTAGAATAAAGGAGAACCCTAAAGCGTTCTATAGGTATGTGAAGAATAAGACGATGTCTCGGGTAGGAATAGGGCCAGTCAAAGACAGAAGTGGGAAGTTGTGTGTGGACCCTGTGGAGATTGGAGAGGTGCTAAATGCTTATTTCTCATCTGTTTTCACTGAGGAACAGGAGAATATTGTAGAGGAGGTGACTGAGTTACGGGCTACTAGAATTGAAAGGATTAAGGTTAGTAAGGAGGAGGTGTGATCAATTCTAGAAGGTGTGAAGTTCGTAAATCCCCTGGGCCAGATGGGATTTTTCCGAGGATTGTCTGGGAAGCCAGATAGGAGGTGGCAGAGTCTTTGGCCTTGATCTTTGAGTCCTCATTATCTACAGGTTCAGTACCAGAGGTCTGGAGGATTGCAAATGTTGTGCCCTTGTTCAAGAAGGGCAGTGGGGCTGACCCAGGTAATTATAGACTTGTGAGCCTTACATCTGTTGTAGGAAACATTTTGGGAAGGATTATAAGAGATAGGATTTATTATCATCTAGCAAGCAACAATTTGATTGGAGATAGTCAGCATGGATTCGTCAAGGGCAGGTTGTGACTCCCAAAACTCATTGAGTTTTTTGAGAAGGTGACCAAGCATGTGGCTGAGGGAAGGGCAGTTGACGTGGTGTACATGGACTTCAGTAAAGCCTTTGATAAGGTTCCACATGGTAGGCTATTGAAGAGAATACAGAGACACGGGATTGAGGGAGAATTAGCAGTTTGGATTAGAAACTGGCGTTCCGTAAGAAGGCAACGAGTGGTGGTTGATGGAAAATATTCAGCCTGGAGTCCAGTTACTAGTGGTGTGCCTCAAGGATTTGTTTTGGGACCACTGCTGTTTGTCATTTTTATAGATGACTTGGACGCAGGCATAGGTGGATGGGTTAGTAAATTTGCAGATGACACTAAAGTCAGTGGAGTGGTGGACAGTGTGGAAGAATGTTGCAGGTTGCAGGGAGACTTGGATAAACTGCAGAATTGGGCTGGAAGGTGGCAAATGGAGTTTAATATGGATTAAATGTGAGGTGATTCACTTTGGCAAGAATAATAGGAAGGCAGAATACCGGGTCAATGGAAAGATTCTTGGTAGTGTGGCTGTGCAGAAGGATCTTGGTGCCCATGTACTAAGATCCCTGAAAGTTGCCACCCAGGTTGATAGTGCTGTTAAGAAGGCTTACGGTGTGTTAGGTTTTATTGGTAGAGGGACTGAGTTCCGGAGCCATGATGTCATGCTGCAACTGTAGAAAATGCTAGTGTGGCCTCGTTTTGAATATTGCGTGCAATTCTGGTCGCCCCATTACAGGAAGAATGTGGAAGCATTGGAAAAGGTGCAGAGGAGATTTACCAGGATGTTGCCTGGTCTGGAGCGTAGGCCCTATGAAGAAAGGCTGAGGGACTTGGGTCTGTTCTCTCATTGGAGAGAAGGAGGCTAAGAGGGGATTTAATAGAGACATACAAGATGTTCAGAGGATTAAATAGGGTGGACAGTGAGAGCCTTTTTCCAAGGATGATGACTTCAGCTTGTACAAGGGGACATAGCTACAAATTGAGGGGTGTTAGATTTAAGACAGATGTCAGAGGCAGGTTCTTTACTCAGAGAGTGGTAAGGGCATGGAACACCCTGCCTGCCAGTGTAGTTAACTCAGCCACATTAGGGACATTCAAACAGTCCTTGGATAAGCATATGGATAATGATGGGGTAGTATAGGGCAAGGGGCTTAGATTAGTTCACAAGTCGGCGCAACATCGAGGGCCGAAAGGTCTGTTCTGTGCTGCATTGTTCTACGTTCTATGTTCGAGGTGCTTCACAGATGAGCAAAACATCGATTAAAGATATCAATTTTACGATGTATCATAAAGAATAAGAGAGAGGTTCAGGGAGGAAATTCCATAGTTTGGGTTGTCAGCAGCTCTAACCCTGGAGTGTTGTAAGTGGGGTGGGTCAGAAAAATATCTGGAAAGGGGAATTGCAGGAGTGCAAAAAACACATATGGCCTTCATGACGGCAAAGGTTTCAGAGACTGTCATTAGAGAGTACGGATGTCGCATGGAGCTTAAGGCATTACTCTGCACTCAATCCATTACAAGTCATGACCACAAAGGTACAGAAGATTTCTGATGCCTTAATCAGGCTGATCAATATTTGTATCGATGGGCTTGCAAAATGTCAGTAATCGCCTCTACCTCAGAGTCATGGTATTGTTGGGATGCTGCTACAGAAGAGGAGACAGGGAGCAAGGAATGTCACATAAAACGCTCTCCTCTTCTCACTATTTTCACTGCAAAACCAAGGGAGCACCTAACATACCACCTCTATCTCCCATCACAACACTTTGCCCCACAATAACTCTGTCTGCCCCTGCACAAGGAGAAGTGGGATTCTTTTCCAGGACCATGTGGTGCCCTGAAACTCTGAGTGAAGACCAAAAGCATCTGAGCGATGAGAGCAAAGATTTGAGAAGACTGTCTGCACCTTTGCTGAAACTTACAGGAGCACCAGGTCAAAGCAATAGGCAGCATGTGGAGTACAAACTGGAATTGAGTAAGTGTGCGTCCGTACAAATTTGGACAGGCCGGGGGTTTGGGACACTTGACAAAATTTTCAGTTTCCTTTTTGAATAGTCACCTGAAATGCCTTTTTAGAACCACTTCTAACCCTTATCCATGCTCTGATCTGGAGGGCCAGGTCACTCTTGCACTGGTTTCATCCTGCAATTTTATGAAGTCAGCAACAAGATGAGTTTCAACACTGACTTTGAAGATTATTAAAAGCTAACATCGATTGCCATTAGAATGTTTTGATTTTGATTTATGTTGTCTCGTGTACCGAAGTACAGTGAAGTGTTTTTGAGAGCGGTGCAGGCAGATCATAGCAAACAATGATTTACAGATCAAAGTGTGCATAGACAGAGCAAGGCATGCAAGGTTATGCCTGCATAGGAGGTGTGCAAAGCAAGATCAACACTATTTGGAGTTACAGAGTCCATTCATCAGTCGAATAATGGCAGAGAAGAAGCTGTTCTTGAACCCCTTGATGGGTGTGTTCAATCTTCTGCCGAATGGAAGAAGTTGGATGAGAGCATTACCGAGATGGGACGGGTCATTGATGATGTTGGCAGCCTTTCTGCGGCAAAGAGAAGTGTAAATGAAGTCCATGGATAGGAGGCTGTTGCCGTTGTGGCCTCCTCTACATTGGGGAAACCAAGCGGAGGCTTAGGGACTGTTTTGCAGAACACTTACGCTTGGTTCGCACTTTACAACTGCACCTTCCAGTTGCAAACCATTTTAACTCCCCCTCCCATTCCTCAGACGACATGTCCATCCTGGGCCTCCCGCAGTGCCACAACGATGCCACCCGAAGGTTGCAGGAACAGCAACTCATATTCCGCTTGGGAACCCTGCAGCCCAAAACGTATCAATGTGGACTTCACCAGCTTCAAAATCTCCCCACCCTCCACTGCATCCCAAAACCAGCCCAGCTCGTCCCTGCCTCCCTAACCTGTCCTTCCTCCCACCTATCCCCTCCTCCCACCTCAAGCCCCACCCCCATCTCCTCCATACTAACCTCATCCTGCCCCCTTGCCCTGTCCATCCTCCCTGGACTGACTTATCTCCTCCCTATCTCCCCACCTATACTCACCTTTACAGGCTCCATCCCCACCTCTTTGACCTGTCTCCTCTCCACCTATCATCTCCTCTATCCATCTTCAATCCGCCTCCCCCTCTCTCCCTATTTATTTCAGAACGCCCTTTCCCTCCCCCATTTCTGAAGAAGGGTCTAGACCCGAAATGTCAGCTTTCCTGCTCGTATGATGCTGCTTGGCCTGCTGTGTTCATCCAGCTCTACACCTTGTATTCTCTGGATAAGAGTTTGGCTTCTGTGATGATTCGTGCTGTGCACACAACTTTCTGCAGTTTCTTATGGCCTTGGGCTGAGCAGTCGTTGCACCAGGCCATTATGCACCCAGATAGGATGCTTTCTATGGTGCATCTGCAAAGGTTGGTGAGGTCTTCATGGACATGCAGTACAGTAGATAAACAAAACATAAAAAGTAAAAGTTCAAAAAGATGCCAAGTTAGACATGCTGAGACTTTGTCAGATTTGAAACTGTTTTGTGTAGGTAACAGTTAAAGAAAGCTCTTGCAGTTCTTTTGTCAGTGAGTACAGAAGTGCTGGTGAAATAAAGGATTATAGATGTAGCAGCCCTGAGTTAAGAGGAAAACAGCACAGGCATAAATATGCAGAAGATCACGAGGTTGACTAAGGTCAGTGTTGCTTATATGAACTGTGACTGGGCACAGTGGGGAGTTAATCAGATAAGAACAAGGATAAAATAGATCTGTGTCTGTGCAGTGGAGACCAACCAGAGTCAGAAAATGAAGGCCCAAGACAGACACTTTGAAGATCAAGGCTGCAAAAACTATCAGAAGTCCTTTTAACACTGTTGTTTAGCCACTGACAGGAACAGTACAACTGTTTGAGTGTAAGTTGTTGTCTGCATTTATCACTGCAGTTTGCCTGACAGCAGATCACCTTCTACTGACTCTATCTCAATAAAGTTGATTGTTGCTTCACAGCCCAGCTCTGCTGCCAAGTCTGCTCCTGCCTGAAAAGTGTAATCACAAAAGAAGATAATGCTTATTGCCAGTCCAGGCAGGCTGTGATTGTGGATGAGTGGGGAGGATGTTCGACAGAATGGGAAATGTTCATTCTGAAGAGATTGACCTGAAACAGTGACCATTAGTCTACTACTTTGCTGCTATGCCATTTCCCATTTTAATATGCCAATTCAAACTGTGCTGGTTTTGCTGAGTGTTCAGATCACAAGACCATAATGCATCCGAACAGAATTGTGCCATTCTGTCATGACTGAATGGTGTGCAGTTCTGGTCTCACTGCTATAGGAAGGATGTAGTGAAAGGGCTGAGGATTGACAAGGATGTTGCCAGAGTTGGAGGGTTAGTGACTCGCTTGTCAAATTGACTTTATTTCTGTGTATTACAATTGTTGTTCTGCTCCAGTTCTTATTTTAATCAGATGTTGATAATAATGCCCAGACATACAAGGCAGAAAATGATCTATCTCCATCAGCAGGGTATCAACCCCCTAATATTTTGAATAATTTTTTTTATCTCATCTGCTGTCTGGTTGCATATCTCTTTCTGTTTTCTTTTTGTTTTCTTTTTCGCCACTTTGTCACTTTACAGCCTGGAGGAACATTGAAATCTATAACTAAACTGACCACATGATATCTGTTCTCCTTCTGTCTTCCACCTTCCACGCACCTTCCTTCCATTGATAATAAAATGTGAGGCTGGATGAACACAGCAGGCCAAGCAGCATCTCAGGAGCACAAAAGCTGATGTTTCGGGCCTAGACCCTTCATCAGAGAGGGGGATGGGGTGAGGGTTCTGGAATAAATAGGGAGAGAGGGGGAGGCGGACCAAAGATGGAAAGAAAAGAAGATAGGTGGAGAGGAGAGTATAGGTGGGGAGGTGGGGAGGGGATAGGTCAGTCCAGGGAAGACGGACAGGTCAAGGAGGTGGGATGAGGTTAGTAGGTAGAAAGGGGTGCGGCTTGGGGTGGGAGGAAGGGATGGGTGAGAGGAAGAACAGGTTAGGGAGGCAGAGACAGGTTGGACTGGTTTTGGGATGCAGTGGGTGGAGGGGAAGAGCTGGGCTGGTTGTGTGGTGCAGTGGGGGGAGGGGACGAACTGGGCTGGTTTAGGGATGCGGTGGGGGAAGGGGAGATTTTGAAACTGGTGAAGTCCACATTGATACCATTAGGGTTCCCAGGCGGAATATGAGTTGCTGTTCCTGCAATCTTCAGGTGGCATCATTGTGGCACTGCAGGAGGCCCATGATGGACATGTCATCTAAAGAATGGGAGGGGGAGTGGAAATGGTTTGCGACTGGGAGGTGCAGTTGTTTGTTGCGAACTGAGCGGAGGTATTCTGCAAAGCGGTCCCCAAGCCTCCGCTTGGTTTCCCCAATGTAGAGGTAGCCACACCGGGTACAGTGGATGCAGTATACCACATTGGCAGATGTACAGTGGATGCAGTCCTTCCATTGATGTTTTGTGAGGATTTCATCAGTGCCAGCAGCCGTGATCGAATCGGAGGAACAGGTTACATTGCAATTACATTTAAATCCTCCCCCAACTGAAAAATCCCTCGAAAATTGAACACAATTTCAAGGAAGCTATAAAACACATATGGAGCAATGAATTGAATTGTTAATAATGTTTAATCCGTGTGATAGGATTATAGAACGAAAAAACACTGCTGATGGTTCGAAGCTGAAAGACTAACAGTGAAATGCAAGAGACACTCAGCAAGGCGGGACACAGTCTGGCACACACACTACAAGATAACCAGGGGAATGGGGAGGGAATTTGTTGGTTATCCCGGGATACAGGGTCAACAGCGAAAAGTGGGAGACACTGGATTGGGAATCGCGGGATAAAGACACGTAACTGGGTCAGAGAATGGGGACAGCACAGCGAGGCTCCCTGTGGTACTCGCCTTGGACCGCCCCGCTTTTGGGCAGGTCTGAGTTCAGTTTCCGGAAACTGCAAATTCGGTGAAGTGGGCGGGACTAAATTTGTGATTGACAGGTAGGGGGTGTTTTTCAGTCCAGAAACAGCCTCTGCTCCGCCTTTTCTTGGTGAATGTTTCCCTGCAGTCGAGTTGGTGAGTGTTTAGAACTCTGTCGGTTTCCCGGTAATGTAGGTGAACTGTAGCTCACTGTGTGTTAGATCATATCGCCAACGCTCTCTCATCCCCTTTCTCCCAATCCCCAGTTACACGCTGCTGGCTCAGTGAGTTCTGGCGGATGCGGGGCTGTGGTCAATCTCGGCGCTGGTTTCGGTTCACAGAAGACGGTTTAGTTTTTCAGGTAATGACAGATCATTCTGCCCAGCAGGACAGATTCTAATGTTGTCAGCAGGGACCATACAGCCCTCACAGACTGGGGTTAGTTTCTTTCCAGCAGAACAGACCGAGGAAGGGTCATCGGACCCGAAACGCTATCTCTTCTTCCCAGATGCTGCCAGACCTGCTGAACTTTTCCAGCAACTTCCGTTTTGTTGTCGACTAAGTGGGGGACATGACTGACATGTATAAATTTATGAGGGAAATAGAGAAAACAAGAACAAATCTTTCTGCTTAGTGGTGGAATCAGTATCGGGCGACATGGATTGATGGTAAGCGGCGGGAAGTTTTGATGAGTTGAGCGGATTTTTTTCACTCAGATAATGGGGGGAAACTGAAACTCACTGCCTGGCAGCCTAGTCGAGCTACAAATGTTCATAACACTTCCGGAACTATTGAGATGTATAAAATAAACACGGAAAGAACTGGGATGCTGTAAATCAGAAACAAAAAAGAAATTGTTGACAACATTCTGCAGATCTGGCAGCATCTTGGAGAGAAATCAGAGCTCAAGTTTCGGATCGAGTTTTTGAAGCCAGGATGTAGAACCCCCCAATGAGGAAAGAGGGGACCTAACGTCAGACAACCAACGCGGACAAGTGCTTGAAGTATTAGCGGGGAGAATTTTGCAGGCAGTTATCAGAACTCTTTTGAAAAGATTTGGGATTGTTATGGAAAAGGACAAGGATGGACCTGTAATCAAAGTTCTAACTTGGTTGATTTTAATAAGATATGATTTGGCCATAGTGCACAGGAAGCAGATACTTTCAGGTACATGTGCAAGAGGGAACATAAATGGAGAGATAAGGAGAGCGCTAAGGGAAATATGAATTGATACTGCCAAGTGAAATGAAGCAAAATGCTCTGTTGATTTACAGGTAGACATATGGTTAAAGGATAAGGGGGAATGTGTAAGGCCCATTAAGGACCACAGAGGTATCTGTGCGTAGAACTAGAGAGTGTTGGCCTGGGTCGAAATGAATACTTTGTGTCAGTGCTCACTAGTGAAATAGATGAATCAGGGAGAAGGTTTGTGATAGAATGTAAAGAAACTATCACAGAGAGAGAAAGGAAGTACTAAGTAGTCTGGAAGGTTTAAATGCAGATCAGTATCCAAGGTCAAGTGAAATGTCTCCTGTGATGTTAGGATGAAATAGCAGGGTGCTTGCAAGGTTCTTAATTCCCCACTAACCACAAAGGGACCCTTCTGAAGGGCCACCGGACTCAAAACGTTAACTCTGTTTTCTCCTTTGCGGTTGCTGCCAGAAGTGCTGAGCTTTTCCAGCAACTTTGTTTTTGTTCCCAATACTTTTATTTAATCTCTTTGACATCAGCAAGACTTTTGGGAGACTGAAAGCAAAGCTAAGTGCGCATAGAATCCATTGAAATTTGGCAAATTGGATCCACAATTGGCTGAGGTTCAGGAAGCAGAGAGGTGGGTTTTGTTTTGTTTCTAACCGCAAATCTGTGCACATTGGTGTGGCAGAGTGGCCAATGTTGGGCCCTTATTTTTGTTTTAGGTAAATGCCTTAGATTTGAATGTATGAAGGTTGATCAGTTAGTTCAGATGATGCAAAAGTAATAGATGGTAAATAATGAGATGGATAGCCTTAGTTTACAGACCGGCTGATCAGTGGTAAATGGAATTTGATCTAGATTAGTGAATAGCAATACATGGACGAGTTATCCAGTCCTTGAATTCATTTGTTAATCAAACAGTTTGTGATGAGTTGACTAGCCAGGGGAGGAAGGCTATTTCCTTTTCCCATCAACATACACCATGACATAGTCCTGGATTGTAAATGGGGATTTTGGCTGTAAGACAATTTTGCTACATGTTGCTCACTCCATAGTCAGACCTCAAATGAGAGTCTCTAATGTATGGTGCTGCAAATTGTGAGGAACGAAAATCACATTTTGGCTTTTATTGCTAATCAATTTGCTGTCCCCTAAATCTTGATCATCTCTAACAGAAATCATGCAAACATGAACATGAGGAAAGAGGCCACCATTTTAGCAGGAAAACAAATGTGTAAAGCTAAGAGAGCAAATGATGACAGTAAATTTAAGAGACGTACCAGAACCAACATTTGCAGAGTAGGCACCCTCCCTGGATTCAATCCCTCTCCCTTCCTTTGCTGCAAGTGAACAGTTTCCCGACCCTACCACCCAGAAAGACTAAAGAAATGGAAAGGGAGGAGACATTGCTTTGCTCCCAGATGTTGCACAGAGGAGGAGGTTTCACTGGAAAGACAACATCTGCATTGTGAGCCCAGGACTGAAGCAGCCAATAGGAATTGCTGTGCTCCGTGGTGATGCCTCAGGTTTCAGGCACGTGGACACGGGAGCGCCGCCCCCACCTATTGTTCCCCTCCTGCTGCCAGGGTTGCCGGGGCAACCAGCGGGCGGCTCGAATCAGAGCGAGAAGCTGCTCGGGATCTGCCCCTCCCCCTCCCTCCGGCGGCAATTGCTGAATCAGAAGGTGACCATGATCAGCCTCTGACTGTTCTGTCTGTTTATGGTTTGCCTGTTCTGTCTGTGGGGAAAGGTATGGACCATGTGGAAACAAAAAGGAAAGACCATGGAGGAATTTGAAAGTAAGGATGGGGCTGAACAGCGGGCCTTAGATTGTTTGTTATGAAATGTTTGTTGGTGAGATGTGGCCAGTGCTGCCTGGAGCAGCATTTATTGCCCATCTCAGGTGCTGTGGAGAAAGAGCTGCCATGGGCCATGTCTATAATCTTTGACTGCCTATTATGCTGGGGACCAGGCAAGTCAGCGTTTCGACTGGACCTGAAGCCTGTCAATTTCGGATGGGTAAATCATGTTAGACAAATCTACAAAAGTTTTTTTTTGAAAATGTAACTGATAGAACCCGGTGGATGGGGTCATTTGGATTTTCTCAAAGCTGCTGATCAAGTTCCGCTTAAGAGGTTAGTGTGCAAAATCAAAGTTCATAAGATTGTTGGGAATTTACTGGTGTAGATTGTGAATTGGTTGGCAGACAGGAAACAGTAGAAATAAATGATCTTTTTTCAGTGTCTAAGGCTTTGACAATTGGGACGCCACAAAGACCCTTGGACCTCATGTGTTCAAAGTGTACATCAATGATTTGTATGTGCGAATCCAATGTACTATTTCTAGGTTTGTTGACACAAAAGAAGAGGGATTGTGAGTGAACGGGACATAAAGAGACTTCAGAGTAATTTAGATGATTTGAGTGAGTAGCAAATGCATAGCAGATGCAGCATCAGTGTGAAGTTATCCACTTTGGTACCAAATTCAGAATGGCAGAGTATAATTCAAGTGGTGGTCGATTTGGAAATGTTCATGTACAAAGGGACCTGGGTGTGCTTGTACACCAGTCATTCAATACAAGCTTGTAGGTGCAGCAAGCAGTTAGGAAGGCAAATGGAACTTTCTCCTTCATTTCAAAAAGGTTTGAGTATGGCAGCAAGGTGCTCTTACAGCAGCTGTGTTGGGTTTTGTGAGGCCGCATTGAAATCTATGAGCAAGTTTGGTCTCCAAAACAAAGAAACATTATTCTTGCTGCAGGCAAACAGCAATTTCTTGTGTTGCTGAGTGAGGGACAAAAGTTATCACTGACCATGAATCAAGAAGAAGCTCCAGTTGTTATCTTGGTTTCAAGTCAGATTTGGAGATGATGTCACTTGTTGACAACACTTTAAAGCATTTCCCAAAGCGGGAAGTGGGTGATGTTCCCTCACTTTTGCTTCATTTCCCTCTTGCAAAACAAGACAGAGTCTGAGGCACTGTTTGGTTTAGGCATACCCACTGCAGGGCCCTGCTCCCCACACCACCACCTCCCCCTGCTACACACACTAAGAAAGGAATGATGTGGATAAAGTAATCCAAAAGGTGTGGTGGGAAATACAAGACAAAATAGAGAGAGGTAGTGTTAGAGGAGCTGGAATCATTGAAAGTGGATGAGTCACCAGGCCCAGATAGATAGTTCCCTGGCGTGTTGAAGGAAATAGCAGATGTTGTGAGGATTAATTTTCAATCTTCACTTGACTCAGGTGAGGTGCCAAGGGGCTGGAGGAATGCAAATGTGCTGTTGTTGTTTAAAACAAGTACAAAGGAAATGCCATACAACTATAGGCCAGTCAATCTTACTTTGGTGGTGGGCAAACTGTAAGAATCAATCCTGAGAGATCAGAGAAAATGTCAATTAGAAATGCATGAACTTGTCCGGGATAGTCAGCATTGCTTTGATGAGGGAAGGTCATACTTAAGCAATTTGACTGAATTCTTTGAGAAATTGGTAAGGAGTCTCAGTGTGGGTAGTGAAGTGGATATTGTTTTCATAGATTTTGTTAGGATATTTGACAAAATCCCACACGGCAAACTGGTCAAAAGTAAAAACCCATGGATAACAGGGTAATGTGTTGAATTAGATCCTCTGTTTACAGTGCTCTGACATATTTCCAGTCGCAAGTTCCAGCAGGAGACTGTAATATAGGAAGCAGTGAAATTGTTTCAGAGCTGAGCATTATGGACTATTCAGCAAATTTTGAGCTGGTACTGCTGTGTTCTGTTATCTGTGAGAGATTGCATGGTCCAGGGCTGATGTGACTCCTTTAATCTGGCTCTGAATTCATGTTCACCATTGCTGTATTTCATCTCTACCCTCCTAGATCTTCTCTCTGCGATTGTATAACTTCTGTCCCTGCATTTTAGCTCTGTTTTGTGTTTTACTGTTACATCTGCTAATTGTGCCTAAATTAGACTTCCACCACTGCCTATCCCCTGACCGTGTGCTTTTGCTTTCCCAACTTGATATTCTCACAGAATTGTTAACAGTCAGAAATTGTTTTTAGTGCTCTGCTATCAACTTCTACTCTGCAAATTACAAGATTCATCCAGTTCACATTTTATAACCTACCATTTTGATTTTTTGGTTTCTGTCTCACTCTCCTTGTTTCGTCCAAATCAGCTGAACACGGTTTTCAGAAGAGGAGATTTTGCAGTTAACAAACTGAAACCAACCGTCACTCAGGATCTGAGAGAGTTACCAAACGTATCACAACCTGAATACAACAGAATATTGGACATGGAAGGAGAAAGCACTGTTCCCAGTGGGGAGAAACTGGTTCTGTTTTTGGGTAAGGCTTCAATCAATCAGCTGGCTTATCAGAATGTAAACACACTCATAATGATTAGAAGCCATGGAGATGAGGGGATTGTGGTAAAGACTTCTTTCATCCATCAATACTGAAAAATCATCAGTGTAGTTACACCAGGAAGAGGCCATTCACCTGTTCTGAGTGTGGAGAGAGACTCACTCAAATCATCCACCCTGCTGACACACCAGAGTGTGGCAAGAGGCTGTTCACCCCCACAGAGTGTGGAAAGAGATTTATCAATTCTTCAAACCTGGTGACACACCGGCAAGTTCACACTGATGAGTGACCTTTTAAATGCCCAGTCTGCAGGAAGTGCTATGAAAGGTCTGGGGAACTAATGCTCCATCAATGTGCTCACACTGAAAGAGACTGTTTGGGTGTTCTGACTGTGGGACAGCATTTCAGTGATCATCTCGGCTCACTGTATACCATTATGTTCACATTAGGGAGAAGCCCTTTACCTGCTCTGACCGTGGGAGGGAAGTCAGTCAGTCACCCCATCTGCTGAGGCACCAGCACATTCACACTGTGCAGTGACCATTCACCTGCCCCAGCTGTGGGAAGGGAATCACACAGGTGTCATATCTGCTGAGTGACCAGAGAGTTCACAAGAAACTGCAGTGATTGGGCTTTACTATTAACCGCGTTCAGGAATTAACCAGGTTCATTGTGATCTGTTTCTGCTGATATTAATAACCACCTGCTCAGGTATATGTTAATGTAGATAAGTATCAAATAAACCAGTTTTGTGTAAAACACAGTGTTTCATCTTCTTATTGTCTCTAACACAGGGGATTCCCTTTCAATTGCTGTCCCACTCCCCTCCATCCTCACCTTTAACAAGAAGTATGAAAGCTCCATTGTCACTGAGATGAAGACCATCTGATCAGTTGCCTCTGCCCAGACTGGGAAAATTGCTCTGGAAAATGGGTCTGATTTTCGGCCAATGTATTTACTCACAGAGGAAAGACCATTCAGGTGCTCTTATTGCAGGACTGGCCTCAGGCAATCGTCTGTCTCACTGTGCATCAGTGTGTTCACAGAATAGGGAAGCTGTTCACTTGGTCTGAGCATGAGAAGATTCACTCAGACCTTCCACCTTCTGAGGCGCCAGTGAGTTCATTAGTGACTACAGGAGTTGGATTTCCTGTTAATCAGATGCTAGACACGTTCATTTTCTCATTTTGTCTTTTTTCTACTGGTGTTAATAAATTCCAGAAGTTTTAAATGCAAATATTCAGAATAAAAACACACATGAATTAGCTTAGTGTTAAACCCAGTGTGTTGAGTCTTTTTCGTAGCTCAAACACAAGTGAGTCCCTTTTGAAGGCTCTCCCTCTTTCTCCTCATGACGCGGGTGAGATGTTCAAGGAGCTGAGACCCCAGTACATTTGAGACAATCTGATTGCCTGCCTCTGCTGCTCCCCTCCCTTCCACGAGCTCATTGGATCAAACTGCTTGTCGAGTGCTTCTAGCTTGACCCCGGATTCCCAGCTTTCTCCAGTTTCTCTCCTGTCAGAGCTTGTCTTGCCCACGAGGCCCATGTTTGTTCCACTGACCTATTCTCACTAAATATATTTGCTAATAATGTTAAAGTTCACTGTCCCTTAAAATTTCATCTTCCCAATTTTTTTTTTGAAAAGCCTGGATTTCATGGTATTTGCAAAGACTTGAACTTGGTGTTCACCAAAGAGCTGTTCTTGGTCCCTCCTATTTCTCACCTACACGCTGCTACTTTTTAACATCATCCAGAAGCATTTTGTTAGTTTTCACATGGTCACTGACAACTACCCGTTCTAACTCATCACCAGCCCTGTCCATTCCTCTATTGTTATTCAATGATCCCATACCTGATACTGGAAAAGCTGAAATGTCCTCCAGGGAAACATTTGGAAGAACAATCCATTGTCTTCAGTTACTGCTACACATTCCATTCTCAAACTCTGAACCTGTAACTCTTTCCTGAGAGTAAGGCTGAACTACACTGCTCATAGTCTCAGTCACAGATTTGACCTGAAGGTGAATTTTCAATCACAAAACCATACTTTCACTCACACCAGATCTTCTAATTTCCATAAAGCTAGCCATCTCCACCTCAGCCCAGCTCATCTGATCCTGAAATCCTTGTCTGTGCCCATGTTAAACTTGATAATTGCAATGCATTCCTGATCACCTTCTCACGTTCACCCCAGACCCGTGTGGAAATGTGAGATCTCCCAAAATCTGTGTTCTGCAATTCCTGTTGACATTCCCACTAAACTGTGTGAGTGCAGTCACTCCAAGCTTAAGTGGTCTGACTGAGGCATTGACTTCCAGTTTTGGAAGTCATGAGCGTGCACCATCCCTGGAGGCCTGCACAACCAGAATAAAAATGAGAGGGAATTCTGGTCCTGTTCACCCAACACCTCTTTGTTCCCTGAGAGTGTTGCTGCTCATTTCCCTTGCTGTGTTGAACTCTGAGGTGTGCATGCAGCAGCAGCAGTGCTTGCTCGTGGGACCTTGGTGCTCCGCTGGATCTTTTTTAAACCTGTTCTTGTAGTGAATCTGTTAATCTTGGCCCTCGTTGGCTGAAATCCAAATATTAGAGCATTTGTACAATTTCATTTCTCCACTCCAGTCTCTTGCTTTCATCTTCCTTGTCTGCTTTGAATTCTCCACACATTGTGTGCAGGAACAGACTGAAATCAATGAGATGTTTTTAGTGGGGCCATGAGAACCATGAAGAATGTAGAAGAATTAACTGAATTACTGTTCATTTTCAACCCATTTAAAATAACCTTTCTTCAGTTTAAATGTGTTGAATATGGAAGGAACGCTTTAAAGTTTCAAAATTTGTACATGTGAAGGAAGAAAAATTGAATTAGTGGTTTTACACTCTTGAAATGTCAGAACTGTCTGTCTCCTTGTTTGTTTGTGGTGCTGTGTGACCAAGTTAATCCCATTCTATAATTATTTGGTGGATTTCCTCCCCAGGCTTAATTACACCCATAATAAATAAGAAGAACATAAGTAGATGCAGTAAATTTTACTTATTTTAAATAAAATAATTAGTTTTTAAAGCCCAATCAGGTGGTAGGGAAGGTGATGTGTTGTGACCTCAGGATGTGGGAACTCCTGGAGACTGGTGTGATCCCAGACTGATATATCTTCAATAAGTGTCTGCGGCTAGAGGAACCTCAGCCCATAATCAGTGAATTAGATGTTATTATACAAACGCTTAAAAATATCAGGGAGAAAGTTACCTGGACAGTTTGTTCCAGGTGATAGCCACAGCTCATACGTATTCTCTTCTTATTTGGTCCTTGGTTCGGAGCATGAAAATATGACTCCACGTAAGGCAGGTTTGGGGATTTTCTTACATTTCTAAGAACAGCATTTGAAATCTAAATACAGGTAAGTGTGACACTATTGAGAAACTGGGTTTGACTGTAGCAGTATAGTGACAGACCTTCAAGAAGACATTCACCAACTCTTAGCAACAATGTATCCCAGTCAGAAAGTGACTAAATAATGAAGTTAAGAATACTTCCAAATTTAAAGAAACACTGCACACATTTACGAAAGTCAGTGGTAGATCAGAAGATTGTACAAATTTGCGTGAACAAAGAATGCTTCTAAAGAACAGGAAGAAAATAGAGTGTCATTAAACTAGGGAGGGTTCAGAAGAGATTTACCAGGATGTTGCTAGCATGGAATGTGAGTTACAAAGGAAGACTGGATAGGCCGGGACTGCTTTCTCTGGTGCATTGGAGGTTGAGGGGTGACCTTACTGGGTTTATAAAATCAGGATTAATGGTAGGTGCCATTTTCCAAGGATGGGGGTTTCAAGACAAGAGGGTGTATTTTTAAGGTGAGTGGAGACAAATTAAAAAAAAACACGTTTTCTAATGTAGAGAATGATCTTCCTGAGGAAGTAGTGGATGTCAGCACAGTTACACTGTTTAAAAGACACTTAGAAATGTATTTCCACAGGATGAGGGTGTCGCTGACTCGGCAGCATTTATTGTCCATCCCTAAACAGTTCAGAGTCAACCACATTGCTGTGGGTTTGGAGTCATATGTAGGCCAGACCAGGAAGGATGGCAATTTCCTTCCTAAAAGGACAGTAGTGAACCAGATGGGTATTCCTGACAGTTGGCTATGGATTCACTGTCATCATTCGCTTCTTCATTCCAGATATTTATTGAATTCACATTCCACCATGGGCCACAGTGGGATTCAAACCCAGGCCCCAGAACATTCTCTGGGTCACTGGGTTAACAGTCCAGCGATAATACCACGAGGCCATCACCTCCCCATTTGGGGGGGAGTGCACTGACTCTCAATCCCCAGGACTCCCTGGATCACCACAGTCTAATCAGATCACACAATGTGCCTGATTTTGCTGTCTGTTGAATCAAATTAACAGAAAATACTACCAAGTTCTGTCCTTAACAAGCTCTCCTGTATATTACAAATCCGAGAACAGAGTTAGTTCTCATATCAGTTTTCTCACTATGCTCTAGCGAAGATGAGATTTGAATTCCTGATATGCAGAAACAAGAATCCTTTCAATGTCTCAGATGAGTAAACATCATCTAGAATGTCAGAGTCAATGTCCCAGCAGTCTCAGAGAAAGGGAAGGTGAAATCATCCCATAAGCTGCTCATGTGCAACTTGCAATTCCCAACACCCATCTTTTGGACTCTGATGTTCTCAGTGGCATTTCCTGATGGGAAAGCTGCAAACTGCACTCAAGGCAGGTAGGTGTTGAACCTACAAACCTAAGATCTGCAGTCAGATGTGTTACTCATTACACCATTGACCTGCTAGTGTTCACATGCTGCAGAGTTGTGGTGTTAACAGGAACATCACCATCACTGCTGCACTTCAGTGGCCCCCACTTTGAGATTAGGTGAATTTCACCGGCAAAAAAGAAACACATTTGTTCTCAGGTAGTTGCTTCAGTATGCCCTTCTATCTGTGCTGGAACTTTCTGTGATTTTACTCACCGTCAGCCACTCCAGTGAAATGTATTTTCAGGCTTTGAGTCATGGTTTGTTCAATTAGATTATGGATGATCTGGTAATTCTCAACACCGTTGTCCTGACTTTCCCCGCTAGAGTCCCTTACTGATTAGAAATCTGACTTAATGTGCCAGTCTCGAGAGCTGTCTGCAGTCAAGAATTCCACAGATTCATAACTCTCAGAGAGAAGAAATACCTCCTCAGCTCTGTCTGAAATGTGTGAACCTAGTTCTGAAATTCTATTTTCTGTTCTATGATTGTCCCAGAAGGGGAAACAACTTTGACCAGAATCTGTCAAGCTCCTAAGAATCTTGTGTGTTTCAAGAAGGAGCAGGGCTTACATAGTCCTGTGGTCAGTATTTAGGAGCAGCTACATACTCAGGTGCGGACAAATATGTGATTTGTTCCCGGCCCAGCGTGTTGATTTCATCTCTGATGTAAAACCTGCAGTGATTCAGATAGAGTTACACTGTTTATGCTGTTGTCACTGTGAGGAATTCCTGGGCATTTATCAGTTTGTACAAGAACAACAAATCCCTGAATGAGGATTAACCTTGGAAATTGCTGTGAGAGCACCAAATCCTAACCACTACACCACCAGGGAACATCACATTAATTAGCCACGGGGAATGGAATTAGGGCTGTGAAAGAAATAAAGAAAAGATGTGGCTAGAGCAGGTATGCAGCTGACAAAGAAACAAATTGAAACAAAGAAAGAGGACAGAATAGGGGGCAGCATTCACACACTAATTGTTAGTCTCGATGGTGAATCCAGAAAACTGTAAAGTGGTGAATTGAAAGGTGTGCTGCCTTCTTGGAGCTGACATTTAGCGTCATTGGGAGAGTGCATTGAGCTGATGACAGAAATACCAGCGTGACAGCAATATGAAGAATTAAAACGTAGAATTTGCTCCAACAGGTTTTGGATAATGAGGACCAATTATACATTTTAAAACTGCAGTGTTAGATTTTTGTAAAAAGCTTGGAGCAATTTGGAATAAGGATCAGGATGAACACAGCAGGCCAAACAGCATCTCAGGAGCACAAGAGCTGACGTTTCGAGCCTAGACCCTTCGTCAGAGAAGGGTCTGATGAAGGGTCTAGGCCCGAAACGTCAGCTCTTATGCTCCTGAGATGCTGTTTGGCCTGCTGCGTTCATCCAGCTTCACACTTTGCTATCTTGGATTCTCCAGCATCTGCACTTCCCATTATCTCTGGAATAACGATCAGCCCTGTTTGCATTGAATGGTGGAGGGGTCGAAAGGGATTAAATTCAATCTTTTTGCTGATGGAGATTCCAGTGCAAGAAAAGTTTAGGTTAGAGTAATAACTAGAAAGCTTGTCTTGGAGATTTTTGTATATTTGTCTATGAATATTTCAATAAAACTGCATTTGATAGCCTGGCCACTGCTTGAGGCATTGGGACTAATAGGGGAAATAAGCAGATGTCTTCAGATACCAGTAAGATGGCTTGGGTAATGAATTTTAATAGAACTTGATGAAGAGCAGGTATGTGTTGTCGCAGTTATACAGGCATTGGTGAGGCTGCACCTAGAATATTGAGTGCAGTTTTGGTCTCCTTTTCTTAAGAAGCGTTCTCTTGCTCTCAATGGAGTGCAATGAAGGTTTACCAGGCCAACTGACATATGAGGCGATATTGACTAGGTTAGGATTGTTTTCGCTGAAGCTCAGATGAATGAGGGGCAATTTCATGCAGACATATAAATTTCTAACAGGACTGGACAGGATAATTGCAGGGAGGGTGTTCCTGATGGTAGGTGTGTTCAATCAGGGGCCACAGTCTGAGGATTCTCCTATGTCTTATGGTCTTATGACGTTAGATGCCTTCAAGGCAGAGATCAACAAATTATTGATTTCACAAGGAGTCAAGGACTGTGGGGAGAGTACAGGGAAGTGGAGTTGAAATGCCCATCAGCCATGATTTAAATGGCGGAGTGGACATGATGGGCCGAATGGCCTTACTTCTACTCCTATGTCTTATGGTCTTATGGATTCGGGGTAGACGGAGATGGGGAGACATTTCTTCACCCAAAAAGTCGTGAGCCTGCGGAATTCGTTGCCACTTGAAGTAGTTGATGCTAAAACATTGAACATATTCAAGAGGCAGCTAGATATAGCACTTGGCGTAAATGGCATGAAAGATTATGGGGAGAAAGCAGGATTAGGCTATTGATTGGAATGATCAGCCATGCTTGTGATGAATGGCGGGGCAAGCTCAAAGGGCTGAATGCCATCCTCACGCTCCTATCTTCTATGTTTCTATCTTCTGAATAGTTCCAATTTATTTTGACTGAAGTAAGGTAATAAAATTAATTATGCGCCAAACATTTAATTGAAGATGACATCCTGTAATTAATCAAATGTGTTAGTTAGTCTCCAATTTGAAATAGATGATTAAACAATGACGCTTGCAAATTTGGCCTACAACAGTGAAAGACATGATGCATTTCCAAGTCAGAATGGTGTGTGGCTTGGAGGGGAAATTGTAGACACCGTTATTTCCTAACTATCTGGTGCCCTTGACTTTCTGGGTGATCAAGTTATGGTTTTGGAATGTGCTGTCTCAGCACCCTTGGTCAGTTGCTTTGCTGCATTAAGTTGATGGTGTTGTACGGCTGGTCCTGGGTACCAGGTGACAAAGTCCTTACTGCCAACCTGCAAACATACATACTAGGAAAAGTAGGCCATTCAGCCCCTTGAGCCTGCTCTGCCATTCAATAAGATCGTGTCTGTTCCTCTATTCTCCAAATAACCCTTGATTCCATTCACAAAAATCTCTGATCCCTACAGTTGACAATTCTAAGGTGACCTCAGATTACTTCTGCTTCACAGCGATGACTGTGATCAACATGGGATGATCAATGACATGGCTAAAGTTGTTTGTGGCCAGGAATTGAATCACACATTGTTGATCGCTGCATGGGTTTCACATGCAGGACACATGATTACAGATTTCTTTCACCCAGTCTCTGAGTGTCTGATTAGTGTAGTTTGACCCCAGAAGGCTCTGACATTACTCACTGAGCCTGTGTCCTCAGACACGAACAGCCACTTACTCTGCCCACTCCAAGTTTGGTAGAAACTGTTTCCTCAATTGCAGTTTGAGTCATATCTCAGCCCTTTAATCAAGATGATTCCCCCAAACCTTCATTCCTTTTTGTTCCTTGTGATACTGTCGACCCTATCAGTTCTGAGCTTCCACACATTCTCACCCAGTTCATTCTGTATGCTCCATATTGAAGTGGTGAACAGTTCTCTAAGTGATTCAGCAATGTGCCAGGAGGTGATGGGAGGCTCGTGCATTTCCAATGTCAACCTCAGAAGAAGGAAGATGCAGGAAATCACTGCTCATGGAGCATGAATCCTGAGATGTTGGGGAACACTGCCGAGATGGAGGATGCAGAAGCAGGCGAGGATGACTAATTACCTGGTCAGACTTTTATGCTGGAAATCATCAGCACCATGCTTCTCACTGTCACACGGGAGAATATCAAATTGCAAATAAATCAGGTGGGAATAGATAATAATGAGGTGTAAGTGCATGCAAACAGGAGTCTCACTACTTACCACCAAGCTCTTTGTCTCTGCTAAAATCTTGAGTGGAAAATTTGACTTTTCAGTCTTTGACATTGAGAATTTCATTTTTGAAGTCGCACCATATTTTCCCAACAGCTTTACAAAATGTTTGCTGAGGGACACATATGAGGTCTTGACGCTGAAAGTGACGGAAAGATTGGGTTTTGTTTTTAAGTGATCACAGGACCTTTGCTGGATACCACGATGAAGGGAGACACTCCCTTGTCCACAGGAGTAACCGAAGTTTGGGGACAGAAAGAATCCAGAGTTTGAAAAGAGAAGAGGCCTAAACATGCAGCAGTCATCAACAGGACATCATTTATTCTCACCGTATCTTCCAGAAATTGAGGATACACTGTTTCAAATTACGTTCATACATTTTGATTCAATAGAGTACGTACGTTCCAGTCCAGATTTGGGATTAACAACATCAGCATAAATAAAACACAACTCAGCATGAACTCTGTTGAAATTAACAGCAGCAACAACACAATCCATCCCCTAAAGTCGCTTTTGAACTCACTGATACGTCTGTAAGTGACATGACTGAGTGAGTTGCTTCCCACTCATGAAGCAAATGAACACCCTCTTCCCCGATGTGTCTTCACTGGTGTCTCAGCAGTGTCCTCTGCTTTTACATTCAGAGTATATTCAGAACATTCAAAATGGCTGTTATCCATGTGAACAGGCTGATAGGAATTTAGGTCAGATTGGCAAGTGAATGCTTTCCTACACAGGGAGCACGGAAGCGGCCTCTCCCCAGTCTGAATCTAATGATATTTAATGAGGATCCTTGAGTGTCTAAATGACCTCCAGCAGTGAGAGCACAAAGCTGTTTCTTGGTGTGAAAAAGCTGGTGTTTGACCCAGTTTATCTTTTAAAGCTCTTCTCACAATCAGAGCAGTTAAACAGCCTCTCATCAATGTGAGACCTAAACCCCATCTCTTCTTCCACAACATTGATGACTGTATCAGCACTGCCTTGTGCTCCCACGAGGAGCTCAAACAGTTCATCCACTTCACCAGCACCTTACACCCCAAACTTAAGCTCATCTGGACCATCTCTGACACCTCTCTCTCCTTCCTGGGCCTCTCTGTTTTCATCTCTGGCAACCACCTGGAAACCGATTTCCATTTCAAGCCCACTGACTCCCACAGCTACCTAGAATATACCTCCTCCCACCCACCTTCCTACAAAAGCACCATCCCTAATTCCCAATTCCTTCGGCTCCTACGCTTCTGCTCCCAGGATGAGGCATTCCACTCCCGTACATCTCAGATGTCCTTGTTTTTCAAGGACCTCAACTTCCCCCCTTCAGTGGTGGAGAATGCCCTCGACCGTGTCTCCCTCATTTCCCGCAACTCATCCCTCACATCCCTTCCCGGCAATAACAATCAAAACAGAATCCCCCTCGTCCTCATGTACCACCCCACCAACCTCCAATCCAACGCATCATCCTCTGACACTTCCGCCATCAGCAATCTGACCCCACCACTGAAGACATATAATCCCTCCTTACCCTTATCTGCTTTCCAGAGGCACCGCTCTCTCCGGGACTGCCCTGTCCACTCCACACTCCCCCCAGCCCCGCCACACCCAGAACTTTTCCCTGCAACAGCAGGAAGTGCTACCCCTATCCTTACACTTCCCCCATCACCTCCATCCCAGGCCCAAAGAAGACTTTCCACCTCAATCAGATGTTCACCTGCACATCTGCCAATGTGGTATACTGGATCCGCTGTTCCCGTTGTGGCCTCCTCTACATTGGGGAAACCAAGCGGAGGCTTGGGGACTGCTTTGCAGAACACCTATGCTCGGTTCACACTAAACAACTGCACCTCCCAGTCGCGAACCATTTCAACTCCCCCTCCCATTCCTCAGATGACATGTCCATCCTGGGCCTCCTGCAGTGCCAGAACGATGCCACCCGAAGGTTGCAGGAACAGCACTTCATATTCCGCTTGGGAACCCAGCAACCCAATGGTATTAATGTGGATTTCACAAGCTTCAAAACCTCCCTTCCCCCTACTGCATCCCAAAACCAGCCCAGCTCTCTAACCTGTCCTTCCTCCCACCTATCCCCTCCTCCCACCTCACGACGCACCTCCATCTCCTACCTACTAACCTCATCCTGCCCCCTTGACCTGTCCGTCCTCCCCAGACTGACCTATCTCCTCCCTACCTCCCCACCTACATTCACCGCTACTGTCTCCATCCCGGCCTCTTTAACTATTTATTTCGGATCCCCCTTCCCCTCCCCCATTTCTGAAGAAGGGTCTAGATCCGAAATGTCAGCTTTCCTGCTCCTCTGATGCTGCTTGGCCTGCTGTGTTCATCCAGCTCTTTGCCTTGTTATCTCTCATCAATGTGAACCAGCTAGTGCCCCAACAGCTGGGACAGAGAATTAATCCCTTTCCCACTCACAGAGCAGGTTAATGGCTTCTCCCCAGTGTGACACCTTTGATGGGAATGTAACGTTGAATGTAATGTAAATCCCTTCCCAAACATGGGGCAGCGGAACAGCTTCTCCCTGGTGTGACTGAATGAGTGAATCTCCAATTGAGATGGGTAATTGAGTCCCTTCCCACATTTCCCACAATTCCACTGTTTCTCCATGGTGACCGTGTCCTTGTCTTTCTCCACGTTGAGCAATCAATTTAAACCTTGTCTACACACAGAACACATCTGAGTTCACTGACTGGAGCACTGTCATTCGGGAACTGAGACTGGATAAAGCTCTTTTCATCATCAGTTTACTGTCTCCCATTCATGTTGCATCTGTCCCAGTGCTTTCCCAGTTATTTCGTTTTCCACATTCCACAGATGATACACAGGTCCTGATAAATTGAGAAATCCTGTCAGATTTTGAAGTGATGATTGGCTTGATTTGCCATTTAGAAATTTTCCCCAAAAAGTCTCCTTCAGAAAGAAAAGCCTTCCTGCAGCCAGCACAAACTCCTGTTACACCCCTTCCTGACCAATAAATGTTACACACGGTTATTGAAAATGAAAATTAACATTTTTGAACCCTTCCTGTATACTCACTGTTGGTGAAGTATAATGTCTAACCCAGGCCCTTCTCTCACGTCACCCTGGTGCATACTGTGTGGTTACAGCAGAGGCAGAGACAGGCTGCTCATAAACCTGCTCCCCTTGCTCATGTCCTTTTGATCTCTATGTTATACATTTACCAAATATTGTTTTACCTTTAACAGTGTAGCAGAAACACAAACCTGCAGATTCACTTCCAGTCAGGAACAGGTCATTGATTTACGCTAATCTCTAATTTGAAGCACATTTCCAGCATTCACCGTTGTACTTCCCCTGACTCTAAACCCAGTTGGAATGAAATTCTGTTCCGTGTCTGGGAGCTGTGAGCCATGGAAGACAGTAGCTGGGACACATTTCTTACACACAGCAAGATTAACCCATACCGTGGCTTGGCTGTCAGTGAAGAGAGACGTGAAAGAGTAAAGTGCCATCTGACCCCCTCAGTGAGACCCTGAAGGATGTGTCCCGGCTGAAGCTCTGTTGCTGCCATTCGAATGCCCCCACTCGGCATTCTGCCCCCACCACCACCCCCCATCCCCACCCCCACAACCCTGAGATTGTCCTTTCTGAGCTCCAGGTGCTGTTCAACCCTCAGGACAAATACAACAAGGTACAGTGATGTATTTGAAGCAAAGCTGATTTATTTTACATTTCCCGAGAATGTTAAATTTTAGCCCAATTTGAGAGGTTATAAACATCGTCAGAAACAAACTCCAAATTTCAAAACGAAAGCATCAGAAAATTCCAGCGCAGACCAAGACCATTTTTAAAAATTTATTTGTGAGATGTGGGTATTGCTGACTGGCCAGTATTATTTGGCCCATCATGTTTGTGTTGGTTGAGACTGAAACACACAGGTTTGCAGCTTTCTGGATTCACCATTGAGAAGAGCAATTTCAGGCTGTGAACTCTGCCCCTATTTGTTTGCATTTCTTGTTTCAATTTGTTTCTGTGTCTTCGACACACCCGGCTCCAGGCACATCTTTTGTGGTTTTTTCTAGCCCTAACTCCATTCTTTGTGGCCATGAAAAACTAATAACATTTCTGCAATTTAATCTCTCCTGTCTTCCCCCGTGACAGACAGCCTTTTTGCCCCTCTCTCACCCCCACCTTGCTCAACACTTTTTACATTTCTACGTCCCAGCCCTCTGTGACCTCACTGTGCCCTCGGATCAGTGGCGCGAGTTTTGAATTCTCTTCCTCCAGAGAAAATCTGAAATCTTTGTGGCAGCAGCTTTCCCTAGATTTTATTTTTAAAACAAAAACAGTGAAATTGTTTCAACATTGAGTTTTTTTAT
Source organism: Stegostoma tigrinum (assembly GCF_030684315.1). Taxonomy (NCBI): domain Eukaryota; kingdom Metazoa; phylum Chordata; class Chondrichthyes; order Orectolobiformes; family Stegostomatidae; genus Stegostoma; species Stegostoma tigrinum. The sequence goes on along the minus strand of NW_026728107.1, from coordinate 178,517 downwards.
CCTTCATTCACAAATTTGCGACATTTTTGGTAAGCTGTGATCCTTTCAGAGTCCAAAAATGTGCAGGTTAGGTGGACTAGCCACGCTAGATTGTCCCCTAGTGTGCGGGTTCGGTGGTTGGGTTAACCCTGGTAAATGCTGAGTTATGGGAGTACAGGGTCAGTGCAGTGATGGGCCGAATGACCTTCTTCTGCACTGTAGGGATGTGATTCTAACCAGTTGTGATCATGGTCATGTTTTCCCCATGACAGCTCACACATCACCAGGTTCATTCAGCTCAGGCTGTCATGCTGCCTTCTTGTTTTTGTGGGTTTGTACTCAGACCTTTTATGGTTTACACAGTCTATTTGAGGATAAGAGTGAATTTGTAACTAGAGATTTCCCAACCAAAATCACTTGCAGATGAGGAAATATTTCTGCTGCTGGCATCACTCACAAGGATCGGGAAAATAAAGGTCATTCACAAATCTTACACAACGCAGGTTGTAATTACCAGGCCAGACTGAATAGCATAAAACTCTTTTCTAAAGAAAAGAGGAGGCCAAGAGTTAACCTGATACAAATTGGCAGCTTTGTCCCTGTGAAATGAAGTCATTGGATCTGAAACAAAAAATGGGAATCAGTTCTGAGGAAGAGCAACACGACCTGAAACTCTAAACATTAATTAATGTGCTGAAATATCCCTTTACCCAAATTCATCAATCAATCAAATTCATTCATTAATCAACTCATCCAGGATTTTCCCATTTCAGCAAATTACGGAAATGTGAACCTTAGGTCAGTAGTTGGGAAATTATTGGAGAAGATTCTTTGGGACAAAATTTACTTATTTTTGGAAAACATGTTCCGTGATTGTTGGACTAAAAAAGAGCAAAATGTGAACAGTTTTTGATATCACTTATGAATTACTTGACATTCACGTTACATATGTATAGAGTTTAAAAGTGTAATGTAATTATTTCAGTGAAATTAATGTGATCGTACAGTGAAAAAAATCATTAGAGTCTAACTACAATTAATGAGCTGAATAATATGTGATTATTTGTACCAGTTTTTGCATTGATAATTCAATCTTATTTGATACCTTTAATATTTTATGCTATTAAGTGTAACTCAACAACAAAGTAATGAAATGATGTCAGAAAAAGAGCTGTAGTTTCAGCTTTATGGACCTAAGGGATACTTGTACACAGAGCTGGATGATTGCACTGGAAACTGTTAAAATACATAATGTCTGTGTGGACATGAAAAATAATTTTCTTTGCAAGGTGTTCCTCACTCAGAATAATTAGAAATTTATAGTGATTATGAATCTACCATTTAAAAGATAGTTACTGTGATTGACCAAAAAAAATTATATTTTACTTAGAAAATTAGACTAAGCAATATACAGGTTGTAAATGTGTTTATTCAACAGAATATCTAGATTGTCCCAGGAACTAATTATACATACACAACTCATAATAGCTTGAAAAATACATAGAAACAGTGATTATTGAATTGAGAAAGACATGATAGTTGTATCGGGCAGTTCAAATGTCTAACTACATTGGCAACATGTTTATGGTGTTCAAACAGGCAGCATATTTGTCAAAGCAGCAGATTTTCATTTTGGGATGTGCGTCTCATTAACTAGAATCTGTTCAGTTCTCAGCGTAAGAAGCTGTTATTATTGTGTGCGATGGACTGTCACTAACAGTGTAATTTATCCGATCAGCTTTCCTTTGTCTGTAAATCAGGCGGCCAGTAAACTATACACCTGCTTTTCATAGTTGAAGGACAAAATCATGTCTGAGCGAGTAAGTCACAGATCACAAAGTTATTTCACTGAGAAAAATTTCGAGCATATCATCATCAGCATTTTCTGGTAAGATTTTCTGAACAGTTCTGATCTCTCGCTGTAAAACTGATGATATCTATGTTGCTTGTCAGTGAGGATTCAGCTCCTTTGTTCTGAGCTGTTTTTATACAGGTGGTTGTTTCATTAGGTATCTGCCAAGTTTACATTCTCCTTTGACTTTAATTCTGTGAGATTACCGATTCACACAATATTTTAATCTTAAGAAAGTAACGTTCAGTCACTGAATATTAAATAATTTTTGACTCTAACTGAGCAATGGACTTCTTTTCAGCTAATTATTCAATTTTCATTTTATGGCTGTATTAAATGTTGCAGAAACAAACTCTGGGCAGTGTTTCCATTCACTTGTGTTGGATTCACTAACCGCTACGTGGTCAGTCAGTTTCTGGCTGATGGATCAGTTTCTTTGCCCTATTGGATGATGGCCATTTGCTCAGTTTTCACTGGCTCGCCTTGGCCTCAGTCCATCAGCTGCTGAAACCCTCCACCTCGCATTTGTTCCCTTTCACCATGACAATTCCAAAACAGTCCAAGTTTGTCTTCCACATTCTCCCTTAATATACTCATGATCATCACAGATTCTACTGTCTATGTCCTTACAGGTCCTCTAAAATATCCACCACAATTTCACCGTGATCTTCATTATGTTCAATCTAAACATTCTTACAAAGTTTGGTTCGCTGCTTTCAGATCTAACCATGACCTCGCCCTATCTTATTTCTACAGTTTCACCCCTTCTCACAGTATCTGCACTTATCCAATTCTGGCTGCTGGAGAATTCCTGATATTATTTTCCGCACTCACTATTGGTGCATTTACCCTCAGCTGGCTTGGGTCTAAGCTGGGAAATTCTCTTCATCTGGTCTGTTGGACCTCTTTCCATCTTTTAGGCTCCTGGAAAACCTGCCTATTTGGTCAAGACTTTGGCTTCCATCATTTTAAATCTCCCTTTCCAGATCACAGTCCTGTGACCATGTGTAGACCATTCAGCCCTTCGAACCTGTTCCATCATTCAATACATTGATGACTGATCTGTTTGTGTTTGAAATACCATATTTACTTCAACGCAAATGAACGCTGACACTTCTGCCAAAGAACAATCTATTAACCCATGTGTTAAAAATATTCAATGACCCCACCTTCTGAGGTAGAGAGTTTCAAAATAGCACGGTCCTCTGAGAGGAAACAAACTTCCTCATCTCTGTCCTGAAAGGGTGAACCCAATTTTAAAACAGTGCCCTCTCGTTGAGGAATGACCCACCAGAGGAAACCTCTTTTCCACATCTACCTTGTCAGGACACCCCTCATTCTTCCAAACTCCAGTGAAAATAAAGCCAGCCTGTCCAACCAATCTGCATTTATTTATATCACGCCAAGTGTGAATGATGTTGAAGTGTTTTGTTGTCAGTTTTGCAGTGAAAATGTTGATTCACAATTCAATATGAGCCAGTTCTACCTGTTACCCACACTAGCTTAGCTGTCTGACTAGATTGTATTTGTTTTTGAGTTATCTTGTCAGGAAGGTCATGTATTAAAGTGACAAGGAGTGGGTGCTTATGTGACATTTTCTGCTTGATATAACATTTTAAATATAAGACTATAGCTTCTGTATTTGAGACTGTCATGTTGCTGTGTTCAACAGACTGTGTCTAATAGGATTGTGCTCCCTAGAACACAGATTTCCTTTGTCTACAAATTACACATGAAGTGACTTGAACACCTGGAAAAGTGATATGTTCCTTGCAATGTGATTTCCATGAATGCACTTTGTGGAACCTCCCAAAGCCAGAGGAACACAAGTGTGTGCAGATTTGTTTTCCTCACTGAAGGAAGCACACATTGGCATTCCTCCTCAGGGACTGAATCACTGACTATATTCCAGAAAATGAGTAGCAACGTTTGCAATATGAAGGGGATCGAAAAGATGTCGCAGAAACTGGATGGGTGGAGAAGTCAGCTAGAATGATACTAAAATAGAAACATCTACTGTGGATCCTCGAAATTAAAAAAAAAGACAGGGAGGGACCTAGCAAATCTGACAGCATCTGTGGAGAGAGAAACAGTAAGTTTTTTGTGTCTGATGTGACTCTCATTTCAAACAAACAGCATTATTAAACTGCTAATCAGGCTCCAGATGCTGAATGGTGTAATTCTGCCACTATCATGAAGGTTTATGTTGGAGAAGCAATCTCCCCATTTGTTGATTGTGGCACTGAAGTTGTGCCCTTGAAACAGAAAAGGCACTTTCTGTGTCTTGTTGATTCTGGGTAGAAATTAATGCCCATTGTGCATCACGGAGGCTGGAGAGAGTTCTGATACTTGAGAATATTCAATTCAAGATGCTATCTTTGGAAAACAAGAATGTTTTCACCAAGGTAGGGAATCACTCATCCTCACTGTCCATGGTGCAGAATGAGCCTAGAGATTTGTTTTTGTAACTAATACAGTCAGCTGTGGTATACTGTAGTGCTCTCAGTCCTGCCTTTCCTCACAACCCAGCTTCATGTTTCAGCCAGAGGATCGCAATGTAGAAATATTTCCTGCAGATGGGACAATCTAGGACAGATCCACATCCACATTTTCCCATAGGATGTGTTCCTGACTCGTGATGGAAATTAATGTAATATTTAGTTAGACTGAATTGCTGCAACAAGTAGAACTGCCAGAGATCTAGATTGTTGAAAGTGTTGCAAAGTTGGATAGAGTACTATTGGCCTGGAAAGCAGGATGTTAGAATTTTGTTTGTAAAATTTTGATGTTTGTTAAATGAGAAGGAGGAAAGAAGTGAGTGGTCCCTTTAAAAGATGATGTGTTTTTTTTCGGCTTGGAGATTTAAAGAAATAGTTCCGTGACCAGCTTGCTGGTTAGTAGGTTCAAAGAGCACTTGAATTTTAACATTTGTATCAAAAGGCTGCATAGTTAGCAGGCCAATCCGCAGTTTCATTTTGTTCTCAAGGCAACAGTTTTGATTTTAGCCAATTAATTTAAACCAGGGACTTAAATACCAAAACAAAAACAATTAAATTTAAATCTAATCATTTGACAAAATGGGATCAATTCTATTGTAAGAAATTGATATGTCACTAAGGGTGTAAAAGATGAGGGAAGTCAGGACAGCAAACTGCCACCTGTTCGAGTTAACGACAATCATCTCTAAAGAAAGATTCATTGGCTCTCACAGATTTCGAAAAGCCGTGGAGTAAGGGCCATCGAAAGCAAAGGTACCTACAGCACAACTAGTTAATGTTGCTGACACAAGAATTCCACAGAGAAGGCATTCCTGACAGAAGAATTCAGCGGAGAAGATACAGGACATTCCAGAAGATGTGACCTGCTGTAATTTTGAGAGACTAAGTTCTTTTTTTTATTTTGCTTTATATAAGTGGGACTTGAATTTATAATGACAGCATACTATTAGAATCTTATTTTATTCAGGAATAGTTAACAGTTAGAGGGGAAATGTTCAGTTTGTTGCTGGCTTACCTAGTTTGATCTCTGTTAGAATTATATAAATATATTGTTACTTGTTGATTACAGAGTGCATATAAGGGGTATATTTTGTTTGATCACTCCTTATTAACAGGTTAGGGTGAGAGGCAAGTTACACCACTTTTCACACTTCTTTTACCAGATTATAGGGTGAGGTGTGCTTCTCTTGGATGTTTCAGATTTAGTTATTGGGGGTGAGGCTGGTTCAATTTCACCTGCAAGAGGCACAACATCCTGATGGTGAGCAAGATGGGTTGCTCATTCCCTGGCACTGTGTCCCATCCAAGAACTCTCTCCTGAATCATACTGTGGCCTCTCCTAAACCAGATGGACAGCAGTGCGTCAACAAAGCAGACCACCATCACCTTCTTGATGGCAGGCAATGAAGGGGAATGACTACTGGCCCATTTATTGAGCCTCAGATTCCATGGAGCAACTTCAGACCCATTCTGTGGTTCTTTCCCTCACTCTCTCTTTGGCTGTATCTTCGAGGCTCCCTTTGTTCCTGTGTGTTTGTGTGTCTGTCCCTCTTCTCGTCCCCAGTATTCCACCAGGTCCTTCATGGGATCTGATTGGCCATCAGTCAGTGAGTGACCCCTTTGTCATCTGTAAGGTAGAGCTCACTTACAGTATTGTGAGGGTGGCACTTGCTGGATTGGGAGCCAGTGACAGTGTCGGAATGGGAATATCATTCGGAGTCACTGTGCTCTGGGTCTGGGAGTAAAGACTCAAGATGGGGACATTCCAGGCATGGACTCCTCTTGTCCCTTCATGGATAGTGGGTGCTGTTTGGGAAGAACATTTTGGAAGGAGATGCTGAATAGAAGGGCGGCACAATGGCTCAGTGGATAGCACTGCTGCCTCACAGTGCCAGGGACCTGGGTTTGATTCCAACCTTGGGCAACTGTCTGTGTGGAGTTGGCATGTTCTCCCTGTGGCTGCATGGGTTTCCTCCGGGTGCTCCAGTTTCCTCCCACATGCTGGCGAGGTTGATTGGCCAAGCTGAGTTGCCCATAGTGCTCAGGGATGTGTAGATTGAGTGGGTTGCAGGGAGATGTGTCTGGGTGAGGTGCTCTGAGGGTCAGAGTGGAGTTCTTGGGCCGAAGGGCCTGTTTCCATACTGTAAGAATATCTGAATTCTATGAAAACAGTGCTGAGTGATCTCTGATGGGAATATTGGAAATAATGCACAGCTCGGTCCCTCTGAACAGATGGTGGAGGGGTGGGGTTATAAAGGTGTTACACACAGTGTTAGTCTTATTCTCCATTTCTCCCCGTCTAAGGCTGTCATTGTCTTCATCCTACATTTGTGACACTGTCTCTATCTCGTGTTCTCGCTCTGTCCTTCTGTACTCTCTGTGCACCCGCCCATGCTCTCTGTCCCTGTGTGTTCCTGTGTATGCCTCTCCATAATCCCTAAATGCAGTTGTGAATCATTCTCGATCTCACTTAAGTGTGTGATGATCTCTCTCTATTCTTGCCTATCTGTGACTCTGTCACTGTTTCTATCTGTCTCTGTTTGTCTGTCGTTCCGAATGACTATCTGCATCTCTCTCTTTCTCTGTCACAGAGTCACATATAGATAAGGACAGAGAGAGAGATCATCACACATATAAAGTGAGATCGAGAAAGATTCACAACTGCATTTAGGGATTATGGAGACGCATACACAGGAACACACAGGGACAGAGAGCATGGGCGGGTGCACAGAGAATACAGAAGGACAGAGTGAGAACACGAGTTAGGGACAGTGTCACAAATGTAAGATGAAGACAATGACAGCCTTAGACAGGCAGAAATGGAGAATAAGACTAACACTATGTGTAACACCTTTATAACTCTACCCCTTCACCGTCTGTTCAGAGGGACAGAGCTGTGCATTATTTCCAATCCCATCAGAGATCGCTGAGCACTGTTTTCATAGAATTCAGATATTCCTATTGTATGGAAACAGGCCCTTCAGCCCAAGATCTCCACTCCGACCCTCAGAGCATCTCACTCAGGCACATCTCCCTGCAACCCACCTAATCTACACATCCCTGAACACTATGGACAACTTAGCTTGGCCAATCAACCTCGCCAGCATGTGGGAGGAAACTGGAGCACCTGGAGGAAACCCACGCAGCCACAGGGAGAACATGCCACCTCCACACAGACTGTGTCTCTTTCTCTCTCTGCCCCTATGTGTAGCTGTCTCTATCTCGAGTGTTGTGTCCAGCAGTGACTCTCTCTGTTTCTGTACCTGTGTCTATCTGTCACTCTTTGTCTGTCTCTCGCTCTGTCTACATGTGACGCTATCTCTCCCCACACTCCAGGGCCTGTGTCTGTGTTGGTTCTGATGTTAATCTGTGACTGTCTGTCTCTGTCCCAGTGCCTATCCTTGTCTCTGTCTCTCTTTGTCTATTTGTGAGTCTACATCTCTCTCTCTCTCTCTCTCTGTGTTTCTCCCATTTGCTATGTGCGTATCTCTCTCTCTCTATCCCTGGATCAGAGTCTTCCTCTCACCCTGTGACTATCTGTGTGTGTCTCTTCCTCCGTCACTACAAAAACGGTCTCATTGATATAACGATTACAAGTATAATCATCCTCTCTCTCTCTCTTTTCCTTCAGAGCAGAGGGTCAGATATGCGTTCCACAGCAACAACAATGGAAGCTACACTACAAAACTCAGTCCCAGCAACAATGTGACCTTCCCCCACCCCCTGCCCACTCCACCCAACCCGAGAATGACCAGTGCAACAGAAGCGCAGAGAAAGGACCCACCTCACAAATAAATGTGCCCCTGCAAGAGGCACAACATGCTGCCTGTGAACAAGATGGATCGCTCCTTTCCTGGCACTGTGCCCCATCCAGGAACTACCTCCTAAATCACACTGTGGCATTCCCTCAAATAGATGGACTGCACTGGCTCAGCAAAGCAGAGTGCCATCACCTTCTCGAGGGCAGGTGGGAAAGGGAAATGATAGCTGGCTCATCGAGTGTCTCTTAGATCCCATGGAGCAACTTCAGACCCGGTCTGTGATTCGCTCCCTCGCTCGCGCTCTTTGTCTTTGTGTGTATCTTTGAACCTCCCCTTGTCCTTGTGTGTTTCTCTCTCTCTCTCTCTTTCTCTCTCTCTCTGTCCCCCTCTTCCAGTGTCCAATATTCTTCCAGTTCCTTCATGGGATGTGAGTGGCCATTAGCCAGTGATTGAACCCTTTGCAGCCCATGCGGTGTAGCTCACCCACAGCATTGTGAGGGTGGCACTTCCTGGACTCAGACCAAGTGACAGTGTCAGAATGGGAATATCATTCGGGCCAGTGTGCACTGTGTCTGGGAGCAGAGATTGGAGATGGTCATGTTCCAGGCATGGACTGCTCTTGTCCAATCAGGAATAGTGGGTGCTGTTTTGGAAGACCATTTCTGGAAGGGGATGCTGAATAATCCAAAGTGATCTCTGTAGGTGCTTGGAAATGGAGCACAACTCTGTCTCTCTGAATTGATGGTGAAGGGTGTTGCTCTCATTCCCCATTTGTCCCTGTGTAAATCTGTCATTATCTTCACCTTACATTTATGACTCTTGCTCTCTATCTTGTGCTCTCTCTCTCTCTCTCTGTCCCTCTGTGAATCTTTTTGGTCTCTCTCTGACCCTGTGTGTTCCTGCACATTTCTCTCCATATCCCTGAATGCAGCTGTGAATCTGTCTCTGTCTCAGTTTATGTGTGATGATCTCTCTCTGTCACTGTGTCTATCAATTTCCCTCTGTTTCTGTATCTCTCTGTCTCTCACTCAATTGTTGTGTGTGTGTGTGTGTCTGTCTGTCTGTGTGTGTCTGTGCGTGTGTTTCACTCTTTCTGTCCCTATTTCTCTCTCTCTCTCTCTCACCACACCCCGCCCCCGCCTCCAAATATCTACATCTATCTCTCCCACCCTCACTACATTAACTCTCTAACTGTATACTTATCCTCTCTCCCTCTCTCCTTCAATGCAGAGGGTCAGGCATGAGTCCCACAGCAACAACAATAGGAGCAACATTCCAACACTTGTTCCCATTGACTATATGACCCCTCACCACCGAGAATGACCAGGGTGACAGAAGCACTTGGAGTTCATCTGCCACCCACCTGCATGTGTCCTGCAAGAGGCACGATGTCCTGGCTGTGATCAAGATGGTTGCTCCTTCCCTGGCACTGTGTCTCACCCAGGAACTCCCTCCTAACTCACGCTCTGGCCTTCCCTAAACCAGGTGGATTGCTTTGGGTCAGCGAAACCAACCACCATCGCCTTTCTGAGGGCAGGTAGTGAAGGGGAATGACAGCTGGCCCATCGAGTATCCCTCAGATCCCACAGAGCAACTTCAGACCAAATCTGTGCTAATTTCCCTGCTCTGTCTCTGGGTGTATCTTTGAGCCTCCCTTTGTTCCTGCATGCTTCTATTTCTCTCCTTCTTCCAGATTCTTCATGGGATATGAGTGTCTATCGGTCAGTGAGGGAACCCTCTGCAATCCATGTGGTGTAGCTCACCCACAGTATTGTGAAGATGGGATTCGAACCCAGTGACAGGGTCAGAACGGGGATATCATTTGAAGTCATTGTGCTCTGTGTCTGGAAGCAGACTTTGGACGTGGGGATGTTCCAGGCATGGACTGCTGTTGTCCATATGGGAATAGTGGTTCTGTTTTGGGAAATCATTTTTGGAAGGAGGTGCTGAATAACCCTGAATGATACTTGCAGAGGATGTTGCAAATGATGCATAGGTCTGTCCTTCTGAACTGATGGTAAAGGGCTAGAGTCATTAAGGTTTTACACACTGTCTCTAATATTCTCCATCTTCGCCTGAGTAGAGCTGTCATTGTCTTCATCTTACGTTTGTTTCTTGTGCTCTCTGTCTCTCTCTCTCTCTCTCTCTGTCACTCCGTGTTCTTTGTGAATCTCTCGACAACTCTCTGTCCCTGTGTATTCCTGTAAATTTCTCTCTGTGGCCAGAATGTAGCTGTGTCTCATTTCATATCCGTCACAATTTCTCTGCCCCTGTGTCTATCTGTGACACTCCGTCTCCCCCGTGTCTATCTGTGACTCGCTCTCGCTGTGCCTCTGTGTCTGTTTGTCCCTCTCTCTCTCTCTCTCTCTCTCTCTCTCTCTCTCTCTGTGTCCCAGTGTCTCTCTCTCTGTCTCTCTCTCTTTATGTGTCCCGGTGTCTATTTCACTCTCTCTCTCTGTGTCCTGGTGTCGATCTGTCTCTCTCTCTCTCTCTCTCTCTCTCACTCTGTGTCCCAGAGTCTATGAGTCTCTCTCTCTCTCTGTGTCCTGGTGTCTGTCTGTCTGTCTGTCTCTCTCTTTCTGTCCCAGTGTCTATCTGTCTCTCTCTGTGTCCTGGTGTCTATCTATGACTCTCTCTGTCAAGCCTGTGTTGATCTGTGTGTGTGTGTTTCTATGTGTGCATGTCTATCTCTCTCTCTCTCTCTCTCTCTCTTCCTGAGTAGAGCTGTGTCTCTCTCTGTCCCTGTGTGCATTTGTGATCCTCAGTTTCTGACATGACCTGTGCTGTGTTTCTCTCTTTCTATCCCCATGTATACATTTCTCTTGTCTCTCTCACTACCGTGTCTCTGATTCTCTCTGCCCCAATGTTTATTTATTTTAATCACATCTGGGATGGAAACATTTCTGGCCAGGCCTGCATTTCTTGCCTATCACTGACTGTGCAGAGAGCTGTGGGCCTGGACTCCATGACAGGCCAAACCAGACAACGAGCATTACTGAATCAAGTGTTTTCTTTTTCCCAAACATTGACAATGGGTTCAACATCATTGTTGCATTCTCAGCTCTGAATTCTTTATTGAACTTAAATTCCACCCTCAGTCGTGGCTGGATTTGAACCTTGGTGCCCTGGACTTCGGCTGAGTTTGTGTGTGAGCAGTATTGATCATACGATGAGGCCTATTTCTCGGTCCTTTCGGATTTCATGGTTTGCCTCTTATGTAGCTGTGTGTTTCTGTGACTGTCTCTGTCCCTGTGATTATAATGTTGTGATTGTGTTGAAGGATCTGCTGGAGACTGTGTGCTGAGAGTTCCCCTACGATTATCCAGGATTGCAGTAAATGAGGTCTTTCACTGGATTGAGGCTGCGCTTGTTATTCTGACTATTCCCCAGCATTCCTGAAAAGTGGGAACTGGGCACAGTGAGACTGTGGGGGAGATGCACTCAGATGGCATAGCAGTGAGTCATTGGTAAGGTTTCGGCATCTGTGTCTCCTTGTCTTTGTGTCTTTCTCCTTCTCCAGTGTCCAATATTCTTCTACTTCCTTCATGGGATATGAGTGACAATCAGTCAGGATGTGAACCCTTTACAGTCCATGAGATGTAGCTCACCCACAGTGTTGTGAGGGTGGCACTTCATGGATTCAGACCCAGTGACAGCATTGCAATGGGAATATCGTTCGGAGTCAGTGTGCTCTGTGTCTGGGAGCAGAGAACGGGGATGTGCATGTTCCCAAAAGGGTGAAAGCAGTCAATCTTGGAATAGTGGGTGTTGTTGTGGAAGATCATTTTTGGGAGGAGATGCTGTATAATCCTGAGTGATCCCTGTAGGGACCTTTAAATGATGTACAACTCTGTCCCCCTGTACTCATGGTAAAGGAGAGAGAGTGTCTGTCTCAGTCTCCATTTCTCCTTGTGATAACAGTGTCATCGTTTTCATCTTAGCTTTGTCTCTTTCTCTATCTGTCTCATGCCGTTTCTCTGTGAATCTGTTTGTCTGTCTCTCTTTCTGTGAATAATCTCACTCCATGTTGCTGAATGTAGCTGCGATGTCTCTTTGTTCGGTTCATAAGTGTGATAATCTCTCTCTGCTCCATGTGTCTACCTGTGGTTCTGTTTGTGTCCCTATATATATCAGTAATCTCTCTATGTCCCTGTGAATATCTGTTTCTTTCATTCATGGATTCCCTACAGTGTGAAAACAGGCCATTCAGCCCAATAAGGCTATACTATCCTTCAGAGCCTCCCACCAAAACACACACCCCCATAACCCACTTGTTATGTACATTGCTGAACAATTTAGCGTGGTCAATCCACTTACCCTGTACACCTTTGGACCGTGGAAGGAAAACTGAGCACCCGGAGGAAAGTCACGCAGACTTGGAGACCATGTGCAAACTTCACACAGTCACCCAAGGATGGGAGAGAACTTGGGTCCCTGGTGCTGTGAGGCAGCAGTGCTAGCCACTGAGCCATGGTGCCTGTCTATCTATCTCTCTGACCCTGTTTCTATCTGGTTCTCTCGCTCTATCTGAATCTGTGTCTATCTATGTCTCTCCCTCTCTCTCTCTCTCTCTCTCTTTCTCTCTTTCTCTCTCTCTCTCTCTCTCTCTCTCCATGCGTCTATCTGTGATTCTCTCTGCCCTGTCACTGTGTCTATTTGTGATTCTCTCTGTCACTGCACCTATCTGTGTCATCGTCTCTCTGTCTCTCTCAAAACCTATGAAAATTTGTGTCTCTCCCACCCTCGCTGTATAAATTGTCGAATTGCTGATACATTTACAAGTGTAATCATTCTCTGTCTCACCAGCTCTGTGTCTTTCTGTGTGTCTCTCTCTTTCTTTTTGTCCCTGTGAATATATGTGAGTGTGTGCGTGTGTGTATGTACAAGACTGTATGTGAGAGCGTCTGCACACACGAGAGTGTGTGTGATTGAGCGTAAGGGACTGTTTGAGAGTCTTCACTGTGGCAGGGGAAGAAACACAGGGGAAGACAGTTACTTAATGAAATTACAGGATGGAATCATTGACACAGACTTTGCAGTCCACTAGACACACTCACATACATGGTCTTTCTTTCTTATGCATGCACACACACAGAGCCTCTCTTTGGGTCTCTCTCTCACGCGCGCAAACACACAGAGACACACGTGTGCGCAGACACACAGAGACTCACACGTGCACAGACACAGAGACATGCGCACGCAGACACACAGAGACACGCGCGTGCGCAGACACACAGAGACACACGCGCACACGCACACGCTATTTACCTGGATGATGCTGATTATGGATGATTTGAGGGACAAAGAAAGGCTGGATATAGAACATAGAACATAGAACATAGAACATTACAGCACAGTACAGGCCCTTCAGCCCTCGATGTTGTGCCGACCTTTTTTTGTGAAAGAGAGAAGAAAGGGGTAATAAATAGCATAACATCCTCCATGGTTCTTCCATGGCATATGAGCATAGTGAGCAAGGCCAGCTACTGTTAAACATCTCTGATTGCTCTTTAAAAGGTAGCAATGAGCTGCTTTCTCAAACCACAGCAGTCTATCTGCTTTAGATGCACCCAGGGTCCTGCTAGGGAGGATGTTCAAAGGTGTTGACTCAGTGATGGAACAGTATTTCCGCATCAGGACAGTGAGTGAGTTGCAGGGGAACTTGCAAATAATGGTGCTCCAAAGTATCTGCTGCTCTAGTACTTGCTGGCAGAGATTGTAGATTTGGAAGGTACTGTCAAAAGGGCTTCATAGAACATAGAACGTAGAACATAGAACATTACAGCACAGTACAGGTCCTTCGGCCCTCGATGTAGTGCTGACCTGTCATACCAATCTGAAGCCCATCTAACCTACACTATTCCATGTAGGTCCATATGCTCGTCCAATGACGACTTAAATGTACTTAAAGTTGGCGAATCTACTACCGTTGCAAGCAAAGAGTTCCATTCCCTTACTACTCTCTGAGTAAAGAAACTGCCTCTGACATCTGTCCAATATCTTTCACCCCTCAATTTAAAGCTATGCCCCCTCATGCTCGCCGTCACCATCCTAGGAAAAAGGTTCTCGCTATCCACCCTATCTAACTCTCTGACTATCTTGTATGTCTCAATTAACTCACCTCTCAATCTTCTTCTCTCTAACGAAAACAGCCTCAAGTCCCTCAGCCTTTCCTCATAAGACCTTCCCTCCATACGGATGTTTTTCACTGAAGCGTAGGAGCGTTAAAGGTGACCTGATAAGGAGTTTATAAAATAATGAGAGGTATGGATAGAGGTAATAGTAGCTGTCATTTCCCTAGGATGGGACATTTCAAGACTAGGGGACACAATTTTAAAGGTGAGAGGAGAAAGATTTAGATAAGACATGAGGGCAAAGTTTTTACACAGAGGGTGGTAGGTGTGTGGAATAAATATCCTGAGTAAGAGGTGTATGTGAGTACAATTATATCACTTAAAATACATTTGGGCCAGGGGCAGACAGATAAGACTAGTTTATTTTTTGATTATGTTCGGCATGCACTGGTTGGACCAAAGAATCTGTTTTTGTGCTGTCAGACTGTATGACATGCAGATACACACATGCACATATACACACACACACACACACACACACACACACACACATGCACACACACACACGTGCACACACCCACAAACGCACATGCTCACAAGCACACGCTCACAGGCACATGCTCACACATGCACATGCACATACACATACACACACGCACACACACATACATACATGCGCACACACACACACACATGCACGTGCACTCACACACACACAAACATGCATGCTCTCACACACACACACGTGCACACTTACACACACATGCACACATGTGAGCACCCGCACACACATGAGCACACATACACACATGCGTGGTCACACAACGTGCGTGCTCATACACACATGCATGTGCTCTCAAACACGTGCACATTCACATGCATGCGCACACTCACACACCTGCACGCTCACACACACATGCACACATGTACATGCACATACGTGCACACTCACACAAACTCACGCTCACACGTACATGCACAGACTTGCACGCTCACATACACACACACACACACACACACACACACACACACACACATGCGCGCGCGCTCACACACACACAACATGCTGACACCTTGAGCTCTGAACCTCACTGACTACACCCCCTGACAAAACCTGTATAAAGTGCTCCATGTTCTCCACAGTCCTGTGCTGGGGGCAAAGTGGGAGCAGAGACGGGAAAATGTGGGTGTTTGAGGGGCAGAGATATGATAAATGCTTTAAATTCTCAAACTCTACTGACATTTTCAGGAGGAGGAGAAGAAACAAAGCTTTGAAAGTCAAGTTTGAAATGGCTGCATGTAGTGCAGGCCAGGGAGAGACAGGGGCAGAAGAGAGAGAGAGTGAGAAAGAGATAACAAAGTGTGAAGCTGGATGAACACAGCAGGCTAAGCAGCATCTCAGGAGTTTGATTCTGGGAGCCACACTGACAGCAGGAAAATACTAAGAGATCCTCAGCAAATATCCCCATTATCTTTCTGTTCCTGTCTCTTGGGGTGTCTGCAGTCAGGCTCTTCGGTGCTATTATGAGACCAATGTTAAATATTTTCAAGCTGCACTGACAGAGATAACATGGCTTTAAAAAGGTTTCAAAGAACAAGGAATAGTAAAGCTTTGCTGCCCGAGAATTAACATCTCAATGGCCTGGAAAATCCAACAAAAGACTCCAATCCTGGGAATTACCATCTCTATCACACAGAGGCCTCCCTAATGAGCAGACTGAGTGACATTGCACTGCGTCCGAGGTGGAGTCTGAAAACCACTCACTGAGAAATGTGTCAGATTTATCCCGACACACTGAGAGTGAGCAGCTCTCCCTGTTTGATTGAGATTGTGTGTGTGTATGTGTGTTTATTAATATTTTAAACCTGTTATATTACCAGCTTATGATTTATTTGGTAGTTTGACGTTGCTATGATGTATTGTAATGCTGTGGAGGTGGGATAGTAGATAGGCCTGGCCTCTTGCTGTGTAATTTTGCTGCAAAATGCTCTAGCTCCCCCTTTCAACTAATCATTTCTCTTTTATCCCCAGGAATTTCTGATTGGGAAAGCTACAGTGTGAAGATCCAAAATGTCTGGGGCCAGGAAAGCTTTGAAAAAGAACAACTTCCAGAGGGGGAAAACATTGGCCTGATGCCTGTTCCCACTGCATCCCATGAGGGCCCCATATGAGTTGTGTCTCTGTCTGACCCTGAGGTTCAATGTGGGTTATGGAGGAGGGCAGCGTGATAAAATGTGACAGTGAGAGAAAGATTAGAAGAATTGAAAGAGCAGGACAAACAGGAGAGCCAGAGAGAGTATCAGAGATAATGGGAACTGCAGATGCTGGAGAATCCAAGATAATAAAATGTGAGGCTGGATGAACACAGCAGGCCAAGCAGCATCTCAGGAGCACAAAAGCTGACGTTTCGGGCCTAGACCCTTCATCAGAGAGGGGGATGGGGAGAGGGAACTAGAATAAATAGGGAGAGAGGGGGAGGCGGACCGAAGATGGAGCGAAAAGAAGATAGGTGGAGAGAGTGTAGGTGGCGAGGTAGGGAGGGGATAGGTCAGTCCAGGGAAGACGGACAGGTCAAGGAGGTGGGATGAGGTTAGTAGGTAGATGGGGGTGCGGCTTGGGGTCGGAGGAAGGGATGGGTGAGAGGAAGAACAGGTTAGGGAGGCAGAGACAGGTTGGCCTGGTTTTGGGATGCAGTTCGTGGAGGGGAAGAGCTGGGCTGGTTGTGTGGTGCAGTGGGGGGAGGGGACGAACTGGGCTGGTTTAGGGATGCAGTGGGGGAAGGGGAGATTTTGAAACTGGTGAAGTCCACATTGATACCATTAGGCTGCAGGGTTCCCAGGCGGAATATGAGTTGCTGTTCCTGCAACCTTCGGGTGGCATCATTGTGGCACTGCAGGAGGCCCATGATGGACATGTCATCTAAAGAATGGGAGGGGGAGTGGAAATGGTTTGCGACTGGGAGGTGCAGTTGTTTGTTGCGAACTGAGCGGAGGTGTTCTGCAAAGCAGTCCCCAAGCCTCCACTTGGTTTCCCCAATGTAGAGGAAGCCGCACCGGGTACAGTGGATACAGTATACCACATTGGCAGATGTGCAGGTGAACCTCTGCTTAATGTGGAATGTCATCTTGGGGCCTGCGATAGGGGTGAGGGAGGAGGTGTGGGGGCAAGTGTAGCATTTCCTGCGGTTTCAGGGGAAGGTGCCGGGTGTGGTGGGGTTGGAGGGCAGTGCGGAGCGAACAAGGGAGTCATGGAGATGGTGGTCTCTCCGGGAAGCAGACAGGGGTGGGGATGGAAAAATGTCTTGGGTGGTGGGGTCGGATTGTAGATGGCTGAAGCGTTGGAGGATGATGCGTTGTATCCGGAGGTTGGTGGGGTGGTGTGTGAGAACGAGGGGGATCCTCTTTGGGCGGTTGTGGCGGGGGCGGGGTGTGAGGGATGTGTTGCGGGAAATACAGGAGACGCGGTCAAGGGCGTTCTCGATCACTGTGGGGGGAAAGTTGCGGTCCTTGAAGAACTTGGACATCTGGGATGTGCGGGAGTGGAATGTCTTATCGTGGGAGCGGATGCGGCGGAGGCGGAGGAATTGGGAATAGGGGATGGAATTTTTGCAGGAGGGTGGGTGGGAGGAGGTGTATTCTAGGTAGCTGTGGGAGTCGGTGGGCTTGAAATGGACATCAGTTACAAGCTGGTTGCCTGAGATGGAGACTGAGAGGTCCAGGAAGGTGAGGGATGTGCTGGAGATGGCCCAGGTGAACTGAAGGTTGGGGTGGAAGTTGTTGGTGAAGTGGATGAACTGTTCGAGCTCCTCTGGGGAGCAAGAGGCGGCCCCGATACAGTCATCAATGTACCGGCGGAAGAGGTGGGGTTTGGGGCCTGTGTAGGTGCGGAAGAGGGATTGTTCCACGTAACCTACAAAGAGGCAGGCATAGCTGGGGCCCATGCGGGTGCCCATGGCCACCCCCTTGGTCTGTAGAAAGTGGGAGGAGTCAAAAGAGAAGTTGTTGAGGGTGAGGACGAGTTCGGCTAGGCGGATGAGGGTGTCGGTGGAGGGGGACTGGTCGGGCCTGCGGGACAGGAAGAAGTGGAGAGCCTTGAGGCCATCTGCATGCGGAATGCAGGTGTATAGGGACTGGACGGAGAGAGCCAGGGAGAGTATTTCAGATTGTGAATTAACTGTAATGTCAGATTCTGGGGCCACAGGAAATAATTAAAATGAGCCAGCATCACAGAAGGGAAAAAAAATCAGATTATCTGGCTGCTGGTACACTGCTGCATGTGGGATCTTGCTGTGTATTAATTGTCCCAGTGCCATTGTTACAGGCTGTGACTGTTTTAATCAGGTAACCCACCATTTCAAAGCTTTACAAAGGGACTGGCATGGAAACTCAACTCATCACCCAATATGTTTGTGTTCAGATGTTGCCGAGAGATTGTCCGTGTGACAGAGAGGAAATCCCAGGATCTTGCTGCACTATCTCTGCTATGCCTTGCAACTCATGCTGTCTCTTTTTTTTCTCCAAAGGGGAAGCGTTTGGGGCCCATAAGGCATAGAACAAGGGCTTTCTCCAAAGGGGACATCATCTGAGGCTTATTGGACAGGCTGCACCCCGGGGTTTGAAGCCTGGGGTTAAAGTAATTGGGGCCTTGGGATTTGACATAAACATGTGTCAGGACTCCCCAAGGAGGAAATTAAAACTGTAAATGGGAAATCTCACAAAAGACTTGTTCTGATGTCAGAGTAATAATGTGAGAATGTGAAGTCGACATTGGGAGTGAGAGACAGACTTGCAACAGGGAGAGGGGCAGGAGAAAGGGGAGAGGGTGGGAGAAAGGGGAGAGATATTTGAGATTCTTAAGTATCCGTCATGGTAGTGCCTGGGGATACAGAAAACATTTTCCGTTTAACCAGTATTCCATCACAAAGATTGAGTTTATCTTGTTCTTGACACATTGCTGGCAGTGGGAGCTTGCTGTGCCTCATTGGCTGGCAGCAATGCGACTGTCTCGATAATCTCCTCCTTTTAACCTTGCCTCATTGGTCTGGGATTGAAATTTCCCTAAGTTTTCACCAATTCAATCAGAGCCTGGCATTGATAAGGGATGACTTGTGTGAATCAGAGACATCAAACCCTAGCCTCTTGCTGTGCGATTTCTTCAACAATGTCCTTCCTTTCCAGTTCCAGTAAATTTCCCCCTCTTGCTCTATCCATTTCTTTTGAAACCACAATGGGACAAGAAATCCTTTCCACTGACCCAGGTTTTCTCCACAGTGAGGACGGGTGGGGTTCAGGCATTGGCCAGAGGCCTGTTCAACAGGCTGCACACCGCGGGGCCCATGTGAGTTGTATTTGTTTATTAACTCAAGATTTGAATTCCTCTGGTGTACCCTGGTTTTCTTTTAAGAGCCTCCAGGTAACTTTTAAAACCTTTTGAATCCTGGGGTTAAAGAAAGAAGCCTGGGATTTGACACAAACATGTTAATTCTCCTCCAAGTGAGTGTCAGACAGACAGGATTCCCCACGGAGGAAATTAAAACCATAAATGTGAAACTCTCTCCTAAGACTCATTCTCACTTCAGAGTAATGTGTGATGTGTGGAGGCCAGGATGAAAAAAAATTGATAACCACATAACTAAAACATTATTTGGCCATTTTACTTCAATGCCCTGAGTATCTGCAAGGGCATCTCTGTCTTTCTCTCCATGTCTCCTCTCCTGAACCCCCTCCAGCTTCCTCTCATTGTCTTTTTTTTCAAACAAACAGAAACAGTGGGGGAGTTAGAAATAATTTGCAATAGAAAGTTTTTTTTTAGCAAAAAAACACAGATGTATACAAGAAGGGTGTGTGGAAGGGAGCGAGGTAATGGGGCAAGATATATTTTTGTATCTGTGCTGGGAAAGGGAGACAGGATCTGGGGGAGGAGGCATGTTGTTGGGGAGAGAACTGGGGTCTCCAATATCTCTTCACTGCCCAGCTCCAATCACTTTGTTCCAGAAAGTGCCATCCACCAAATTACATCTTGGGATGGAGGGGGTGCTTTTTGTCCCAAAGAAACTGATAGCCTCTTCCCTGAATGGAAATTGTGATTTCAACACATTTTGGAGCAGGAATCAATGACCTGCAGCATTACTGGCACAGAATGCTGGGAAACAGAGCCCCAGTTTAGAAAAACAGAATATCCTCAAATATCAATGTCACAGACTTTTTAAAAGATAAAGATTACAATGCTCAAGATTAAATCTGGGAGAGCGAGAGAAAAAGATCAGGGGAGGGAAGTGAGAGAGGAACAAAGACAGAACGATAAGAGAGTTAGAAGGGAGAGAGAGAACGGCACACAAAGAGGTGGGAAAGAGAGAGAGTGAGAGAGAGATATCAGAGGGGCAGGGGAGACGCAGAGAGAAAGAAAGAAATATGTTGAACTTCATAAATGGCAAGATTGGTCCCTCTTTGTCAGCCTGGAGCCAGAATTGAGCCCTTACCCAGCATCAGTGAGACACACAATCTGTCTGCAGTCACACTGCTGCTTGTGGGATCTTGCTGTGTGTCAAATTACCTGCAGTGTGGCCTACATTGCAACAAGATGCCCAGTGTCCAAATGTTGTTTACAGAGCCTTTGCTATTACATTTTCTTTGTCTCTCTGTCTCACTCCGTCCATCTCCTTCTCCACGCACCTTCCTCAGGCTGGGGTCTTCCTCCCTTTCTCTCTGACCATATTCTGGCTCTTTCTTTCTCTCTTACTTTATCTCTTCCCCCTTTCCCTCTCTCCATTGCCATTCCTCAGTTTAGGCCTTCCCCACTCCCACCACTCTGTCCAGACCGTCCCACCATTTTAGACAGTCAATGCCGCAGTGTGACAGGTCAGGGTTACTAAATGGCAGGGGTGACAACATTTCAGACACAGAGGTATAATTCAGAGACAGTGTTGGGGGGAAAGGGAGATGGAGACAGAGTGAAAAAGCTTAGAAAGGCGGGGATGGGAGTGAGTTCGGAGGGCAGTGGGAGTGGGGAGGTGGGGATGTATAGGAGGCGGGGAATAGATACAAGGGCTGGGGGAGGTGGGGGTGGGGTTTCCAGTCATTGAATATTTAAAATGCAGAGAAAATTGTTCACAACACCTGAGTAAGATGGCAGCCTGAGATAGACAGAATGAGACAGAGACAAGTCGGAGAGATACACAGACATGAGGGGAGGGGGATGACTGTCTCAGCCTTTGCAGCCTCTGGTTTCGAACTGTGTTTGTGATGTGTTTCTACTGGAATGCAGTGAGACTGTGTTGGGATCTTGCTGTGTGGTTGCTCGTTCATTCCAATTTTAGCCACTTCTGGGTGTTGTGTCTGGGGATGGGGAGAGGGGAGGGCGGGCGGGGGGGGGGGGGGGGGCAGATCAGGAATCCTAACCCTATGTGAAGCTTTGTGAGTCATATCTGTGTTTCAGATGGGGCCATGAGGCAGCAAGCAAAACATGGAAGGTACAGGCACCACTTGAATGAAGTGTATTGGCGAGCTGAAGGCAATAGGGGAGGGGAGGGGAGGGGTGAGCTGGATACTCCTGTCCATCCATCAAACTGCTTTCTCTTCTGCATTTCATCTTGGAATATCTGGGAGAAACTGTGCTGGGACATATTGTCATTTTAGTGGAGAGTTTGGGGTAGGATGGGGATGCCAGGATGTGGGAAAGGAAGAGTAGGATCCCACGACCTCCCCCAACTATCCCATGGCCCAATCCCACCTCTTGGCCCGTCTTGGCCTGTCTGCGAGGTTTGGGGGTGAATGGAGGGAACTGTTCCCATTGACTGGGACCTTATTCTGATATGTGGGAGGGGTGGGGGTGAGGGAGTGGGGGTCACTGCAGGCTCCGGGACAGGGGAAGGGCTCAGCGTTACAAGGGTGTAGAAACTGCAGGGTATGACATCCCACCCCCACTCTCTCTATGCCAGTGTTCAGAACGAGTTTAACCTTCTCCATCAACGTGTGGCCATTTTCACATTTTGCTCTTCGTGGGACCCTGCACAGCGAGGAGTGTGGGGGTGGGGTTGGGGTGAAGATGGGAGTGTTGGGGGGAAAAGGAATACAGCTGAACCAGGTAGAGGTGGGCATGTTTAGGGGGGCTAGGTACAAGATCTAGGGAGGTGGTGGTGAGTGGTTAACTCCCGTGTTCAGTCCGAGCCAGCTCCAAGTTGAAATGGGGGAGTGTAATATTTGCTGGCAGGCTCAGTGGGGGAGAGGCATGCTTTCACATTGCAGCCCGTGGAGGGGGTGGGCCGGGCTCCGACAAGGTGTTGAGGGAATCCCTCAGCGGTCCCACACACAGCTGCCGGCGGGATCTTACTGTGCACCACTGCAGCCTGTAGGTCACCCTCACATGTGATGCAATGCTGTCCACAGGGCCCTGGCCTGAGTCTGCTGATAGCCTGATAGTGAGTGTCGTGAGAGGGTGTGTTGTCCCTCTATCACCCCCACTACCTCAGCCGAGACCCACCCCACCTCCCATCACCCCCTCAACCTCCAAAATGTGACATTGACATTGCAAATACCCACGAGACACAGCGGGGAGATGGGAACACATGGCAAACGTGAGGCAGGAGAGGGCATTTCTATTGAAACATCGAGGAAATGGGGGGAGTGAGGGACATTGATCATTCTCGAGCAGGAGAAAGTCAACAGAGATGGATCCATGGATAGGGGCAGAGACAGAGACAGGGAGGGAGAGAGACAGGCGACTGGACACTTTGGAAGGTTCATCGTTAATATTTCATGTAGAAACAGCACCAATCCCAGGTGGAACGGGCATGGGGTTTGTGCCTGGTTAATGGGAGTGGCCAGAGGGGAGCATTGGTCATTTCTTCGTGTTTTTTTACCACATCGCCAGAGTGTCAGAGAACAAGCTGTGGGGGGGGCCAGGTTAAACACTGAGTGGGGAGATGGAGATGGACAGAGACACAGGCTCCGGGGAGTGACTCCCCACCACTGAGTTTCTGCCCAGCCTCTCAGGAAATAAACCCTGGGGGCAGTCAGAAAGCATCTGCCCCTTGATCTCAGTTGAAATCTCTTCAATTTCTCTGGGTTTAAAACCAGGGGAAAGTGCTGATAAAATGGGGAAATGTTGGAGGTCAGTCAGTGGCGGGATTGCCTTTGCTTCTGTTTATTTTTATTTCCATTTAATTTGCTCAATTTCTGTCTGTCTGTTTTTCTCTCTCTCTTCCCCCACATCCCCTCCCAAAAAAACAGGGCACCTCTGTCTCTCTCTCTGTCTTTCTGTGCTGGGGCAGGCGGGGAGATATCTGACACTGAAGCTTGCAGACAGAGTAAGGCACACAGATTCTGGGATTGGGGGTGTGGGATGTGTGAGGGGGTGTGAATCCCAGCCCTGGAGTAAATATCTCTCCTGCCCTTCCCCTCAAACAGAAACACTGGGACAGCCCTGAGGCAGTTTGAGACATCTTCCTGTTCCCCGCTCTCTGGGTTTAAAATCAGGAGCTGTGCTGATGTTTGGGTGGGGAGGGCGGGGTGGGGTGGGGTGAGGAGAGTGTGAGACTGTGGGTGTTCAGGCATGTTCAGCAGTGGGATCTTGCTGTGCTGGGTGGGGAATGTCTCAGATTGCTGAAGCAGCAAGCGGTGAGATTTTGCTGTGCTTTCGGTGCTTTTTAAAAATTTTAATCCATTTTCATTTCTCTCTGTCTTACTTCCACCCCCAAGGAGATTTTATTCAGGAGCTGAAACTCGGGATGATGCAGAGTCAGAGAGAAGCAAATCATTCTGCAGTGAGGAATCGTCAGACAGGAGCTGGGACCAGAGAGAGAGGGACCGAGAGAATCATAATAAACCATCCCGTGTCCTTGTTGTTCATTTCCACACTCACATGCTCACGGGGGAAATGAATTATGGGGCTTAGGCAGTCTCTGGAGTTTGGACCACAAGGGGCTGAGCCCTGGGCTGGGGCTTGTGGGAGACAAAGGGATAAAAATGGGGCTGCTGCACAGTCTGATCCCACAGATTTCACTGCCTTCCTCTCTGCCTCCATATTCCCAGCTTCTTGTCTCTCTCACAGCTTTCTATAAATCTCCATCTCCCCCACATCCTTCAAATCTCCCCCATCCGCTCTCCCCTGATCCTCTGATATCCATTTTTCAAATCATTTGCTCTCTTTCAGTTCCATCGTTCAATCTTTCTGAACTCTGACCTTCCCCATTCACCTCTCTCTGCACTTTCACTCTCTCGCTGTTCTATGGGATCTTGCTGTTCCTGCCTGATGGTCATTCTGTCTGCATGCTCCCTCACTGTCTCCCCATTACCTACTCTCGATGGTATCTCTCTGCCTGCTCTTCTTTCACTCGATTTCTCTCTGTCCCTCTGTCTCTCTCTCTCTGTCTCTCTCTCTCTCTCTCTCTCTCTCTCTCTCTCTCTCTCTATCCTTTCCTATTTTCTCCCCGGGATTTCTCTCTCTCTCCCTCTGTCTTTTCTTGTTCTCTCCCTCGGATTTCTCCCTCTCTACCTGTCCTTTTCCATTCTATCCCTGGTTTTCTCTCACTCTAAGTTGCTTTCTGTTTCTCTCCCTGGTTTATTTTTCCCCCTCCCTCCCACTCTCTCTCTGCCCTTTTTCTTGTTCTCAATGGGATTTCTCTGTCTTCCCTGTCTGCCCTTCTGTCTCTCCCTGTGGTATTTTTGTTCTCTCTTGCTCTGTCTCTGCCCCTGGGTTTTGTCTTCATGTCTCTCTCCCTGGGATCTTTCTGGCTCCCTCTGTCTCTCTCCTCTATCTTTCTCCGTCTGTCCTTTGTTTCCCAGCCTCAGGTTTCACTCTCTCTCGGTTCATGTTTCTTTCTCGCTTGTCTGTCCTTCTGTCTCTCTCTGGGGTCTCTCTGCCCCTCTGTTTCTCTCTCCCTATCTTTCCATCTCCCTCTGTTTCTGTCCTACACCCTGGTATCTTTCTCTCCTTCCCCCTCCCCCCTTCTCTCTCTCACTATCTCACTTTCCCTCCCTCCCTGGGTTTTTCTGCCTGCCTGCCCATTGGTCTCTCTCCCTCCCTGGGGGTGTGCCACTCTGTCTGCCTGCATCTCTCTGTCTCTCTCCCTCGGGTGGGTTTGGACCTTGTGCCAGAGAGCAGAGGGGTGAGTAGTTGTTGGAGTGGGATCCTCCCTGTTTTCCTCTCTCCCTCTCTCTTTGTCTGCCCCTCTCTCTTTGTCTGTTCCCCCTCCCCAAGACCTCATTCTTCTTCTGTCTCTCTATGCCTCCTCTCTCTCTCTCTCTCTCTGTCACTCTCTTGCTCTGTCTCTCTCGCCCTGTCTCTCACCCTTCTCCCTCCCTCTGTCTATTCCCACCTCTCACTCCCCATGTCTTGTCTCTCCCTTGGCCTGTCTGTGCCTCTTTTCTCCTCTGAGGTTCTCTCCCTCCCTCTCTATCAATGACCCTCTCTCTCCATCACTTGTCTCACCCTCTGATCTTCCTGTTCCCTGTCCCACCTGAGTTTCACCCTTGCCTGCTCTCTCTTAACTGAAAGGGTGGGGTTTACCTGTCTCACTGAGGGGACCAGGGTCTGCCTGGGGATCAGGGTCTTGCTGTACTGTAAGGCAGTCAGTGAAAAGGCCCCTGAGTCTCTCGCCCTATGCCCTGTGACCTCTGCCCCCAGGGTGGGTGCAACGACTTGGTGATGTGGAGGGGGGAATTGTCCACAGAAGGAAATGCAGAGGGCCATTTATATACAGTGGAGTTGTGGTCACGAAGGAACTGGGAGGGGAGAGAAGCTCTATGGCGGGGTGGCAGTTACAAACTGAGCGTTGAAACATTTTGTGAAGGGCAAAATATTTGTGGGGTAAAACTCAAGATGGGGAATTTTGAAAGGGGTTGCAAACATTTGTTGAGGGGACAATATTAGAAGGAGTGCAAAGTGGGGGAGTCCCAAAATTGGGAAGGAGGGCAAGCTTTGGGGGCAATATTGTGGAGAGTAACTGAAATGGGGGAAATAACAATATGAGGGAACAATATTTGACAGGTCGGGGCAAATTACTTATGGGGGGGGAGTGCAATATTGTTTTGGGGAGGCACAGGATTTGGAGATGGGGTACAATATTGTGATGGTAGGGAAAAAGTGGAGGACACATTTCTGGGGAGGTAAAAAGGGGCAAAACGTGGAGGCTGTGAAACATGTTGGGCAGAAGATTTGGGCAGGAGGCAGAAAATGGAGGAGAGGAGAATGTGAAATGAGGATGGCTCAAAATTGCATGCCACAAAATTCTAGGGGTCATTTTGGCAGGGGTCATTTTAGGGGAGCATATTGGGAAGCATACATTTAAGGAAGGCGTTTGATAAGGTTCCCCATGGTAGGCTCATGCAGAAAGTAAGGGGGCATGGGATCGGGGGAAATGTGGCAGATTGGATTCAGAATTGGCTGACCCTTAGAAGACAAAGAATGGTAGTGGATGGAAAATATTCAACATGGTGCTCAGTTATAAGTGGTGTACCTCAAGGACCTGTTCTGGGTCCTCTTCTATTTGTGATTGCTGTGAATGATTTGGATGAAGGAGTGAAAGGGTGGATTATTAAGTTCACAGACGACATGAAGGGGTGTTGAGTTGTGGATAGTGTGGAGGACGGTTCTAGGTTACAAAGGGACATTGATAGGATGCAGAGCTGGGCAGAAAAGTGACAGATGGTGTTGAACCCTGGAAAGTCTGAGGTGATTCATTTTGGAAGGACAAATTTGAAAGCAGAATAAAGGGTTAACAGAAAGATTGTTGGCAGTGTGGAGGAGCAGAGGGACCTTGGGCTTCATGTCCACAGCTCCCTGAGAGCTGCCACCCAGGTGGATAGAGTTGTTAAGAAGGCACATAGTGTGTTAGCTTTCATTAATAGAGGGATTGAGTTCAAGAGCCGTGAAGTTATGCTCCAGCTGTACAAAAGCCTGGTCCGGCCACATCTGGAGTATTGTGTCCAGTTCTGGTCGCCTCATTACAGGAAAGATGTGGAATCATTGGAAAAGGTTCAGAGGAGATTTACCAGGATGTTGCCTGGAAGGGAAGGAAAGTCTGACAAGGAAAGGTTGAGAGAGCCAGGGCTTTTCTCTTTAGAACGAAGGAGAATGAGAGGTGACTTGATAGAGGTGTACAAAATGATGAGCGATATAGATAGTGTGGACAGCCAGAGACTTTTTCCTAGGGTGGAGGTAGCTGTTACAAGGGGGCATAGATTTAAAGTGAGTGGCGGCAGATATAGAGGAGATGTCAGAGGGAGGTTCTTTACTCAGAGGGTGGTTGGGGCATGGAATGCATTTCTGGAGCAGAGAGTGGAGTCGGCCTCAGTAGGGACATTTGAGTGGCTATTAGATAGGCATGTGGATGACAATCTCAGGTAGGGTTGGAGGTTAGATAGGCCTTGGTTTTCGGGTAAACGTTTGGCACAACATCGTGGGCCGAAGAGCCTGTACTGTGCTATGTTCGAGGTACACTCGAAGGGGTGGCATATTTGAAGGGAGCTACTTGTGGGATCTCACTGAGCTGAGTAGGGTAAGGGGAGGATGGGGATGAAGGAGGGAAAAGGGAAACAGCTGAAAGAGGGAGAGGTGGGTGTGGTGGGGGGGGGTGATAGGTACAGGATCTGGGGTGGGGGGATAGGGGAGAGGAGGTTACTGCAGTGTTCAGGCCGAGCCCAGCTCCAAGTTGAAATGGGAGAGTTCAGTGTTTGCTGGTGGGGGAGGCCCTTTTTGCACTTTGCAGCCTGTGGGATCTTGCTGTGTGGGGACAGCCTGCAGCTGTTTCTTTACAGTAGCGAGGCTACACTTTCCAAATTCAGATGTGGTGGGGCGGGTGAGGAGGGAGGGCTTCCGAAAGTGGGTGGAAATGATGCAGAAACGTTCAGGCTTCTTCAGTGTGGGGTAAGGGCATTGCAGGGGACAGCAGGTGGGATCCTGCTGTGCAGAATGTCCTTCATTCCTATGTCAGCTCCTCTCCTTGTGGGGCGCTGTGGGGGTGGGGGGATGGGGTCCTGCAGGTTGTTAAGGGAATCCATTGGAGGTCCTGCATACCGTAGTCTGTGGGATCGTGCTGTGTATCCCCTTTGGCAACATGTCACCGTCAGGCTGTCTGCAGGAACTCAGGCTGAGTTTTCTGACAGTCTGATAGTGGGTAGGGTGCATCATCCCTCCTTTTACCCCCCCAAGGTCAGACACTCCCCTCCCCAACACCTCTCGTCACCCCCTCACCCTCCAAAATGTGACAGTGACATTGCGAATGTCTCCCAGACACAGCGGGGAGATGGGAACATGTGGCAAATGTGAGGCAGGAGAGGGCATTGTTGTCAAATAGAGAGGGAATAGGGAGAGAGTGAGGCATTGAGCAATTATCGAGCAAGAGAAAGCTCAACAGAGATGGAGACAGTGATAGGGACAGAGAGAGAAAGCACAGGGCAGAAGGGAGAGAGAGAGAGAGAGAGGGGTGACTGTACCAGTGGAAGCTCATTTTTAATGTTTCATGTAGAAACAGCACCAACCCCAGACAGAATGGACACGGGGGCTGAGCCCAGTGAATGGGAGTAGACCGGGGGGGAGGGGTATTGGTTTTGTTTTTCAACATCCCCCACCCCATAATATCAGAGAACCAGCTGGAGGGGGCAGGTTAAACACGGAGGGAGGGAGAGACACAGGCCCTGTGGGGTAACTCCTCCCACTGAGTCATTGCCCAGCCTCTCAGAAATTAAACCCTGGGGGCAGTCAGAAAGCATTTGCTCCTTGAATCCAGATGAAATCTGTTCCCATTCTCTGGATTTAAAATGAGGGGAAAGTGCTGAGAAATTGGGGAGATTTTGGAAGTCAGTCAGTGATGGGACCTCGTTTCAATCCTCGTTATTTTTGTTTCAAAATATATTGGCTTTGATGGGAGCAATTTCCATCTCTCTCTCCCTGGGAGATTTCTGAGAGACTGAAACTTGGGCACAGACAGAGGGAGACAGAGTCTGGGAATGGGGATGGGGGTGTGAATCCCAGCCTCTGGAGTAAACATTTCTCCTGCTCCCCCTCCCCTCAAACAGAAACACTGGGACAGGCCTGAGACAGGTTGAGACACCTTCCTGTTCGCCATTCTCTCAGTTTAACATCAGGGGCTCTGCTGGGGGAGTGGGAAGATGTCAGGTTGTGAAGTCCAACCAGCAATGGGATCTTGCTGTGCTTTTGATGCTTTTATTTATTTATTCAATTTTCATTTCTCTCTGCCTTTCCACACCTGCCCCTGAGGGGATTTGATTTGGGAGCTGAATCTCAGGATGATGTGATGTCGCTGCACAGTCTGATCCCACAGATTTCACTATCTCCCTCTCTCTCTGCCTCCATACTCTCAGCTTCCTGTACCTCCCACTGCTTTCTATAAATCTCTGTCTCCCCCACATCTTTCACATCTCCCCGTTCACCAATACCCCACCTCCTCAAGTCTCCTCCAACTCTCTCACCCCTTTCCCCAGTTTTTGCAGGAACTGTTTTAACGTTCAGCCTTTCCCATTTCTGAACTTCCCTGTCCACCTCTCTCCACACCTTTCTCTCTGCCCAGTGGGATCTTACTGTTCCTGCCTGATGGTCATTCTATCTGCGACCACCCCTCTCTGTCTCTCCATCACTCACTCTCCATGGTATCTATTTGCTCTCCTCTCCTTCGATTTCTCTCTGTATCTGTCCTTTCTTGTTCTCTCCCTGGGATTTCTCTCTCTCTCTCTGTCAGTCCTTCTCTCTCTGTACTCTGGATTTATTCCCCACTCTCACCTCTTTGCCCTTTTCCTTGCTCTGAATGAAATTTCTCTCTCTCACCGTGGTTTTATTCTTCTCTCTCTGCTCCTTTCTTTGGGTTTTGTCTTGTCTCTCTCGCTGGTTTCTTTTGCTCTCTACTCCCTCTCTGTCTCTATCCCAGGCCCGTGCCTCAATCCCTTCTGTCCTCCCAGATCCCAGTCAGTTCCCAGCTGTCTCTACCTGACATGTACCTCTCTCAGGCACAGAGCAGAGTAAGAGGCTTCTTTGTGAGATTAAAGCAGGATGTGAGGTGGTGTGAGAGAAAGCAACAACTCAAATGTTCTGTCCAATGGCTCCTGTCTGTCTCTCCCTTCCCCCTAAAACAGTCACTCCCTTTCTCTCACACTCCTTCTCTCTCTCTCTCTCTCTCTCTCTCTCTCTCTCTCTCTCTCTCACACACACACAGAGACAGACACACACACACATTTCCCCAGGCCTGAAATCCACTCAGAGACAAAGCTGCAGTTTCAAACTAGCTACAACGCCCTTTCATTCAGACAAGGGAACAGAATTTTCTGCAGCCAGGGAACCCAGATTTATCCCACAGGGGAACACAATACTTTCACACAAACACAAGATGTGAGTGGGATTGAAATTAACCAGTACAGTTGGCGAGTTTACTTTTAATGATTTTCTGAGAATGAACATCAATCAGTTTCACAGATGGACATCAAGTGATGACATGGATCTGTTGTACCATTGGGCGTATGTACATTGCACAAATGCTCATGTGTTTGTTAAACACATTCACTTTCTCCCTGACAGTAGCCAAGGGGCATCACAGCACTGTCCCACTTTCTCATTGGCATTTCATTTGTAAAAGCTCGGCTATATCTGATTCACAAGAACTGTCTTGAAGCTGGTTAATCTCAGGGCTGTGTCTGCTACTGCACACGGAATCTGTATGTGTCATTTTGTTTCTTTGTGTCTGTGTTTCTGTGTGTTTGAGGTGTGTGCTTCTGCCTTTGTGTGTGGCTGTGTCTATCTGTGTGTTTCTGTCCTTGCATGACTGGGTCTGCATGTACATACGTGTGCATAAATGTATCTGGATGTCTCCATGTCTGTGCGTATATGTGCATATGTCTCTGTGTCTAAGTGTGTGTGTGTGTGTGTGTGTGTGTGTATTGACGCTGCTGTGGGCGACTCTCCCTCTTTGACTGAGTCCCTGCTGGCTTCCACAATCTACCATCCCTGTGCAGTGGCATGAGGAGGCCAGCAGGGGGTAGTATTGTTTCACTTTAAACACGAGGGAGCAATCGGGATCAGAGACAACAGTGTGGAGCTGGATAGACACAGCAGGCCAAGCAGCATCAGAGGAGCACAAAAGCTGATGTATCGGGCCTAGACCCTTCTTCAGAAAAGGGGGATGGGGAGAGGATTCCGAAATAAATAGGGAGGGATGGGGAGGCGGACCGAAGATGGATTGCAGTGGGAGAGAGATTCCCTGAGTTGGTCCAGAGGGAGGAGGGTAACTTCTTCAGGTTAGGTATCCCTGGAAGAGGCTTCGCAGTGAGGTTAAAATTGTATCAGAGATAATGGGAACTGCAGATGCTGGACCAGTCGGGAATGAGATGCAGATCCTTCTCTCTCTCTCACTGTCCCCCACCTCATTCTGTTTCTGCCCCCTCTCTCTCTGCCTCTCCTGCTCTCTCACTTCATCTCTCTCCTCCCTCCTTTGCTCTCTCCCTCTCTCTCTCTCTCTGTCTCATCCCTGGAGTTTGGCCCACCATGAGGAAAGCTCATGTTTGATGTGATGGTAGGTGAACGCCCCCTTCCTGCCAGAGATTGCGGAAGGAAGGTGATAAATCTAATTTGAGAAGCAAAATGGGACAATGAACGAACAAAGACAGCGAACATTAGAAGATAGTGAGTGTCAGTGAGCAGCTTATTGTTGAGAATGTGATGCCTGAGAGCCCTGTCCACTTCCCTTCCATCACTTCAGTGAACATTGAAGATGACTCACTCAGAGATAGTACGAGCCGCTGATGCTGGAGTCTGAGATAACACAGTGTGGAGCTGGAGAGACACAGCAGGCCGGGCAGCATCAAAAGAACAGGAATGCTGATGTTTCGGGTCGGGACCCTTGTTCAGAAATAGGGGAAGGGAAAGGAGGCTCTAAAATAAATAGAGTGGGAGGCGGTGATAGCAGGTACGTAGTAGAGGGATACGGTGGGAGAGAAGACGGACAGGTCAAGGAGGGTGGATGAAGCCAGGAGAGGTGAGTGTGGTTGGTGGGGATGGTCAGTGAGATGGAGGGAGTGGATAGGTGTGAGGAGCGGGTAGGTGGGAGGAGCGGATATGTGAGAGGGAAGATGGATGGGTCAAGGAGACAGTGATTGGGGGTTGATGCTGGACTTGGGATGAGAACTAGTGGGGAGTGTGGAGGATATGAGGGATATACTTCCCTCTCCACCCCATCTACCTTTTGAGGAACTGCTGTCTCCGCGATTCCTTCGTGCGCTCCACACCCCCCACAAACCCCACCAACTCCAGCACATTTCCCTGCAACCGCAGGAGGTGCTATATCTGCCCCTGCACCTCCCCCCTCACCCCCATCCCAGGCCCCAAAATACCGTCCACGTTAAACAGATGTTCACCTGCACATCCCCAAATGTGGTCGATTTTATCCGCTGTTCCCGATGTGGGCTCCTCAATGTCAGGGAAACCAAACGGAGGCCCAGAGACCGCTTTTTGTGGAACACCTACGCTCGGTTTGTGACAAACGACTGCACCTCCCAGTAGCGAACGAGTTCAACATTCCCTCCCACTCCTCAGACGACATGCCTATCCTGGGCCTCCTCCAGAGCCACATCGATGGCACCTGGAAACTGGAGGAACAGCAACAATAATACAGTTCACTCTGCTGCTTGGCTCTCTTTAATGTACATATTTATCAATTACAAATTGAAGTAATAGTTACAGTCAGTGGGATGGTGCCCTTTCTCACTGGCCCACTGAGTTGAGAGAAACATCAAAATGTTTCCCTGTAACCCCCTGCAAGATGAGTTTGGACCAGCGCTACCTCCAGTCTGTTACCATAGCGACAGGCTGCTTCATTGCTGAAACATTGAACTGAAATGAGAAAATCCTGGATGGATTGATTAATGAGTGAATTTGATTGATTGATGAATTTGGGTAAAGGGATATTTCAGCACATTCTTCAGCTGCTGCCTGAACTGAGTCTGGGTCACGGCATAAATCGCGGTGTTTGTGCAGCAACTGAGGAGCTGCAGCATGAGGCCCAATTCCTGCATAAAGTCATGTAGATGCACAGACCAATACCCAAAATCCCACATCCGGGCCCAAATAGAAAACAGCATTAACGTTGACCATAACAGGATGAAATTGGCTGAGATCACAAACAGTAAAATGATGGATTTTCTTCGATTTTGCATTTCTGTGTCACACTGACCGTCCCCATTGGTGTGAGCCCGGAGTCTCCTGCGGGCTCTGCTGGTCACTAAAATGTGTCTGACGGTGAAAACATTGAGCAGCAGAATCAGGAGAAATGGGAGAGTCGGGGTTAGAATGTGGTGGAGGAACTCGATTGTGGTCCAGGCACGAGAGTCATAAACACCGTCTGTTACCTCACAAAACCAGGGGCCGTTCCCCAGCCAATAGTGAGGTGTGAGCATAAAATACCAGAAAATGTTCTTTAAACAGCTCAGCACAGTCACTGTTCCCAGAACCACAGCCGCCGTTTTCTCACTGCAATATTTACTTTTCAGCTTCTGGCAACAAATGGCCACAAATCGATCAAAGGTGAAAGTGACGGTGAGCCAAACAGAACAGTCAGTGGCTGCATAAAGCAGGACGGCGTGGATATTACACACGGGGATGGACCGCAGGAAATAAAACTGTTCGTCATAAACAATGGGAATGTGTCTCAGTATCAGGTCGAGGATAATGACCAGTAGATCCGCCACTGCCATGGCCCCCAGGTAATGTCTGACACATGGAGACAATCCACAATCTTTATAAAGCAGAACGTAGATTGTCACCACGTTAACTGTGAGGAAGGAAAACAAATAATATATGTATCAGCCTGGAGGCAAAGTTACCAGTTTGATTGAGGACTCAGTGGCATTTTCAAATGTGTCACTGATTTATTGAGGAAAAAAAAGCTCAAATAACAAA
Organism: Stegostoma tigrinum; assembly: GCF_030684315.1. Classification (NCBI taxonomy): domain Eukaryota; kingdom Metazoa; phylum Chordata; class Chondrichthyes; order Orectolobiformes; family Stegostomatidae; genus Stegostoma; species Stegostoma tigrinum. Next base: position 144,456 of record NW_026728107.1, on the reverse strand, counting down.
TAGTAATTTCTCAATTTTGTTTGCGAGAAACGCTACGTGAAACACAAGAAGCACTCCCACCCGAAACACACAGACACACATCCATAAGAACGGATGTTTTCTGGAAAATTCCCACCTGCGCAGTCACAGGTCACTTCTTCACAGTTCCTGATACAGAGGGTGAAGACGTTGCCTTCCTGAAGGATTCTCTCCCTGTTCCTTAAGGACAAACAGAATTTGGAAATTTCTGTCATTTCGTCTAAATTGTGGTCAATTTTCGCTTGTGAAGAAATGTGAACACAGGGAAAATGTATTCACCCCTTTAACTGCCTTAGGAAATTTTGAAACAGCATCTCCTTCTCCCTGGAACAGGATCTTTTCCCTCGGGATCTTATCTTTTGTTCAATTAACTGACATCCAACCGTTCACAAACAATGTCAGTTGCAGAATGTTCCGGGGAATGTCAGTTACAGAATGTTCCGGGGAATGTCGGTTACAGAATGTTCCGGGGAATGTCGGTTACGGAATGTGATGGAGTCAGAAAGACCCACATCACAAAGGCCCTTCTGTCCATCAGTTTTGGTGAGATCCACTCAGCCTCGCGGTGGAAATCTCTCCACAAACTCAACACAATTGGCAAACACAAATTAAAGGCATTGCCAGATCAGCTGAAGTGGTCAGTTATCTTACATTCTCAATCCACCTCACAGAACCAGCCCATACACCACAAACCCAGATGGAATATCTGTTCAGCATGGAGCACTGTGCAGACCAGGCTAGTGTCCTGCTCAATACAACCCGGCAATCTGTCCAGAGTGGGACACTGTGCAGGCCTCACCAGTCACATAGATATCAGTCCAGCACGGGGAGCTGTGCAGACCACACCAGTGCATTGATCTATAAACCCGGACCAGGTATCTCTCCAGCGCGGGGGGCTGTGAAGTGAACACCACTGAACTGATCTGCAAACCTGGAGCAGTTACCCTCCCAGCGTGTAGATCTGTACAGACCACCCCAGTGCAGTGCTCGGTAACGCTGTGTTAAATCGCTGCCCAGCCTGGGGAAACTTGCAGCCCATGTTGGAAGTGACAGGATGTGGGGGTCCCATCCACTTACAGCTCCATATCTCCAATGTGCCATGACAAGGGGTGCCATGGGAGTGAAAATCACTGCCAGAGAGAGATGGTGGGGAATCAGTTTAAATATGAAAAATGGGAGCGGTTGGATATACAGACAGAGAGGGGGAGATTGAGAGACTGTGTCATGGAAGGATGTGCTCACATGTTTTAGAATGCTGGCATGTAGACATTTTGATAGCATCTTGCAACATGGGTCAGTTTTTCAGGAATGATGTGTGAATAGGATATTACTGTGAGTTCAGATGATGGAGAGTTTTGAATGAACATTTGTTCTGCATTTGTGACTGAGAGTGTGGTGAGCACAGTCTTTGGCTCATTTTGCCGAATCTAACAATATTTTGTCTCAGTGACATTTTAATTGAGTGTGACAGAGGGATAGGCTGCAGGAGGCTGAGCTAGTTTTCTGATGCTATCTTATCAAACTCCCCTCAGTATCTACCTACCCCAGCACATGCCATTCCTCTCATTCAATGCCAGCCTGACTCTCCCACCCATCATGGCTGGTAATAGCTCCCATCGTCTGGATGGCCCAGGTATTCCATCCCTGGTGCAGGTGCCATCTTTAAAAGGCCAATGGGCACACATTTGAACTTTCTTAGTTTGGAGCCAGCCTGCACGGTTTACCCCGAGCCTGGCAGATAAGGGGCAATTGCTGCAAGATTTGTCAAAAGGGGCTCGGAAGTGCTGGTGGGTGGGCGAGTACAAAGGAGGACCATTCTTTTAGCAGAGGAAACCACACCACCAGGCCCACCGAGCATGGTCTGAGCTCACCACCCAGCTCAGTGCAGTACCTGCAGTCTGAAGAAATATCCAGCAACACAGGACAAGCAACTATAACCTTCCCCGCTCTGTCAGGGTAAGTCTCACCATGTTCTCTCTGCTCTATCTCTCTCTCTCTCTCTCTCTCACACACACACACACACACACACACACAAGCATATAGAGACACAGACATAGTCATGTCTTTAAGACAGAGATAGATACATTTTGATTAATAAGCAGATGGTGGGTTACAGTGAGAAGACAAGAGAATTGTTTTGAGAAACATGTCAAACATTATCGAACAGCAGACCAGACTTGATGGGCCAAATGGTTAATTCTGCTCCAATTTCTTAAACTGCCTGGTCTGAAGTTGTCGGGAATATTTTCCCAAGAGAGCAGTGATGGCAGAGATTGACTGATACTTTACTGAACCGAGTCAGTCAGAATACGGAATAGCTTTGAGGGGGTGAATGGCCTCCATCTGCTCCCATGTGTTGTGCCCTTTAAAGAGGAGGTAACTTGCTGTGAGGTTAACACACTTTATGGAGTTTCCCCATAAACACTGAGATAAGAATATTTCATTCTCTTTAATATTGTGCTGTCTGTGTGTTCTCACCCCCAGGGAACAGTGAAGACTGGGTTAGTGAAGATATTCAAGGTGGAGATCAACTGACCGTTCATGGAGAAGATTGTCCATTATTGGGAATAAACAGGAAAGGGGTGTTCAGCCACAAACAGATCAGCCATGTTCTTTCTAAATTGAGCAGCAGACTTGAGGATCCGAATGGCCAACTGCAGTTTCTATCCTGTGTGTTGTTCTCTCACTCCAACCTTCAAGGCTGTTACAGAGGGAAACGAAATCCCCATTCAAATAGTTGTGATTGTGACAATGAGATAGGAGATCATTCTTCCTCTCTCAGGAGTCACACAGGACTAGAATGAAGTACTCAGACATCGAGTCAAAGAGACACAGAGATATACAGCATGCAAAAAGGCCCTTTGGTCCATCTTGCCCATGCTGTTCAGATATCCAAAATAAATCTAGGCCCATTTGCCAACATTTGGTCCATACCTCTCTAAACTCTTCTGAAACATATACTCATCCTGATGCCTTTTAAATGTTGTAACTGTACCAGCCTCCATCGCTTCCTCTGGCAGCTCATTCCATAAACACACCACCCTCTGCATGAAAATGTTGCCCCTTAAGTCCCTTTTAAATCTACCCCCTCTCTCCTTAAAGCTGTGCCCTCTCGTTTTGGACTCCTCCACCCCGGGGAAAAGACCTTGGCTGTTTACACATCTTTGCCCCTTATGGCTTTGCAAACGTCTGCAAGGTCACTCGTCAAAGACATTTTATTTTATTTTATTGTGTAGCAATTGTGGCAATCTTTCCACACAGCACCCACAGCCAACAATGAAATTAATCGTGAAGACTATCTGTATTCCTGGTGTTGTTAAAGGGACAAATGTTAACTAGGCTGAAAGGAAATCTCCCTTGCTGCTCAATATGTGTCCAGGGAAAATTGTGCATCTGATTGAGAGGGCAGACTAGATTTATTGCTGCATCTGAAAGACAGCATTTTTGACCCTGCAGCATTCTACTCAAATGTCAGTCTATATTCTGTGCTTGTTTTTGAAAATGCTCAAGGATCAGAATCATTGACAACCTCTACCTGATAATCTGACAACAAATAGCCCTAATGGTGTGTTGCTGAGCTCAGAAACACCTGGACAACCAGCTGCACACCACAGGAGAGGCCCTGCAACCTTTCCCAGCTGCTACACAGCGAGCCCTGGTTAGCTAACAGGAAATGCAGAGTAGAGAGAATTATTTATTTTCAGTTTGGGAAGCTGCAATTCATGGAATTTCTCAGGGATCAATGCGAGGTTCATCAACAGTTTACAAACTAGATTACCAGTTTGGATCAAGGGCTGATAGGATTGAAGCTCAATTTGCTAGTACACCAGCAGAGTCGTCCAATAAGATGCCAAGTGGAGGCAGAGCATCTGCAATGGGCTGTAGACAGAGGATGAGAATGAGCAAACCTTCGGCATTGCAATTAAAACAGTAGAGTGTGTGTTATGGGAAGTTTGTATTTTGGGGAAAGGATAAAACAGCAGGAAATTATATGAGTCGAGAAGGTACACAGAGGTCGGTGCCACTGAGGGATTTGTGTGTCCTGGGACATAAATCATATAATATTGTTCTGAAGATGTTGCTATTGATTTGGAAAGTGAATTGAATGATGTTGTTTCTTGCAAAGGGTGCCGGGTATGATCTCAGGCATGTTTCTCTGAATCTCTACAGGGCATTGCTGAGAGCTCATTTGATGCTCTGTGTGTAGTTATGATGCCCTAAACGGGAAAAAAAAAACTGTGCTTGAAAATTTTCAAAGATGGCTCTCTATACACTGCCCTGGGATGAAGGCATTATGCCATGGAAGATTCACAGCTCAGACCTGAGAACAAGAAATGTTCTTCTTGGACAATATAAGACTTTGAAGGGAGTGTAGCTGGTGAATGCCTGTTGAATATTTTCTCGTGTATGGGAGAATAAAACTGAGGAAGTAATTTAAAAAATAAAACAGGTTCTGAGGAAGGTTCACTGGGCCTGAAACATTAACTCTGACTTCTCTTCATAGATGCTCTCGGCCTGGTGAGCTTTTCTAGTAATTTCTGTGTTTATTTCGGAATAAGACGCTTTCATTTTAGCAGAGATATTGTGAAGACATTAAGCATTTTATTTTTTTAAATTACGCAGGCACATATAAACATATATTTAAATCAAGTCGGCCCATTTGTTGCTGAGGAAATGGCTCTCTGTACGGCAGCAGCAATGATGCACCGACATGGAGCCGGAAATGTCACGGAAACATATAGTTCAGACAAAGTTCAAGGAGACCTCACATGTTCCAGTTTGGGGGTTGAATAACATTATTGTGTGATTCAAATCAGAGAGGGAAATATATTGGAACCTCCCTGTTTAGCAATGGCCTATTGCTCCCTCTCTGTTTCCTTCTTCCCCATCACAGCAATGTATGAGAGCTAAACACCGGTCAGCCATCTTTACCGCTCGTGGAGGATTCATGACTCGGATTCACTGGAATCTCCTACTGCCTGGAGCAATGGGAATTCAGCCAAATCTAGCTGTTCCAGGAAGGAATCTCATTGCCAACAATTTGTGCTAACAGAACACATTTGGAAGCAGAATAACATTGGGGGCAATGTCACATTTTTCCTTTTATCATGAGTTCAACTATTATGTGAACAAAGTTATATCAAATTAACATTTGTATGTTAATGTGTGTGTGTGTGTGTGTGAGATATACCTACTTGCAGATCCAGACTGTTTTACATTCTTCTTTCCAGCACAGCTTGAGTAACTTTATGTTGGGCATAAACGTGCTTTTTAGCAGATTAAAGAAAACTGCCTGATTCGTTCCTTACACTGGCCCTGACCCAGTCTGAGACCTATATCATCGGCCACATCACCAACCTGGTTACATTTAAAATTTGTAGTGATCAGGGGAGAGGTGGGACTAGAAAAGGGAACACTGACCCGGCAAGCCAGGGAACCATAGACCAGTGAGGCTGACATGAGAGCTGGGTAAGTTGTTGGAGGGGATTCTGAGGGATAGGATTTACATGCAATTGGAAAGGCAAGCATTGATTAGAGACAGTCAACATGGCTTTGTGTGGTGGAAAATATGCCTAAATAACACGATTATTTTGAAGATGTGATAAAGAAAGTTGATGAAGGCAGTGTGGCAGACGTTGTTGATATGGGCTTTAAGATGATGTTTGGTAATTTTCCAAACGGTTGACAGGTTAATAATGGTGGGACACATGGGATCCGGGGGAGATAGCCAATTGAATTCAAAATTGTCTTGAAGACAGAGGATTGTTTTACAGACTGGAGACCTGTGACCAGTGGTGTGCCGCAAGTATCAGTGCTGAGTTCCCTGCTTTCCATCATTAACATAAAGGATTTGGGTGTGAATATCAGAGACATGGTTAGTCAGTTTCTAGATAACATTAAAACATGGTTCAGTGGACAGTGGTGAAGATTATCTCAGAGTGCAATGGGACATTGATCAGATGGGCCAAGGGGCCAAGGTGTGGCTGATGGAGTTTAATTTAGGTAAATGAGAGGTTTTGCATTTGTTACGGTGAAGCATGGCAGGACATGTACAGTTAATGCTAGGGCCCTGGGGAGTGTTGCTGAATAAAGAGACCTTGGGCGCAGGCACTTAGCTCCTTGAGAGTGGAGTTGCAGGTAGACAGGATGCTGAAGAACACATTTGTCGCGCTTGCCCTAATCAGTCAGAGCATTGGGTACAGGGGCTGGGATGGCATGTTGCTCCTGTACAGGACGTTGATGAGGACACGTTAAGAATACTGTGTACATTTCGGTTGGCTCTGCTAAAGGAAGGACGTTGCTAACCTTGAGAGGAGCAGAAAAGATTGACAAGCATGGTCCTGGATTGGAGGGTTTGAGCGAGAGGGAGATGCTGAATAGTTTGAAGCTTTTTTTCCCCTGCAGTGTTGGAGATTGAGGGGTGACATTACAGAGGCTTATAAAATCATGAGGAGCATGAATAGTCTGAACAGCCAAGATCTGTTTCCCAGGAGTCAAAAAGTAAAGTGCCTATGTTGAAGGTGAGAGGGGAAAGATATAGAAGGGAACGTGGGACAACATTTTCATGCAGAGAGTGGTGTGCGTACAGAAAGTGCAGGCAGAAGTGGTGGGGACGGGCGCATTTACACAGTTAAAGGGAACCTGGGTTGGTAAATGTATAGGAAGCATTTAGATGGATATCAGCCAAATACTGGAAAATGGGAATAGATCAGATTACATATCTGGTCAGTGTGGACAAGGTGGACTAAAGGGTCTCTTTCTGTGCTGTGTGAGTTTCTGATTCTACGATATGGATGAGAAGAAATTCTAAAAGGGCATTTTGACTGGGAATTCTCTTCCCCAGAAATCTGTGGTGCCTTTCTGTTTACATTTATTCAGAGCTACAGTCGTGAAATAGTTGACAGATGTTGCGAAATAAACTGAAGCCTCTCAAGCTGTTTACTCAAGTTTTATTAAGTAGACAGCTTTGTGCATCTCGTTGAATCTCGCTCTTGAAAGAAACCAGGACAAAACAATTTCTTACAGCTACAGCATTGTCACACAAGTTCGCACATCGAGCTGTTACACGGGAACCCTGGGAAGCCCAATGAGGCATTTGGCCCTGCTGTGCAGCCCCTTGCGTCACTGACATATGAACTGGAGGAGGCCATTCAGCCCCTACAGTCACTTACATGGAAACAGAGTGAGGCAACTGATACTCCAACATGACAAGCAAATGGGGCAGGGGCTGCACAGATAGTCAGCTTCATGCTGTTCCTCATGTGTCCATTGCTCGTGGTACACATGTGGTACTTTAAAATGGTTTTATAGCAGTGAGGTGGGAAGCTTTATGTTTTGTGCAAAATCTCAAGATGGCATCCTCCAACACGACAGACTTGTGTTCTCTATGGACACCAGAATCTGGTTGGAATGGCTTCTGTTTCAGAAGTAAGGTATTCCGGAAAATGTTGGGATTGTGAACAACAAGACATTAAGTGGAGAGTCACACATCAATGTGGCGAGATTTCATTAAGAGTCTGCATTTCTGTCTCAATTGACATAGGGCTCTATATAATTCTACATGTAAAATCTACTTGTATTTAAATAAGCAAATTATGGAATTTCTTATCTTATCAATGCGTTTCTTTGGACATAAGTCTTCAACACGAACTCCAAGTTCTAATGGAATTATCTGTTACTCTTTCACAGCTTTAGAGATTAAACAGTCAGTTTCCTCATGGGACCATCATCTCAGGGATGAGACTGGTGATACTCGTTTGCACTGAGCCTGTGGGAAGGTGATCTTTCCTTCCAAAATAGACCAAATGTGTACCAATGCCCCTAAATACTCTCTGTTCAAGGCTCTACAAGTGCAGAAAGATGGCTTTATTTATGTACTGGAATAATTTACAATGAAGGACAATATACCATTTACTTCCCTTGTTGCTGATACCCCGATATGTACTACTTTTGGCAACCTATGACGAAGGGCAGGCAGGTCATTTTGGACAACAAGACTTCCCAACCTTGCACCATTTAATCAACACAAAATGAGATGCATGCTATTGCTGGCCACATCCAAGTTGTTTGAATGCCTTTCAAATTCCTGTGATCCAAACACTGGTACATGTTATATACCAAAAGTAGCAGCGTTCAGCCTGGAAAAGGGCTTGACTCGCTGTATGGTCTCAATCAACAATTCTCAATCCATGTAGTATATTTCTACCTACCCCTCGACTCCAACTTTTGTCACACACCTATGTGCAACCATATCAAAAGTGTTCTGTAAATTTAAATACACCCCCCCCCCCCACCGTTCTCATGTGTGGATGCTTCAACTGTTATATACATATGACTCAGTCGTACATGCACTGGTCAAAGGATCACAACACACAGGAATTGCCAAAACAAATAGCAAAGTACATCTACTTCTGTCGATAGTATTGTTTTCTCTATTTTTACATCTCATTATCCACGTTCTCTCTCACTTTTTCCCTCGCTCATTACAGATATTGAGTTAATAAATACTCCATTCTTTCTCCATATATTAGCTGTTAAACCTCCATCTTTCAGTTTAAATATATTGCTCACGTTTGGATGTGACACAATTATAATTGAGAACTAAAACTACAAAGACATGAGGGAGGAACTAACCAAAGTTAACAGGAATACAATCTTAGCAGGGAAGACTGTGAAGCAGCAATGGAAGATATTTCTGGGGATAATTTGGACGCAGATCCGAAATTTGTGGATACTTTAATTAACACAGGCTTACCAAACATGATTTCCTTTTTCTGAATCTAAGTTGATTCTGGCAAGTCATCTTATGATTCCCCAAGTGTCTAGTTTTCACAGCCCTCATAAAAGATTCCGATATTTTCCTAATAACTGGCATCAAGTCGTCCAAATTTTAGTTTTTTTTGTTTCCCTCCCATTCCGGATTTTATCTGGGTTACAATAGCTATTTTCCATTCTGCAGGAAACAGAAAATCCACAATCTTAAGAATTTTGAATGGTGGCCAATAATTCTTTCTTGTAGTTACAAGTTTTAAACGACATTTGGATAAGTACATGAACAGGATACAAGTGGAGAGATATGGGCCAAACCCAGGCAGGTGGGACTAGGATAGTTTGCGATTATGTTTGACATGGACTGGTTGGACTGAAGAGCTGTATGACCATGTAGCTCTTTCACTAGCTCTATTGCCACCTCCATGTATACTCTGGAACATAGCAGAGAAACGTACCAAGCTTCAGTTCAATTAGCTTTCAGTAATTCCTCTTTATTTATTTAAATCTCCCACAGTTACTCATTTTCACATTCACTCTGCCCTGTGGAATTTCTAGAAGATTTTCTGTATCTTCTTCTGTGGACACAGAGTAATGTATCCCACTCAGCAGTGGGTCAGTGGGGGTGAGGTGAAGAGAGATGCCTCTGTCACCAAGTGAATACATTGGAGCACTGCACTTAGGAGATGATGGACATGGCACCCACTCCTACTCGGAGAGTTCTAGAATCTAAACAGTCCAATGTAACTGTCATTTGATGATCATTGACAGGTTATGCTGAAACCAGTGACACAAAGCTGTGACCACCTCATTTTAGAATCAAACTGGCTTCACACTTTCCAACTGGCATAGGCCCAGGTAGAGACAAAAATAAGTACACAATCAAAATATTAGTAACTGCAAGTGTGGCCAGAAGAGAACTGCAACTGGAAAGGAGCAGATTATAGTTTATTCAGAAACAGCGCTGAGGCAGAAGTGAAAGCTGGGAATATTATGGGTGATAAAGGGAATATTATGATATAAATCAGCTCAGGACAAAATGGGCCAATTTGTTTGTTTTCCCTCCCACTCCAGCTTTTATTTGGGTCATAACAGTTATTTTCCACTGTGTAGGAAAGTTATGAACACTTATGAACACTTCCTCCTCAGATCTTTGTTAATTGAAGGTGAAACAAAGCCACGGAATAAGAATTGAGTTTGTTATTGAAAGTGAATACGAAAGTTTCTATTTTTGCCAAATACAGAACTTAGAAATTGAGATTCTGTTCACAAAGTTTTACAGAATAAATGAATGGACAGAGATAGAAAGGCTTACCAGGAACACCAACAATAGCGAGGATGGGATAGTAACCAGCTTGAATAACCATCAGTACAGCTTCTATCCATGATGTTAATGGTAACCAATTGATAGAAAGCCAGGAAAGGCCCAAGGATAAACTCCTGTCCATTGTTGGAACATTCCAATCTATTCCTCTCTGATTCTTGTACATTGTTGTAAAGTTCTCACATTCTGATCCATGATTGGAACATCCCAATCTGCTGGTCACAGATTCTGATCTCTCCCTCTCTCTGGAGCTGCTGATCCCAATTGTGTTGAGGATGACACAGCCACGGATACTATGGGATAGCGCATTGGAAGAAACCCCTTATTAACAGAAGAGGGAAATCCTCCAGCGACACAGTTGGGATCCATGGTGACTGTCATTAATTTGAGTCACAGAACAAACTGCTCCAGTTAACCCCTTTCACTCTGACACTTTTAATGTAACAACACTACCTGGTCTGGGTGGGAAGCTGACATTGCCTGCTATTGGTCTTAGTGCCCATCTCCAATTACTCTCACAGTGAGAGAAGAAAAGGAGAAAGGTGATGCTGTCTCTGTACAGGCTCGGTGATTCTGCTGTGTTATCCACATGCGATGCCATATGTAACCGTTTACCTCAGAGCCAATCGAGAGGTTGTTACTGCACTGAGCTCTCCTCCACCACAACAACTGCCAAACTAAACACTGTCTCTGGCCACAACTGCCTGGAGAATTACAGGGTTTTGCTGAACTTTCCTCTCTCTGCTCTGAGAAGGCAACATTTTATCTTTCACAAAATACTTTCAATAATTTGCTTCTAAAGTTGCAAAAGTCTTTTTTTTGCAGGTTATACAGCTTTTGTTTCCTGATTTTTTGGCCTTAGCCCCAAAGTAAACATTACATTTCCAATTGCTTTGCTTACTGGGAGTAAAGGGTCAGAGACAATATCTATGTGAGTGATTAAGGAACCCTAAGGAAGAGGAGACAGTGTGTATGCAGACTGGGCAGGACTAACGTGATATCGCCCAGTAGGCAATTTCCTCTTCATAGACGGAATAAAATAAAGTGCAGAGAAAGAAACAGAACAAATTTGGCTGAAGGAATGGGGACTGACAGTGCAAACAAAACACAATAGTTTGAAATGGAATGGAGGAGAAATGATTTTATATTCACTGTTTAATCAGTGTGCGTGTGCAGATAGATAACATGCATAGATAAATGTTCACATTTGTGCAAGACATTCAGAGTTATTAATGGAGACGTGGTTAATACAATATGATGCAGATGAGATAACAAGGTGTGGAGCTGGATGAACACAGCAGGCCAAACAGCATCAGAGGAGCAGGGAAACTGATGTTTTGGGCTGAGACATTTCATCAGAAATGGAGGAGGGGAAGGTGTCTCTGAAATAAATAGGGAGAGGGGGGAGTTTGAACAAAGATGGATAGAGGAGAAGATAGGTGGAGAGGAGACAGACGAGGCGGGGATGGGTCTAGTAAAGATGAGTGTGGGTAGAGGGGTAGGGAGGGGATAGGTCAGCCCAGGTAGGACGGACAGGTCAAGGGGGCGGGATGAGGTTAGCAGGGAGGGAATGGGGGTGCGGCTTGAGGTGGGAGGAGGGGATAGGAGAGAGGAAGAACAGGTTAGGGAGGCGGGGATGAGCTGGGCTGGTTTTGTGATGCATTTGGGGGGAGGGGAGATTTTGAAGCTTGTGATGTCCACGTTGATATCATTGGGCTGCAGCGTTCCCAAGCGGAATATGAATTGCTGTTCCTGCAACCTTTGGGTGGCATCGTTGTGGCACTGTAGGAGGACCAGGATGGACATGTCATCTGTGGAATGCGAGGGGGGTGTTGAAATGGTTCACGACTGGGAGGTGCAGTTGTTTATTGCGAACCAAGTGTAGGTGTTCTACAAAGTGGTCCCCAAGCCTCCACTTGATTTCCCTGATGTCAAGGAGGCCACAACAGCTACAGGGGATGCAGTATACCACATTAGCAGATGTACAGATGAACATCTGCTTGATGCGAAAAGTCTTCTTGGGCCCTGGTGTGGGGGTGAGGGAGAAGGTTTGGGAGCAGTTGTAGCACTTCCTGCGGTTACAGGGAAAAGTGTTGGGTGTGGTTGGGCTGGAGGGGGGTATGGAGCGGGAAAGGGAGTCACAGAGAGAGTGGTCCCTACGAAAGCATACAAAGGTGGGGAGGGAAAATTGTCTTTGGTGGTGGGGTCGGATGGCAGATGACAGAAGTGTCAGAAGATGATGCATTAGATCCAGAGATTGGCGGGGTGGTATGTGAGGATGAGGGGGATTCTTTTTTGTTGCTATTGTTGGGACAGGGTGTGAGGGATGAGTTGCAGGAAATGCGGGCGGCGTGGTTGAGGGTGTTCCCGACCACTGCAGGGGGACGTTGCGGTTCTTGAAAAACGAGGGGCATCTGAGATGTGCAGGAGTGGAATGCATCATCCTGGGAGCAGATGAGGCAGAGGCGAAGGAATTGGGAAAAGGGGATGGCATTTTTGCAGAAGGTGGGTGAGAGGAGCTGTATTCTAACTAGCTGTGGGAGTCAGCAGGCTTGAGATGGATATTGGTTTCTAGGTGGTTGCTGGAGATGGAGACAGAGAGGTGCAGGAGGGTGAGAGAGGTGTTAGAAATGGTCCAGGTTAACTTAAGGTTGGGGTGGAAGGTGTTGGTGAAGTGGATGAGCTGTTCGAGCTCCTCTTAGGAGCATGAGGCAGCTCTGATACAGGCATCAATGTAACAGAGAAAGACGTGGGGTTGAGGGCCAGTGTAGGTACGTAAAAGGCATTGTTCCACATAACCTACAAAGAGACAGGCATAGCTTGGACCCGTGCGGGTACCCATGGTCACCCCCTTTGTCTGTAGGAAGTGAGAGGAATTGAAAGAGAAGTTGTTTAGGGTGAGGACGAATTTGGCGAGGCGGATGAGGGTGTTGGTGGAGGGGGACTGGTCAGGCCTGTGGGACAGGATGAAGCGGAGGGCCTTTAGGCCATCTGCATGGGGAATGCAGGAGTATGGGGACTGGATATCCATGGTGAAAATGAGGTGTTGGGGGCTGGGGAATTGGAAGTTCTGGAGGAGGTGGAGGGTGTGTGTGGTATCATGGATGTTGGTGGGGAGTTCCTGGACCAAAGGAGAGAAAATGGAGTCCAGGTAGGTGGAGATATGTTTGGTGGGGCAGGGGCAATTGGAGACAATATGTCCACCAGGGCAGTCAGGTTTGTGGATGTGGGAAGGAGATAGAAGCAGGCAGCTCGGGGTTGGTGAACAATGAGGTTGGAGGCTGTGTGTGGGAGGTTGTGCATGGTTTTGGAGATGATGTTTTGGTGCTCTGGGGTGGGATCATGATCCAGGGAGCGGTAGGAGGAGGTGTCAGGGAGTTGGTGTCTGGCCTCTGTGATGTTGAGGTCAGTGAGCCATACTAAAACCGCACCTCCTTTGTCCGTGGGTTTTGTGGTGAGTTTGGGGTTGGAGCGGAGGGAGCGGAGGGCTGCCTGTTCTGCAGGGAAGAGGTTGGAGTGGGTGAGAGGGGTGGAGAGGTTGAGGCAATTGATATCTTGATGGCAACTGGAGATGAAGAGGTCAAGGGAGGGGAGGAAACCTTGGAGTGGTGCCCAGGATAGGGGCTTGTGTTGGAGGTGGGAGAAGGGGTCAGTAGAGGGAGGGTTAGGTTCACAGTTAAAGAAGTAAGTGTGGAGGTGGAGGCGGCGGAAAATCTGCTCAATGCCCAAACGTAACCGGTATCCATTGATGTGTGGGTGGAGGGGGACATAGTTGAGCCCTGTACTGAAGATTGAATGTTCATCCTCCGTACGGGGAAGGTCTGCAGGGATGGTGAAGACTCAACAGGGCTTTGGGTTGTTGTCTCCTCTGGAGCTGCTGTCTGTCGAGGTTGTGGGCGGAGCGATGCTGGCTTCGGCTGTGGGCGGATTTGCGTCGGTCGTGGTGGGCGGAGTTGCGTCGGCGTCAGCTGTGGGCGGAGTTGCCTCCACGCCACCGCCCTCACTGCCATCCCAGGCCCCGAGAGGACTTTCCACATCAAGCAGATGTTCACCTGCACATCTGTCAATGTGGTATACGACATCCGCTGGACCCGTTGTGGCTTCCTCTGCATTGGGGAAACCAAGCGGAGGCTTGGGGGCTGCTTTGCAGAACACCTCCGCTCAGTTTGCAATAAACAACTGCACCTCCCAGTTGCAAATCATTTCAACACCCCCCCCCCTCCCATTCCGCAGACGACATGTCCATCCTGGGCCTCCTGTGGTGCCACAACAATGCTACCCAAAGGCTGCAGGAACAGCATCTCATATTCCGCTTGGGAACACTGCAGCCCAATAGTATCAATGTGGATTTCACAAGCTTCAAAATCGACCCCCCCACCCACCGCATCGCAAAACCAGCCCAGCTCATACCCGCCTCTCTAAGCTGCTCCTCTCTCACCTATACCGTCCTCCCACCTCAAGCCACACCCCCATTTCCTACCTCCTAATCTCATCCCGCCTCCTTGACCTGTCTGTTGTCCCTGGACTAAACTATCTCCTCCCTGCCTCCCCACCTACACTGGCTTCTTCCCCATCTCTTTGACTTGTCTGTCTCCTCTCCACCTATCTTCTCCTCAATCCATCTTCAATCCACCTCTCCCTCTCTCCCCATCTATTTCAGAACTCCCTTCCACTCCCCCATTTCTGATGAAGAGTCAAAGCCCGAAACATCAGCCTTCCTGCTCCTCTGATGCTGCTTAGCCTGCTGTGTTCATCCAGCTCTACACCTTGTTATCTCAGATTCTCCAGCATCTGCAGTTCCTGTTGTCTGTGATGCAGACGATGTGACTTTGTCTTGTTTGTGTCTTGTTAACATTGCACTCAATAGAGAGAGCCCATCTCCCGCATTCACACCTTTATTTATTCCCATTGTACATCTGCTTCTCTTTCACCGGAATTAAAAGCCCATTTGTATTTTGCACTGTTCCCCCACACCCTCTGTTTTCTATCACCCCTCCTCCACCTCTGTCAAGTTATAAAAAGTTTGTTTTCAAACCCTTTTCAGTCTGAAGAAGAGTCTCGCTGGACTTGAAACTTTAACTCTGTTTCTCCAACTCCACAGATGCTCTAGGCCTGCTGAATTTCTCCAGAAATGAATTAGCACTCACTGAATTTTCAACAAAACAAAGAACCGTGCATGCTGGAAATCTGAAACAAGCAAAATTGCTGGAGAAACTGGGACCCTTGAAAAGACATCGCTGGATCCAACAGCTTAACTTTGCTTTCACTCTGCAGATGCTGCCAGACCTGCTGAATTTCTTCAGCAATTTGTGTTTTTGAATAAATTCCAAAACATACGTCAAAGTTTCTCAAAAACCCTGCCCAACATGGATCACCATATACTGAGAAGTGAATGACAGCACAAGGTGAACAAATTAATTGGTTCTGAAACTACATAACACTTGCATCACTGACATTACAGAGCTCTTAATCATGGTCAGGGCGAGAAACATTCACTTTAAAAAAAACCTTCCTATGGTTTGGTAACAAGCCCTCCAGCCTAACAAGCCCACACCGACCCTCAGGGCATCCCATCCAGACCCACTCCCCTATTACCTACCTAATCTACACATTGCTCAACACAATGGGCAATTTATCAAGGCCGATTCAACTCGTCTGCATATCTTAGGACTGTGGGTGGAAACCGGGCCACCTGGAGGAAACCCACACACAGACACTGGGAGAATATGCAAACTCCACACAGACAGACACCTGCAGGTGGAATTCAGCCTGCATCCTGGGCGCTGTGAAGCAGCAGAGCTAACCACTGAGCCACCGTGCCACCCAAAGATGCCTCTACTGGAGGGGTAAACGTTCAGATGAATATGTTAAAGGGTTTTGAGGAATGTGACAAATTGGTGGTGTGTTATCATGGAGAGAAGAATGAGAATATTAAAATGCAAGAGTTACCACACCAGAAAACAAAGTAGGTCACTGTGTACAATGGGGACTCGGTCTGAACTGGGGGACATTACGTTGCACTTATTGCAGCTCAAAACTGGGCATCCATGTGGTGATAGAAACCCCAGCAGCAGCAGCAGAATTGTATTCCACCAGAATCTGTGACTCTTTGTCCCGGATAATCCCTCAGTCTATGATTCCCATGAAGCTGGTCAATAGCACAGTGACGAATGCAGGCAAACACGCCGGGGTCAGAACCATGTGTACCTGAAACTGATGGCAACTGTTATAGATACTGCATTTGACTGCTTGCATTACAGACAGCAGAACTGACACATTACAGACAGGGTGGAATGATTGCAAGATCAACAGACCAACTATCCTGCTAGAGCCAGTCATGAATGGTGATGGGGGCAGCAGGAACTGCTGATGCTGAAGGCTGAGATAACAAGCTGTGGAGTTGGATGCACACAGCAGGCCAGGCAGCATCGGAGGAGCAGGAAAGCTGACATTTCGGGTCTGGATCCTTCTTCAAAAAGGAGGGGAAGAGAGCTCTGAAATAAATAGAGAGAGGGGGAGGTGGCAACAAAATGGAATCAGTGGAGGAGATAGGTGGAGAGAGGACGGGCAGGTCAAGGAGGCGGGGATGAAGCCAGTAAAGGTGAGGGTAGGTAGGGAGGTGTGACGGGGGTTGGTCAGTGAGGGGGAGGGGGCGGGTAGGTGGGAGGGAACATGGACAGGTCGGGGAGGCGGGGATGAGGCTAGTAGAGGTGAGGTGAGTGTAGATAGGAAGTGGGGGTCAGGGTTGGTCAATGAGGGGGAAGCGTAGGTGCTTCACAAAGCAGTCTCCAAGCATCCTTTTGGTTTTCCCGATGTAGAGGAGGCCACACCGGGAACAGCGGATACAATAGACCACATTAGCGGACGTACAGGTGAATATCTGTTTAATGTGGAAGGTTTTCCTGGGTCTGGGATGGAGGTGATGGGGGAGGTGTAAGGGCAGGTGTAGCACTTCCTGTGGCTGCAGGGGAAAGTACCAGGCCTGGTGGGGCGAGTGGGGAGTGTGGAGCAGACGAGGGAATCGTGGAGAGCGCGGCCCCTCCGCAAGGCAGTAAAGGACAGGGAGGGAAATATATCCTTGGGAGTAGGATCAGATTGCAGATGGTTGAAGTGGCGGAGAATGATGCATCGGATCTGGAATTTGATGGGGTGATACATGAGGACAAGGGGAATTCTGTCTTTGTTTTTATTGCAGGGAGGGGGTGTGAGGGCTGAGGTGTGGGAAACACAAGAGATGTGGTTGAGGTCATTTTCAACCACTGTGGGGGTGAAATTGCACTCCTTGAAAAACAAAGACATCCGGGATGCCCGGGAGTGGAACGCTTCATCTTGGGAGCAGATGTGGTGGAGGTGAAGGAATTGGGAATAGGGGATAGCATTCTTGCAGGAAGGCAGGTGAATAGCAGAATATTATAGGGAGCTGTGGGAGTCGGTGGGCTTAAAATAGATATCAGTTTCCAGACACTTACCAGATGGAGACAGAGAGGCCCAGGAAGGAGAGAGAGGTATCAGAGATGGTTCAGGTGAGCTTAATGTTGGGTGAGAGGCGTTAGTAAAGTGGATGAACATTTCAATCTCCTTGTGGGAGCACGAGGCAGTGCTAATACAAGCATCGATGTAATTGAGGAATTGGTGGGGATGGGGCCAGTGTAGCTGTGGAAGAGGGACTGTTCCATGTATCCCACAAAGTCGCAGGCATAGCTTGGGTCCATACGGGTACCTATGGCCACCCCTTTCGCCTGTAGGAATTGTGAGGAGTTGAAGGAGAATTTGTTTAGGGTAAGGATGAGTTTGGTTAGGTAGATAAGGGTATCGGTGGTGGGGGACTGGTTGGGCCAGTGGGAGAGGATGAAGCGGAGGGCTTTTAGCCCATCTGCATGGTCAGTTACACAACTCCCTGGAGGAGAGGGTTTCAGAAATATCCCCATCCTAAATAATGGAACAGCCCTGCACATCAGTGCAACTTCAAGGATGTAGTATCCCCACTTTCCTCAGCCAGAAGTATCGAGTTGATGATTCACCTCACCGGCACCATGACGTCCACAAAATCACAGAAGCCAGTCTTCAAACAATTAGATTCGCGGCACATGATACCAAGAGAAAAGATAATGATAAAGTAAAGATACGATAAAGATAACTGGCCCTGATGCCATTCCTACAATGGGACTGAAGGCTTATGCTGCACAACAAGCCGTGCCCCTGGGGAAGCTGTTTCATTCCAGCCCCAACTCTGACACCTACCTGTCAATGTGGACAATTACTCAGCTGTGCCCAGTCCCCAAAGAGGAGAATAGTTACAATCTGACCAACTGCCACACCCTCAGTCTCATCAAGATCGTCGAATTGTTGGAAGTTGTTTTTGACAGAGCTGTCAGGCAGCACCGAAATAACCTGCTCAATGTGGTTTCTGATGGGTCCCCATGTGGAGATGGTGCTGTTGTGGAAATATCATTGGGTTTCTAATCCAGACCAGGCTAATGCTTTGGTAGCTGGGGGATGTTAAGAATAATTAATAAAACATCGAAGTCTCAAATCTGGTGTCAGTAAAAGTGACCTTGAAGCCAATATCGATTGGAAACATCAATGTGCTTCACCAACACACTTTCAGGATGCAAATCTACCGCGCTGTCCTAATCTGGCCGAAAAGCCTCTCCAGATACACAGACATGTGATGAACACTTCAATGTTCTCTGGAACAGCCAAGCAAGGGACTCAATTGTATCAAACTGCTCTGATGCCTTCAAGGATAAAATCGGATGGAACACCCAGCCGTGGTATCGGAAAAGGGACAAAGAAACACTGTTGTGTTGAACATACACAGGCCTCCTTCCTGATATCTGAGAGCTTGTGGGAACATTTAAAGAGCTTTCCCACGGGCGGTACAGAAATATCAGGAAAGGAGAAGGCCATTCAACCCATTTAGTGTCCCCCAATCTAGTTCATGGCTGAACATACACAGGCCTCCTTCCTGATATCTGAGAGCTTGTGAGAACATTTAAAGAGCTTTCCCACGGGCGGTACAGAAATATCAGGAAAGGAGAAGGCCATTCAACCCATTTAGTGTCCCCCAATCTAGTTCATGGCTGAACATACACAGGCCTCCTTCCTGATATCTGAGAGCTTGTGGGAACATTGAAAGAGCTTTCCCACGGGCGGCACAGAAATATCAGGAAAGGAGAAGGCCATTCAACCCATTTAGTGTTCCCCAATCTAGTTCATGGCTGAACATACACAGGCCTCCTTCCTGATATCTGAGAGCTTGTGAGAACATTCAAAGAGCTTTCCCACGGGCGGTACAGAAATATCAGGAAAGGAGAAGGCCATTCAAACCATTTAGTGTTCCCCAATCTAGTTCATGGCTGAACATACACAGGCCTCCTTCCTGATCTCTGAGAGCTTGTGAGAACATTTAAAGAGCTTTCCCACGGGCGGCACAGAAATATCAGGAAAGGAGAAGGCCATTCAACCCATTTAGTGACCCCCAATCTAGTTCATGGCTGAACATACACAGGCCTCCTTCCTGATATCTGAGAGCTTGTGGGAACATTTAAAGAGCTTTCCCATGGGCGGTACAGAAATATCAGGAAAGGAGAAGGCCATTCAACCCATTTAGTGTTCCCCAATCTAGTTCATGGCTGAACATACACAGGCCTCCTTCCTGATCTCTGAGAGCTTGTGAGAACATTTAAAGAGCTTTCCCACGGGCGGCACAGAAATATCAGGAAAGGAGAAGGCCATTCAACCCATTTAGTGACCCCCAATCTAGTTCATGGCTGAACATACACAGGCCTCCTTCCTGATATCTGAGAGCTTGTGGGAACATTTAAAGAGCTTTCCCATGGGCGGTACAGAAATATCAGGAAAGGAGAAGGCCATTCAACCCATTTAGTGTCCCCCAATCTAGTTCATGGCTGAACATACACAGGCCTCCTTCCTGATATCTGAGAGCTTGTGGGAACATTGAAAGAGCTTTCCCACGGGCGGTACAGAAATATCAGGAAAGGAGAAGGCCATTCAACCCATTTAGTGTCCCCCAATCCACTTCATGGCTGAACATCTCTTCAATGCACTTCTCTCACATAGTGCACATAGCCCTTACAGTGATTAATCATTGGGGAAACAATATTAATTAGGAACTGTAGTAATTCCTTCGGTCGATTGATTTTCCTCCACCACTCAACATAATGACGCTGATACTCTTTCTCATACTTCTGTTCTCTGCCATTTAGTGTCTAGAAATCCATATTTATATTCAGTGCCTGGCTTCTACAGCCTTGTGTGGCAGAGTGTTCCCAAAGTTCACCAGTCTCTTTATGTAGACATTAATGCTTATCTTGTTGTACAGTGGCCTGCCTGTACCTAATACTGTGGCCCCTTATGTTAGACGTCCTAGCCAAGGGCATTATTCTCCCTGCTTCCAAACTGTCTCACTCTGAGAGAACTTAATGCATTACACTGAGATCTTCAGTCATTTCCCTAAACCTCATGGAATTTCGGCTGATTTGACTCGAACTCAGCTCAAACAATGAGCCTGTCATCCCATTGATCATAGAACATAGAACATAGAACAGTACAGCACAGAACAGGCCCTTCAGCCCACAATGTTGTGCCGACCATTGATCCTCATGTATGCACCCTCAAATTTCTGTGACCATATACATGTCCAGCAGTCTCTTAAATGACCCCAATGACCTTGCTTCCACAACTGCTGCTGGCAACGCATTCCATGCTCTCACAACTCTCTGCGTAAAGAACATGCCTCTGACATCCCCTCTATACTTTCCACCAACCAGCTTAAAACTATGACCCCTCGTGCTAGCCATTTCTGCCCTGGGAAATAGTCTCTGGCTATCAACTCTATCTATGCCTCTCATTTTCTTGTATACCTCAATTAGGTCCCCTCTCCTCCTCCTTTTCTCCAATGAAAAGAGACCGAGCTCAGTCAACCTCTCCTCATAAGATAAGCCCTCCAGTCCAGGCAGCATCCTGGTAAACCTCCTCTGAACCCTCTCCAAAGCATCCACATCTTTCCTATAATAGGGCGCCCAGAACTGGACGCAGTATTCCAAGTGCGGTCTAACCAAAGTTTTATAGAGCTGCAACAAGATCTCACGACTCTTAAACTCAATCCCCCTGTTAATGAAAGCCAAAACACCATCAGTCTGGTCATCCTTCGCTGTGCTCCCTCAATATAAGGTTTATCCTTAATGAGGCAAGGAGACCAAAACTGCATACAATACTGCACAATGTTCAAGATATGGCTCATCAAGGACCTGGTCTCTAGTAATATAAATAGCCTTCTCACACCATCCCCTGACTCCTGCCATTAAGACAATTTTGAATGTGACTTGCCAAATTACCATTGATACCATTGCGTTTTACTTTCTTTATCAGTTTCCCATGTGGGGCTTTGTCAAAAGGCCTTGCTGAAAAACCATATAAGTGATCATCTTGAAAGAAATCAATGAAATTTGTTAGGCATGACTTCCCGCTAATAAAGTCGTCCTGACTATCCCTGATCAAACCTTGTCTCTCTAAATGCAGAACATTTTTTTTTTGCTTTCCTATTTTCTCCCACTGTTTCCCTAACACTGATCTGATACTCACTGGTCTATTATTGCCCAGTCTATCTCTGCACACCTTCCTGTAAAGAGGTACTACACTAACTGTTCTCCAATCCTCTGATGCCTCCCTGCGGCGATTCTTATAAATCTGGATCGGGGTTTCCCTCTCCTGTCTCCGACAGCTTCCTCTGTTGCAAATCAGCCAGGTTCGGGGATTTGTACAATTTTATACCTGCCAAAACCATCAATCACTGCTTGCATCATATATCCATCTGCTAAAGGGCTTCACAGTTCATCTTCTTGAATTCTGTCCCCGAATCCTCCTTCTCCCAATTAAAACAGGCATGAAATACTCATCTATCATGGTTCTCCAGCTTCACACACACATTGTCCCTTTGTTTCTGGTGGGCCCTATTTGTTCCCTGATTATTCCATTCCACTTGATGTACATGTGGAATATTTTCGGATTCTCCCTCATCTCACCTGCTTGCTGTTCTCCATGTCCCTGTGTTAGTCAGTCCCGTCTGTGTGAATTTTCTCAGTTTCACTGTGATCACTCTCACTCTTTTAAACTTGGAGAACACAGAATGAGTTTTCTGATCAGACAATTTTGCCATCTGTGGGAGTAATCTCGAGAATACCCACTGCATTTCCTCATTGTTCAGTATATTCTTTCTCAGCAAACTGGACACAATACTTCAAGTACCGTCTCACCGACATTCTATGGAACTGCTGCAAGACATCATTATTGCTGTATTCCAATACCCTGCAAATGAAGGGAAACCTAACTTTCACTTTTCAGTTTGCATATGTTCCTCCCTACACCCTTTGCTTCAATTTCCTAACTCACTGTGCGATCTCTTGGAAAATCCTTCTGAATATCCATATGTACCACATCCACTAGTTCTCCATTACCTATGCCTATCAGAGAAATATCTTCAAACAGTTTGAAATGGAAAGCTCATCAATTGTAATTTTCATTTCATAACTGTCTAATATTGCTGCCTGCGACTTCTTAGTGCTTGCATTAAATTTACAGCTGGAATTTTTGGCTTCCCATTCAAATTAGGTTTAAATGTATTTTTAAAGAACTGATCATATTGATTTTGAAAATTTCCTATTTCCAGTTTCCCCTCTCTTACAAACTGCAAGAGTTCCCCTCCTGTGATTACATCAATTCCGGCTTTGGAACATTGACAGGCAAAAAACAGTTTGAACTGCATTGCAACTTCGAAATGCAGGCATTAAACTAGCTCTGACATACGACCGTAGGTCAATTTCCAAGGATTAACTAGTTGCATTGTACACAAAGTCACTGAGAAACTTTACATTTTCACAAGTTCGTGATTAATCCCAAAGTGCACAATCCCTTCAAGTTTAAGATGATTTGTTTTATTGTTGTGCCTTTAGCTACTTACATTGTCGATCAGAAAGTGAAACCATGGTGGTAGTGTCCTTAATTCTGAGCCTGGAGTGCTGCGTTCAAACTCCACCTGCTCCAGAACTGTGTTATGATTTCCCTGAACATTTTAGTTAGGTTTATCAAGAAGTAAGTGGATATCAATATGGTGTCGGAAAAGGACTGAGGTTTGATTCCGGCCTCAGGTGACTGTGTGAAGTTTGCACATTCTTCTCCTGTCTGTGTGGGTTTCCTCTGGGTGCTCCAGTTTCCTCCAAAGATATGCAAGTTAGGTGGTGTGGACATGGGCAATGCAGGTGGTTCAGGGATCTTCAGAATGTCGGTGTACAGTCGATGGGCCGAATAGCCTACTTCCATACTGTATTGAGTTACCTGGTTCACTTGAAGCTTTCTCTGACCAGCCAACACTACAGACCATTAACTGTTTCATTCTGCCAAATTTTCATTGCAAGACTTTACCCGTACAATATTTTAATAGTCTGATGTCAATTTTTATGAGGTGGTGCCATTCCCAAAGGGATTGAAACAGGCTGGGGTTGTTGAACTGGAAAGTTGGAGAGTTGTGGCTTTCCTAGTGGCTGTAAGTGTGATTCCATTTGTATCAGCATCAAATAGGCAGAACACTGATCTTCTTAGGACTGGCTCTGGTATATGGCATCGAAAGGTTGCATAAAACCAACACAGATTTACTTACATCTGTCACAAAGAGCCACAGTGTAGTATATCCACACAGCCATTTGAAGTTGGATTACTTTTATATTAATGCTTCTAAGTGAAGTTGAGAAGGGAATCTGAATGGGATTTGGACAGTTTATGTGACTTGGTAAGGACACGGCAATTGGAATGTAATGTGAAATTTTCCACTTTAGAATGAGGGAAAATGAAAGACAGAGCCTTTCTTAAATAGTGAAAGGTTGAGAAGTGTTGCTGTCTGTAAGGACCTGGCTATCTTGAGCCTTCCAGTGAGCAGCAGGTACAGCAAGCTGTTGGGAAGATAAACCATTGGCCCTTATCACAATGGGATTTAAGCACAGGACTTGAGGCATCTTGCTGCAACTGTTTTGGGCATTGGTGAGACTGTACTGTGCACAGTTTTGGGCTCCTTCTCCAACAAAAGATAAGTAGAGACAGTGCAATGAAGGATCAGCAGACTAATTCTCGTGATGGTGTGTGTGTCTTATGAGGATAGATTGAGGAAGCTGACCTCCCTGGGGGAGGTGAAGGCCTAGTGGGTATTATTGCTGAACTATTAACCAACAGTCCCAGGTAATGTTCTGGGGAGCCCAGTTCAAATCCTACCATGCGCATGGCAGATGGTGGAACTTGATTTCGATAAAAATCTTGAATTGAGGATCTAATGATGTCTACGAATCCATTGTTAATTGTTGGGAAAATGATTCTGGCTCACTAATGTTCTTTGGGGAAGGAAACTGCCATCCTTACCTGGTCTGGCCTTCACGTGACTCCAGACCCACAGCAATGTGGTTGACTCTTTATTGTCCTCTGGGCAATTTGGGATGGGCAATAAATGCTGGTCTCACCAGCGATGCCCTCATCCCATGAATGACTCAAAATAAATATTCTCTCGTGTTTCGATGAATGCTTGGAGATCTTATTGAAACGAATACAAATCTCATGGAGATTGTCAGCATGCATGCAGATAAAATGTTTCTTCCAGCTGGCAAGGCTAAAGGCAGAGGATATAATCTCAGAATAAGAGATGGGCCATTTAAGACCAAGGTATGAAGAATTTCTTCACTCAAAGCTTGCTGAATTTTTAGAATTCTATACCACAGTGTGTTACGGAAGCTCAGACATTAAGCACACTCAAGACAAAAATGGAAAGATGTTTGTACACTGATGGCATCAAGGGATAATGGAGCTTTATTGTAGATGATGAAACATGTTCTAATTGAATGACAGAGCAGGCTGAGGGGTCTGACTAGCTCACTCGTGTTCCTACATTCTGTTAGAAACTGAAAAGATGTATTTTCCAGTTCTCAGTCTAGTTGACAGTACCACAATTCCCACAGGACCAATTTGGGATTCTAAAGGTAAACATCAGGAGGTCATCCAGGAAACTAAACTGTTTAGAACATGCTGCAGACTCCTGGACTATTAGTCTTTTTTTCCATGCAGTATATTTCAATAGCAACTAACTGTGGACAGGACAGAGACAAACATCGAGGGCCGAAGGGCCTGTACTGTGCTGTAATGTTCCATGTTCTATGTAAACCATGTGGAGCCTGACTTAGCTGCATTGAATCCTATTTACGTTTCAAGCCTTCATCAGAAAATATGTTGTTTGCTGCTCCAACTGTTTTAGCTATCTCTGCGGAAATGTACAATATGTGCTGCTACAATGCAATCCTCTTCCAAATTACTTTTGGTTTTCAATTCTTCATTCACTACACATAATCACTGTAGGGGCCAAACCAACCCTGTGTGAAGAACTGAATATTCTGCTTGTTGTGAATTGCATATTCCAACAGAAATTTAACAGGGATGAAGAATGGCTGTTTCAATAGTTAAGGGTCTGCTGTTGAAAGACTAATGTTTTCCAACCTGTTTGATCCTACTGGGACAGTATTTTTGTTAATATGTAACAGTTAATCATGTATTTCACAGGCTAACTCAACCTAAATGAAATTAAAGCAAAATACTACAGAAGCAGGAAATCAGAATGTGGGGAAATTGGGGAAAACAGAAAGTGCTGGAAATACTCAGGCAACATCTGTGAAGCGACAAAACTAACATTTCAGCAAACATTTCAGCTAACATTTCCTTCGCCCTGCTTTGGTCCTAGATGCATTTTCCGATAAAACAGCCTCACCACCTCAGAGCTCAGTCACTGCAAAAATAAACATGCAGCTTTCCTTTTTAGAAAAGGGAAAAAGCAATGAGCATCAAACAACATTTTGATAAAAATCTTGTGAGCAAAGCATCATGACCAGGGATTTAGCTAATGCTCTAAACAGAGGTCAGTATGCAGAAGTTATAAGATGCGGAATTCCACCACTAACCTTGAAGAATAATTTCCACTTTATATAAAATATTAAAGTGGTACGGACAGGGAGCCTTGCTGAGCAATTCAGTAATGAGCAGAAACTGGTTGAGTAGCATTATCAAACATATTGTGATCATCTGATTTGATAAATACCACAATTTACGTTAATGAAACTGCCATTTGTGTTCTGAAACTATGCTGATGACTGCCAAGCGTGATGCAGCTGAGATTATATCAATACCCTCATGTTGGAACTATTGAGAAAATCCCCCATATCAGCTGCCATGGGTCACCTTCACAACGTAAGCCATTACCTGGTTTCCCTGCAGAACAGGACACATCACATTTGCCACTGCAGCCAAGTTAAATCTTTTGGTGGGCATGTCTGAGCTCAGATTTTTGCAAACATCTACATCAGGCCATGGGAAACATACATTACTGAAAGCAAGTTTGCTTTTAATATTTTCACTTCAGGATTGCACGAAAATCTACTAGTTCCAATAATGAAACGTAGTAATATAAACATTCAACTTAGAGCATTTATTAGAGTCACAGAGTTATACAGCACAGAAATAGACCCTTCAGTCCAACTTGTCCGTGCCGACCAAGTTTCCCAAACTGTACTAACCTCATTTGCCTTTATCCCCCTCTGAAGCTTTCCTCTTTGGGTAACTGTCCAAATGTCTTATAAATGTAGAAGCAGAATTCAGCTGTAGTTGTCTGTACCACTTCCTCTGGCAGTTCATTCCACATGCAATCCACCCTCTGTGTGAAAATATTGCCCCTCAGGTCCCTGCTGCTTCCCTCATGCAAGTAATATGTTTAGACTTTCAGAAAGCATCAGTAAGATTTTATAAAAAGGATTAAATAGGTTAATACTCAAAATTAGACCTCCGGATTGGGGTTAAATATTGGCACATATTGGGAATTTATTAAAGGGCTTAAATTTGACAGCAGGATTAAACAGTTTTGTTAGTGGACAATACGAGGGACTTAAGGGGAGGAAAGAGAGGAGGGGGAATGGTGATTTTGGTTTGGGATAACATTATGGCTGTACTTAGCGAGTACTTAGGGAGGATTTCTGGGAGTTTGCCCAAGGAAATTATTTGGGTTGAACTATGAAATAAGAAAGGGGTGACCATCTTGTTGGGATTGTACAAAAGTCACCCCCAGTCGTCAACGGGAAATTGAGAAGAAAATATCGAAGGAATTCTCAGATATCTGTGAGAATAATAGGTTTCTAATGGTTGGGGATTTTAACTTTCCAAACATAGACTGGGCCTGGCACAGTGTTAAGAGGTGGGATGGGAAGGAATTTATTGCATGTGTGAAAGAAAACTTTCTTATTCAGTATGTGGATGTATGTACAAGAGAAGGAGAAAAACTTGACCTATTGGGAATAAGGCAGGTGAAATGATTGAGGTCACAGTAAGGGAGTACTTTGGGAAAGTGATCATAATTCTATAGTTTTAAAATAGTTCTGGAAAAGGACAGATTGATCAAAAAATTAAATTGGAAAAAGCCCTATCTTGATGGAATTAGGCAGGAACTTTCAAAAGTTATGAAAACAGAAATCGCTGGTAAAGTTCAGCAGGTGTTGCAGCATCTGTTGAGAGAAATCAGAGTTAACGTTTCAGGTCGAGTGACCCTTCCTAGATTCTGAAGGAGTGTCACTCGATCCGAAACGCAAACACTGATTTCTCTCCACAGATTCTGTCAGACTTTTCCAGCAATTTCAGCTTTTGTTTCCAATTTAAGCATCCGCAGTTTCTTCAGGGTTTTTACTTTCAAAATTTGACTGGGAGAGATTATTTGCAGGTAAAGATTGGGAATCAGGACTCCTTTAAAAAATAGTTAAGGAGAGTCCAGAGACAGTTTGTTGACGATAATGTGAAGGGTAGGGCTGGGAGGTGCCAGGAATGCCGGATGAATAGAGAAATTGAGGGTCCGGTTAAGAAAAATGAGCCATATATTGGGTTTGGACAGCTGGGATTGAGTGACTCCCTGAACAAGTATAGGGGCAATAAGTATATATTTAGGAGGGAAACCACGAGTGCAAAAAAGGGACATGGAATGGCTTTGGCAAGTGCAGTTAAAGAGCATCCAAAGAGATTCTATAACAATAATAAGGGCAAAACAGTAACAAGGGAGATAGTAGAGCCCTTTAAAGATCAAAAAGGCCGTCTGTGTGTGAAACCGCAGGAGGTGGGTGAGATACTAAATGAATATTTCACATCAGTATTTCCCCTGGAGAAGGACGTGGAAGCTAGGGAACCTGGGGAAATAAACAGTGATGTCCTGAAAACAGTCCATATTACAGAGGAAGTGCCGGAGGTTTTAAAATGTATAAAGGTGGATAAGTCCCTGGGACCTATCAAGTGTAACCCAGAGCATTGTGGGAAGCTCGGGTAAATTACTGGGCCCTTTGCTGAGGTATTCATATCATCAAAAACCATGTGCGAGTTGCCAGCAGACTGGAGGTTGGCTAACGCAGTGCCATTATTTCAGACAGGTGGTAAGAAAAAGCCAGGGAACTATAGACCGGTGAGCCTGACTCCAGTGGTGGAAGTGGGTACAATGACAGTTAAAAGGAATGCGGATGGGTATATAAATAGGAAGGGTTTGGAGGGATATGGGCCAAATGCTGACAAATCGGACTAGATCAGTTTAGGATATTTGGTTGGCAGGGACAATTGGACCAGACGGTCTGTTTCTGTGCTATAGAGCTCAATGACTCCATGAGTACCAGAGACTCTTAAGTCTCAGAACAAATTCCTCCTCGCCTCAGTCTTAGGCTGAGGAGTAGGACCTGTCAACTCTGGCCATTTCTTTTCTGTTTTGTTTTCCCTATTTTGGCTTCTTTCTTCTCGGTGATGCCCTGAATGTCCAGCCTCAGTGTAGGCCCAGCAAGGTGATCCATTGGCTGACATGCCTTAGCATGGACTTCTGGCCTTGAGGTGATTCCAGAGCAGTCTCCCGGCCTCGAGAGGCTCAAAGTGAAGCCTGGCATGGTCAGGAGTTTAGGCTCAGACTGGAGGCTCGGTGCCAGCGTGAACTGGGTTAAAAGGACTGACATTCTGAACTTCTTACTGATATTTTAAAATTTATTCCTGTGAACTATCACGGTGAATTTCTTGCTTATTGTTCTCCCTTATTACTCTGATCAATAATCCTGAAACTTTTCTTTCTTTATTTTTCTAATTGTCAATCTGACCAAGAATTTGTACTTAAGAATCTTAACCTGGGTACCTCTGTACCTGAAATGGCCCGATCTGTGACATTTGAGTATATGTGACAATAAAGCTACTTCTCAGATTCAATTCTAACGTGGCACCTTTTATTTGGGGACTATACCTTCTGGACATATAGTCTCCCATGAAGGAAACATCCTTTCCACATTTACCCTGTCAGGCCTCTTAAGAATCCTGTACGATTCACTGAAATCACATCCTCATTTTTTAAAAAGTTCCGGACAGTAGAGTCCCAATCTGATTAGCCTTTACTCATAAGGTCATCCCAACACATTGGAGATCATCTAGTGAACCTTCTTTGAGCTGCCTCCAGTAAAATGATATCTTTTAAATAAGGGAGGAAAAACTGCTGACATAGTCCAAATGTATCCCACCAGCACAACTCCCTCATTTTAAGTGGTTGGAATGTAAGACAAGGGCCAATATTCGATTCGTCTTCGTGTTTATCTGCTGCATCTGTGTGCCAACTTCCTGTGTTTTGTGCACAAGGACCTCAACTGCCTTTATTGCAGATTTCTGCTTTTTTTTCTCCATTTGAATAAAACAACTCTTTTGTTCTTCCTTCCAAAATTAACAACTTTGCATTTTCCCACATTATACTGCATTTGCTTTTTGTCTATTCAGATATCAATATTTCAATGTGAAATGTGTGTACATCTCTCACAACCCACTTTTCTACTTTTTTTTTTACATTTTCTGCAAATTCGGCCCAGGTACTTACACTTCATTACCCCAAGTTATTTATATTTGTTGTAAACAGTTGCCGTCCCAGTACTGATCCCTGTGAAACTCCACTGGTCGCAGGTCACCAAGTTGGAAAAGAACCTCTAATCCCTGCTCACTGCTTCCTGGCTGTTAGCCAATTCTCCATCCATGTCAACTTATCACCTCCAACACCATGGTTTTTACTGTAAGGCTTAACCTTTTGTGAGGTACCTTGATGAACGCCTGCTCGAATTCCAAATATAACACATGTACTGGTTCCCCCCTAACTGCTCTGGTTCAGCATTCTTCAAAAAACTAATAGTCAGACATGATTTCTCTTTCATGGAGTCATGATGACTCTGTTTAATTAGATTATTGCTTTCCAAATGCACTGTTATTATTTCCTTAATGATTGATCCCAACACCTTTTCAACATTAAATGTTTGGCCTAAAGTTACCTGCCTTTTGCCTCCCTCTCTTTTTGAATAGGGGTGTCACATTGGCAGTTTTCCAGATACTTCCCCAGAATCCAAAGATGAGGAAAACTACAACAGTACAGCCACTATTCCTGGAGCTAACTCTTTTATCTGTCCCACCAATGCTTGTGCCAGCACGAGTTGCCCCACAGCGCTGATGTGACAGTCACTGCAAACACCATTATTCAACAGTCTTGCACAGAAATTCTTTGAAAGTGCATCAAGACCAATGTGGCCTTTGCACTGAGGCTTGCATTTTACAAATGGCATGGGGTCAGTGATGCAAGTGAGTAGACGGATGTCAGAGGCCATTTTTAATGGAGGCACCTTTCCCACGTATTGCAAACAAACTGTTCCAATCCTGGCAGAGCCATTATTTGTTCAACCAGTTTGTCCATCAGCTGCCCCCCCAATAGAGATTTCCTGTGTGATGCCAAGGTACCTGCCTTGCTCTCTAGGATTATGACTATCAATTGCCCCAGATACATGGTTCGTGGAGGTGAGCTCTCAACACAAATTGCTGATAGGAGGTTATATTTAGTGAAGCAGCACTAATTAGAGATGAAGTATACTCCCTCAGCCTAGAATTTGTCTTCTACTTCAAAAGAATGAAACAAAAGATTGCAATTTAAGTTTTTTAATTTAAAACAAATGTAAGAACATTGAAAACATTTACTGAACACTATTTTTAGAAACAAACTTAGACAAAGAACTCAGATGATTTTCTCTTCTACCTGTGGCTGGTATTGTTGGCATAGCCTCGATGGTGAACCATTTTAATTTTAAAGTGGTTATGTGTAAATGTCTAATTAGTGAATCCTATGTCGAGCACCAAGCGATTTACAGGAGGAGAAGGAAATAAAATACATATGACCTCTCAAAAATCAGGGCGGTGAGCTCTCTAAAGCCCTTCCTCACCAGAGCTCATTGATTCACATTGGGAAGGAGGCTCGAACATTGCCTGTGGAAGAAAGGAATACCAGAAATGTTAAAGTGCTTGTTGTTCCTGGTGTTAATTTATACATCGTGCAAATGTGAATTTGACAGAGACTCAAATACTGTTAAAAATTCCTGATATTTTGCTACTTTGAATGGATTTTTGTTTTGGATCCATTTGAAAAGTGAATATACATAACCAACGCTGTCCTGCACGTGAGATGTGATTGCATGAAGATGAAAAGGTCAATGAATGAGTTTCAAATTGGCTGTTAACCAATGAGACCCACTTGAAACAATGACAGGTCTGAGTAATGGAACATGAGCAGATAAACTAGGAACAACAAGTGTCTTACAGTATTCATGTCTGAGGTGATCTGGTCCCCTGTACATCTTTTAAATACCTTTTATCCCCAAAATGGTTTGCACTTTACAAATATATATTCTCTTACACACGCACGCACATCTCACAATATAACCATTCAAAATAAATTCATTATAAAGCTGAGCATTAATTAAAGTCTCAAACAAGTGCAATACCACTGGCAATAATAAACAGTGCTGTTATTTCTTGCAGTTGCAGTGAGTTAAAAAACATCAATGGGTTTTTAATGCAGAATTAGTTAAAGCCTCTGGAAACAAAAGGTTGGCTGGAGACTTTAAAGGCCGAGCCAAACAAACCAGCTGAAGTACTCATCATCCCACCTAATGGTCTGGATAAATGGTTAGTTTGTTAGTTTTTTTTTCCCCTGAGATGGCTTGCACTTTACTCTCATATATCCTCTCATACACACACTCCCTCACTCTTACACTCTGACAGTTTCATTCGCAGTCTCACACTTACACACACAATTTCTCACTCAGCCTGTTATAGTCGCTCACACACACACTCAGTCAGTCTGACTCACACTTCACGCAGCCTCACTCACACTCAGTTTCACTCACAAGTATGGACTCATTCACACACATGGACTGACTCCCTTCCCTCACACTCTCAAACAGTCTCATTCACACTCAGTCTCACACAGTATCACAAGCACAATCTCAAGGGTGGCATGGTGTCTCAGTGTTTAGCACTGCAGCCTCACAGCGCCAGGGACCCGGGTTCGATTCCAGCCTCCGGTGAGTGTCTGTGTGGAGTTTGTACATTCTTCCCGTGTCTGCGTGGGTTTCCTCTGGGTGCTCCGGTTTCCTCCCACAGTCCAAAGATGTGCAGGTGAGGTGGATCGGCCACGCTAAATTGCCCGTAGTGTTTGGGAGTGTGTGGGTTGTAGGGGGATGGGTCTGGGTGGGATGCTTCAAGGGGCAGTGTGGACTTGTGGGGTCAAAGGTCCTGTTTCCACACTGTAGGGAATCCAATCTAATCTCACACGCTCTCACTCATACAGTATCACGCTGACTTTGCAGCTTCAGTCACACGCATACACAGTCTCACTCTGACTTTTTCACTCACACACATGGTCTCAGTCTCACACATACAGTCTCATTCTCACTTCACACAGTCTCACACATGTAATTTGACTCCCTCCCACACAGACACTCACATTGTGTCACATGCACAAACTCAGGCTCAATAACACACATGCCCAATTTTGACTCTCACGCACCAACTCAGTCTCACTCACACAGGCTGTCTCTGACACTCTTAGCCAGTCTCATTTGAGTGCACAGTCTCACCCACACAGAGACTCACTCACACAGAGTCTCACCTGCGCACAGTCTCACTCGCACGCAGTCTCACCCGTACATAGTCTCACACACACAGTCTCACTCATAACGCTGTCTCACTCGCATGCAGTCTCACCCGTACATAGACTCACTCGCACACAGTCTCACCCTCACACGGTCTTACTTGGAGGTTCAAACACACAGTATCACTCTGACTTCCCACGATTTCACTCTCACACACCTTGCCTCTCACACTCACACAGTCTCACTCATACACAATCTCACTCTGAGTTCACAGTCTCAATCACACATGGTCTTGTTCAAACTCACTCAATTACACATGCTCTCTCACTCATACATTCTCACACAATCTTATTCAGTCTGACTAATATTCAGTCTCACACTCAATCATACATTCTCAATTAATCTCACTGTGTCACTCAAACTCTCACTCACAGTCACACTCACATCGGATCACTCGCAGTCTCACTAACACAGTCTCACTCACACACAGTCTCTCTCAGACTCTCTCACACACACATTCTTATTCACACACATGGCCTCACTCTCACAAATGCACGGTCTCATTCACATACAAATTCCTACTCTTTCTCTCTCAGTCTCACTCTGACTCACTCACACACGGGCCCACTCACACACGGGCCCACTCACACACGGGCCCACTCAGACTCTTTCACTCACACACATGTTCTTAGTCACACACATGTTTTCACTCTCACAAATGCATGGTCTCATTCACATACAAATTCCTACTCTCTCTCTCTCAGTCTCACTCTGACTCACTGACACACAGACTCACTCACTCACCCACAGACCCACTCACACACAGTCCCACTCAGACTCTCTCACTCACACATGTTCTTAGTCACACATATGGTCTCACTCTCACAAATGCACGGTTTCATTCACATACAAATCCCTAGTCTCTCTCTCTCTCTCTCAATCTAACTCTGACTCTCTCTCTCACAGTCTCACTCGCACACATGCTCTCACTCACAGTCTCACTCTGACTTCATACAGTCCCACTCTCTCACACCCACTCACACAGAAACTCTCAGTATCACTCACACAGTCTCACACTGACTGTCATTCAGTCTCACTCACACGTACAGTCTTACTCTAACTTCACAGTCTCACTCTTACACACACTCACAGTCTCACTCACACATCGCTTACTCTGACTCTCACTCACACAGTCTCACTCATATGTCCCACTATGACACAATAATTTTATGTTAAATTGTTGTAAAATTGAACATTAAGTAAAAACAGTTAAGGTCTCAAACAAGTGCAATATGACTGGCAGTAATAAACAACTCTATTATTTCTGGTAGTTACCCTTTGTTGAAGGCATGTCAATGGCATTCTGTCCAAATTAGTTTAAACCACTGGAGAAATAAAAATATTGAAGGCAGGAATGGAGTGCTGAAGAGTTTAAAGGCCAAACCAAACACTTCAGTTGAAGTATTCATCATCCTGCCATTGGCTGAACAAATGGCTGGTTTGCTTTTTAACCAAACAACCATTGAGGAACCCAAGCAAATTCAATCACAATTGGTCAACAAGATTGATACGTAAACGATTCTTTTTCTCATCCAACCAATTGATACATGACTGTGATGTTCATAGAAGACCGGTGGCAGGGTTCAATTCTCCAGCATTCCAGAAAAAATAGCTGATGTGCAAGATGTTTGAAAAGGACAAACAAGCACTGGACTCAAAAGTTAATGTTAAGCAATTGTCTGAAGTCAAGTCACTCTCTCCAAATTGTCCAATAATTTAAAGTAGAACACTGCCAAAGTAATTTATTCATATATTGCAGGGTTTTTGGTACTGAGCAGAGATTTTAGATCCAACAGAGTCCCATGAAACATTATGTTCCTTACAGCTAAAACTTGCATAGACATGAAGATCTTCTTTCAGTGAATCTCAGGATGAAGTCATGATTCACTTTCTTGTTCATTGCATAATACAGGATGGCATCGGCCGGAAGTATGAGCACTGAAAAAGCAGAGGGAAAGCACATTATTATTCACACGTGTTTTCATCATATTAATTGTGCACAGGTCCAACTGCTTCCTGGATACGGAAATATCAATGGCTGGGAGGAACAGAACAAATGTACTGCAAGGATTCAGAACGTATTACAAAACACAAGAGAAAATCTTGGAGTTATACCAAATTAGGTAAACTCAATAACTGAAAACCATTATATCTGAGACCCATTCTCAGGATGAGCATTGTTGGTCAAGACTAAAATCCATTTCAAACCTCTCACTGTCCGATGGCACATGCCTTCTTCATGACAGTTTGTACAATTGAGTGGCTTTATTAGGCCACATATGAGGCTGTGAAGAGTCAGCATACAGTAGCCCAGGTAAAGATGTCAGATTTTCCTTACTACAGAACAACGCAAAACCCCAATTGATTCACGAATGACCCAGCAGCTACATGGTCACTTCTGCTGATACCAGCATCAAACACAAAAAGGTGCAGTGTGATCAATGCGAAAACACTGAGAAAAGCTATCCTCTCCTTCAGCATTGTGTTGGAATCATGAAACTAACACCACTGAGGGCACCTAAATCAAACACGAGTTAGTGATCCAGTGAATGGCCATTTTCTGAGGGCTATGATGGATGCAGAATAAATTCCAGCTTTGTCAGTGAGACTTACGTCCAGGGAACTGATTTTTCTTTTCTGTGAAATCTGACAGGGATAGCATGCTGCAAAGGCATTGGGACCTTTCATTTTCATAAGGCATTCTGCTTAACACAGCCTGGATGGCAAGTTTTACACCACAGCAGAATTAAACCCATGAGACCTCGTTTCTACTTTTCACCAGGAAATGGTTGGGGGAGGGTTGCGACAGATTTGCAACTTGACAGCAGTGACCCCAACCATGTTTCTGGTCTCTCAGCCACGGGCCAAAAAGAGGGGAAGAACAGATTAATTTCAGCAACAGGAAACATTTATTTTGGAATAACCAGTTAAAATAAGAATGAACAAAGCAGAACAATGTGCTAACAATGCGAATAATTCAGGATTTAATGCCACACCCAAATCCCGATGTACATCCTTCACTCAATATGGCTTTAGGTAGTTTTACAAAAGGGCTACTGGACTCTAAACACTACCCCTGACTTCTCTCTACAAGTGCTGCTACTGCTGCTGTTCTTTTCCAGCAGTTTCTGATTTCCAGCATTTGTGGTTCTTTGTTCTGATTTGGCTTTAGGGCAATCTGATGAAATAATTTGCTTTTATTAGGTGCAGGTATTAGTTGTTTATTGGCTTTACATTCCTCAGAGTTGAATCCTGCTGAACATGCTTGGGTATGTTCAATGATACAAATTTAGATATCTGCAGCTTTTTGGTGAAATCAAAAGAAAATATCAATTCCCTTGCAGTTGTTATGCTGTTCAGAAATAGATTTAACTTAAATTGAAGCAATTTCCACTGCTCACCTTTATTTGATTCAATGATCTGTGCTAGAGCAAATTGCTGAGGACGCTCGGGTTCAAATTTGAGCGCGGTGATGGCTTTGTTGAGAACTTCAGATACACGATCTTGATTAGTCACCTAATTAAAACAACATTCACTTTTCATTAATGCATTAGACACACACACCAAATGAAATATATAATGCCTCAATTTCCAAAGGGCTTATAAATATTGCTGCTTTCACCCAGAAAACTAATTGGGACATTACACTGTAAGCTGTAAAAGTTACATTAATGAAATAATATCTGGTAGGACAGTTATTGTAAAATCTGCATTCGATGCTCCATAACACAGTTACTGTGAACAGTAAAGGTTGGAATTTGAATGGAAACAGAGCCCAGTGATCAAGTTTACCTATACACACAGTTTGAAACAAGTAACTAATGACGAAATTCATAATTTAAATAATCCACTTCCATCCCCTCCCACCCAAAACCCCCATACCATTTGACATAATGGGAACTGCAGATGCTGGAGAGTCCAAGATAACAAAATGTGGAGCTGGATGAACACAGCAGGCCAAGCAGCATCTCAGGAGCACAAAAGCTGATGTTTCGGGCACAGATCCATCAACAGAAAAGCTTTGTTTCAAGGCTGAAGAGATTACAAGAGAGTTGCAGTGGGAGAAAGATCCACTGAGGTTTTTCCGGAGAGAGGAGGGTAACTTCTTCAGGTTAGGTATCCCTGGAAGAGGCTTCACAATGAGGTTAAAATTGTATCAGAGATAATGGGAACTGCAGATGCTGGAGAATCCAAGATAACAAAGTGTGGAGCTGGATGAACACAGCAGGTCAAGAAGCATCTTTGGAGCACAAAAGCTGATGTTTCAGGCCTAGACCCTTCATCAGAAAAGGGTCTAGGCCTGAAAGGCCAGACTGTGTGCTCCTGAGATGCTCTGCTGCTTGGCCTGCTGTGTTCATCCAGCTTCCCACTTTGTTACCCCCATACAATTTGCCTGCTTTTAACATTTATTGTCATTACAGCAAATGGCTCAATGTTGTTTGTGAAGTCTGACATTTCCTAATGTTATGCTTATTCATATAAATTATTCATAAAATTGCTTTAACAGTTTGAAACAGTTAGCAATTTGTGATTTGAAGACAGTGCAAATATTTAATCATAATGTGACTGTACAGGAATAATATTTGATAGGCAGGATATTGAGAAGACCAGTTTTTTGGGCAATTGTCTGCTTTTGTTTAATTCTCTGTTATATTTGGAGAATGCTTTTCTCAGCTCAAGTTTGAGCAATGACCTGGAAGATGAAATGCACCAGTAAATTTTCTGTTTCTTCTGGAGAACTGCAATGTTTTCTGGTTGAGTAAACTCACACTTAATTCTACTTTAATTTTGCTATAGTTCATGGCTAAAAAAACTACTTTTGCCACCCAGTCAAAAGCAAAGATCATATTAAATATATTAATGGATAGCAAATCTGAAAAATCCAAAAAATGTAGTGGAATTAAATTCCTGAGCAAGTGGCAGATGTAGACACAATTACAATGTTTAAAAGACATTTGAATAAGTACATAAATAGGAAAGGTTTGGGGGGATATTTTGTTCGGTACGTCTCGACAATTCTATAAGTGGTAGAGTCAAATATTACACAACTAGAGATTAGATGAACTACATTATCTTTCTAAGGAAGGGTCTAGGCCCGAAACGTCAGCCTTCCTGCTCCTCTGATGCTGCTTGGCCTGCTCTGTTCATCCAGCTCGACACCTTGTTATTTTACATTAACTAACATCCCCAAAAGTGATCTTTTTTGAATAACCAATACCTTTTCCACTCTGTATGCTCAGACTTTAAATGATTAATCACTAATTTTAGTGATTCATTGGTGATAAATTGGATTTTCTAAATTATGTTCGAAGAAGTGCCACACAAGTGTGCAAGCAAAATTGAAGCCTGTGGAATGAAATGGGCAGTGGCGGTATAGACTCAAAATTGGGTAAGGATTAGAACATAGAATCATGAAGAACAGTCATTTGCTCAGGCTAACTAAAGTAAATGAGGGAAACTGTTTACTGGTCCTTCTGACACTATGTACCAAGGTCAAAATCTAAGGTCATTGGTGGGGAGAAAAAGCAAAAACAAAAAAGAATCCTGCTTTTTCCAAACCGCAATGTACGAATAGGTGGTTAAAGCAGATTAAATAACTTTCTAAAGACAACTGAATAATTGCATGGAGCAAAATTTGCAGGGCAGGGCTAAAAAGGGCAATGGTGGTTGTGGTGGGGGAGATGGGTGGCGAATTAGGCTACTTCTCACTGAGATTTAACACAGACACAATAACTCAAGTTTTTGTTTTGCTTTGTGATAACATTCCACGATTTTCTAGTTGGCCTCTCATGACTGTATTAGTTGGCAACAATTTGTTGCACATTCATCAGGAGACATTTTCGTCATTTTGGTTGAGAATTTTGTTTTCTGTGTTTCATAGATGTTCAATCTAAACAAGCTGTTTGCCATTTGCTTATCCAAATTCTGCCTCAGATCTTAGGCTGGTTCTGCCCCATCTCCAACTCACTGACAAGCTAACAAATGTTCTCTTCACCAGAGTAAAGAGGCGCTGTTTGTTAACAATATTTAAACACTAGAAGCAATTTCCACACATCACACTGACCTCTGTGGAGGCACAATCAGAGTACGACTGATCCTGTCAAGGAAAATGCATGATCAAACAAAACAACCTATGTGCCTTCTAATTTGGCCAATATTCCTTCGACTTCCCTGAACTAGCCAATAGGCAATTATTCTGTTTTGGATTGCACTCTTGCTATTGGAACGCTTTGCCTGCAACGGTAGTAGATTCACCAACTTTAGGTACATTTAAGTCGTCATTGGACAAGCATATGGACGTACATGGAATAGTGTAGGTTAGATTGGCTTCAGATTGGTATGACAGGTCGGCACAACATCGAAGGCCGAAGTGCCTGTACTGTGCTGTAATGTTCTATGTTCTTCTCCAACCCATTTTTGATGTGCTTTCTTCCATGCACCAGCCTTTTAAATTTCACATGAGCCAAAGCCAGGAAAGAAATATTCAATATCTCTGTTAGTATTACTCGATTGGCTTACAGATGGACCAAAGTGCCTGTGGTCAGCTAACTGAAGATCTGGTACCTCCTTGCTGATTTATTGTACAGTTAATGGTGCGTGTTAATTTGTGATATTTCCTCTTCAATAGTTATCAGCCAGTCCCCAAAATGGGGCAACAGAGCGCTGCACCTTGCCATGTACACTTAAAGGAGAAATGCAAGGAAAATGTGTTCAGGCCTAAAACCTAAACATTGCTACTGCATTACAAAACAGGATCAAAATGATGGTCAAAGCACTCTCATAGAGCAAAAAAGGCTTCAGCAATGTGGAAAATACACACTGAATATGACTGCATCGCAACAAATAATTGGGATAAAAATTCCTCTTGCGATACTGGCAGGGAGCAATGGCAATTATTTGGACCGAGCATGACGAGAGCAACCAGTCCAGGGACTTACCAAAATAGTTTTGAATTCTTGTGCTCTGTCCTCCTCTAATCTGACTCGGATGAGGCAGCTTTTCTCATTCTGGCGGTTGTCCCTCCGACGTGTTGCACACCAGCAGCTGCCCAAACCTGCACGCCTACGAGACTTGGCTTTGTCATAATTTGATTTTGCTGATGCACCACTGTTGGATAAACCTCCAGAGGAGGCAGTATCCACGGATCTTAATGGCTGTGGAATAATTATTTTGTTTAAGAAAACGTTTGTCAATTGTTGCATATTAGATACTTCCCCCTTTCCAGTTATATTTATTATTACACAAAATATGCTGTCCTGCTGCCCATAAAGGTGAAGGCATTCTGCTCAGGACAGCTTAATTGCAAGAACATTATGTTGTACATGAATTCTTGGTCGTTGCTGTCTTGTGAAATATTTAACTTGCAGTTCTTTCCTCTACCAGTAAAGATCACTTCTGAGGAATTATACTCCCGCTTGTGTTTACTAGCTGTTCAGTCAACATCAACAATTCAGTACTTAGCATGCCCATAAATTACTAATTAGTTTCCTTCAGCATAATAACATTGTGGTCATTTCACTTGACCATGTAAACTGGTGCTTCAATTCTAAGTTTGTCAGATAAACCTTTGGGGTTTCAGTTTGCACTCAGTATGTGAACATGCTTACATAAATATTTATTTGCCCACTTCACCCTGCTACGCACAGAAATCTTGAATACAACTATACTGTTTGAAGTTAAAACACATTTATGAATTGCAGGTGACTGCGAATGGGCCAACCAGTGCATTGTGCAGGTCAGAATGTGTGCGGCACAGCACCACTGGCAGAAAGAAAGACAGACAGCAGCAGCAAACCACATACAGCAGAGAACTAAAGAAACCAGAATGAAATCATCCAAGTCACTGCAGCTCTCAGTTTATGATTAACATACAGGGAGTCACAACACTAAACAGGAGAATCCATAAAAAGGAAGAGGGTATTTTGAAACAAAGAAATACCACTCCAAAACACCTAAATGTGACCTAATAATACTTAGCCCAATTCTTAGGGGAATACATTATGAAAATATCCCTGGGACAAGTCCTAGACATATTCTGTAAACAATAACCATAACACAACTTTGATAATCTCCCAAGATACAATGGTCTTCAGCACAGAACGCACTAATCAACAGCTCAAAGCCCAAATATTGAAGAAAAAGAAAACGTGCAGTCACGAGGACTCCATGCAGAGAGCTGCATTACTTTGTTGCAATTGCTGGATCAAGACCTATCCAACATACTCTAAATACTGTTTTTGTGGGCAGTGCGCTTCAAGCTGCGACAGATGTACCCCATGCACTAAAATTTACTGTGTAGAAATTAAACATGCTGTGAAAAATTAAAGATGAAATATTTTGGCTATTAGTATAAAATCATATAAAATATCTAAGCAAAACAAAGCCAACAGCACAACTCAAAAAAAACAAATAAAATCAGCTCTCACTTCGTGAGCGAATAACACCTTTTCTGGAATCAAATGCTTCAGTAACCAGCACAAAGGTTGAATTTGGCTGGGAATTGCACAGCTGTCTTGCCTTCGTTCTGAAAGCAAGTAACCCAACTTTGGCAAGTGGGACTTGGGACGGAAAATTGCTGGCAGCAGCCAGGTATGAAGATGCTTGGTGGAACGGCATTCACTTTAAGGATTTCAGTCTGGCTGAAACATCAAAATGGCTATTCGGCTAATAGCTCTTAAAAGAAAGGCGAAGGAGATTGGCTAGGCAGCCATCCAGCTCCAGTGGCTGGGACGGTATCACTGAGTACCCTTGTATCCTCTTGACTGCCAAAGTGTAGTCAGGATAATAAGACGGCAGGAAGGCAGAAGAAAGGAAGGAAAGAAAGAAGAAAAAAACTGTCTGGACATTATTAGACAAACCAGAGTCTCCAAGAACAACATATTTTACGTGATGAGTGCCTCACTGTCTCACCTTTTCCGGCGCTTTTTGCGAAGTGCTCGGCTCTTCCATTTCCAAGTGGCTGGAATCTGATAAAATGCTGGCTGCGGTAATGCTGTCGTCTGAATCCTCATTCTGAAGGGATGCTCGCTGCTCAGAGCTTTTAGTTTGAGTGTTGTGTATTTTAACACCTCTCTTTGAAAACAGGCTGCACAAGGGAAAGGGGACACAACAAACATGAAAATGTCATTGCATTCTAGAGAAACTGTTTAAAAAAATTAAACTAGAATGAAGGTATATTGATGATGAGAGTACCAGGAGTTTGATGCGCGCCACATTTGACCTGTGAGAAATTAATAGTGGCACACTCATACCAAGAGCTCGCATTACTAGTATTGAACACCGTTACATTGTCTAATAGTTAGGGAGTATATGAATAGGTTACAATGTTTGCATATTCCAATGGCACAAGAATCTGGGCTTTTTGCAGTGTTTGTTCAACCTGCTATCAACTTCAATCTCATGAAAGGCAAAATGTGGATTTGAATACCCACAGGGTGGAAAATTTCCCCCAACCTGGCCACATGCTAATGTGTATGTAATTTCATCCTGAAAGCTGCAGTTTATTAAAAATAAAACGTAAAACAAAGTAACACCATTGATAATTGATAGAAAACTGTATACAACACTTTGTAAGGTAGGACAGTGAACTCTGAATTTGGCCTTCAGTATATTGGTACTGCAAACGTTAGGATTTCTATTCAGCAATTTGCATTTATATTGCATAATTAACATCGAAAATTTTCCAAAACTCCCAAAAGAAGTACAGCAGATGCAATGACAAAAAAATTCCTACACTGAAAATCCCGATTGTTGGTATATTAGGCATTAAATAGTGCAGGGAGCAAGAGCAGATGGCTGCTGAAATGTGAGATTGCACACTAATGCTGCAACGTTGATTGCCTGCACTTCGAGAATCACAATTAAGC
Organism: Stegostoma tigrinum; assembly: GCF_030684315.1. Lineage (NCBI taxonomy): Eukaryota > Metazoa > Chordata > Chondrichthyes > Orectolobiformes > Stegostomatidae > Stegostoma > Stegostoma tigrinum. The sequence continues at coordinate 101,368 of NW_026728107.1, read as the reverse complement.
CACGGAAGCCTAAATCACATCCATGTAACATCCACACTCATGTAAAGAGAAGATATCCTAGGAAGTGAATAAGTGTTTCCCTTCTCTTTCTTGGTTTCTATATAACAATAGTCACATGTCACAGTCCAGATCACTGCAAGGCACAACACAGCAACAAGGCATGGTTTTGCTTCTCTGAAACTCGACATGGGGAGGTGGTGGAAAATCTGACTTTGCTGAGTTCCGGTCAGTCCTTACCTATTGAACAGAAATATAAAATAATATCCCCAACTCAGGAAAATTATCAAAAACAATAACTTTGGAGTCTTTACACATGTATGCACAACAACACAAACACATACTTTCATGTCACCTACATGGAAAGAGATTTGAGTTTTATAGACAATAGACAATAGGTGCTGGAGTAGGCCATTCGGCCCTTCGAGCCAGCACCACCATTCATTATGATCATGGCTGATCATCCACAATCAGTATCCTGTTCCTGCCTTATCCCCATAACCCTTGATTCCACTATCTTTAAGAGCTCTGTTTATCTCTTTCTTGAAAGCATCCAGAGAGTTGGCCTCCACTGCCTTCTGGGGAAGAGCATTCCATATATCCACCACTCTCTGGGTGAAGACATTTTTCCTCAACTCTGTTCTAAATGGCCTTCCCCTCATTTTTAAACTGTGTCGTCTGGTCCTGGACTCACCCATCAGCGGAAACATGCTTCCTGCCTCCACAGTGTCCAATCCCTTAATAATCTTATACGTCTCAATCAGATCCCCTCTCATCCTTCTAAACTCAAGTCTCCAAGTCCAGTCGCTCCAATCTTTCAACATATGATAGTCCCGCCATTCTGGGAATTGACCTTGAGAACCTACGCTGCACTCCCTCAATAGCAAGGATGTCCTTCCTCAAATTGGGAGACCAAAACTGCACACAATACTCCAGATGCAGTCTCACCAGGACCCTGTACAGCTGCAGAAGGACCTCTTTGCTCCTATACTCAATTCCTCTTGTTATGAAGGCCAGCATGCTATTAGCTTTCTTCACTACCTGCTGTACCTGCACGCTTGCTTTCATTGACTGATGTACAAGAACGCCTAGATCTCGTGTGCTTCTCCTTGACCGAACTTGACTCCATTGAGACAGTAATTTTGAGGTGGAGCTTCAAATGTGAGAAGCATGTCTGATAATTTTTCAACAGAAGATATTTCTGCTGCCTGCTGACCCACAAAGTAGAACACAAATCTGATTTTTCACTCAAAATTGTTAAACATTGCTAGTTTTCATTATACAGGCCCACAAATATGCAAATTTAATTCACTGTAACACTTTTTTTGCTTACTTGTCTCTCATAAACAAATTTATTCCGGTGAAATTTAGCCATGGTGCAGAAACTTCTCTGGACAAATGAGAATCGCTAGGCAATACCAAGCTCATCACAGGTCCACATTCTACACTCATGGTCATAGCAAAGAATCTCTATCAATCAGTCTACACGAGACACATGCACAAGGTGAGAATAACAGCACCACTCCTTGCATCATCTCAAATTACTCAAACAGTTACTAAAAATCTCACTCCAATGAAGCAATAATGACCACACATCAAATGTCTCTATTTGTCAAGGAACAGATGTAATTACCTTTCTGTCCATTCATCCCAATAATAAAGGAAATAATGAGATATTTGCGGTGCTTAACATGGGATACTTACCAGCTGAGGCGTTTAAACACACTCTTTTTGGGCTTTGGCGGTTTCTCGAGTTCAGAGGAGCTGCAGGGTGGCAAATAAACATTTTCAGACAAGATTCATTTAAAAAGAATCAGATGCTTTTGTTCAATATTCTTATTATTTATGGCAAAATCAATCATTTACATAGATTTGAAATTGCAGAATGATAATTTTGTTTGCAAAAGGCACGTGTTTTCAGGCAGGAGAACACTGAACATTACTTTGAGTAATGAGCGACAAAAGTTCTCACTGTAGGCACATCGATCTTTTCTGCTTTATGAACAGCAGATCAAGACAATAAGAGTTCTGAAGAAATGTCACCAGACCCGAAGGATAACTCTGCTTTCTTTCCACAGATGCTGCCAGACCTGCTGAATGTTTTCAGCAATTTCTCTTTGTGTTTTTGATTCCCAGCATCTGCGGTTCCTTTGCTTAATTTTTTACCAAGACGATAACCCCCTCAGTCTTTTTGCAGAACACGTGGAATTGAACAAAATGCTCGAACTTCTACAGCAGGTACAGAAAAAATTAACAAGGACTGGGCTTGAAAAAAGTTAACTGGAAAACATGAGAATCAAACTTCCAGTGCCGAAGGTGATACAATAGGTTGTAAAGTTATACAGGAGTTTCTCTGGGCCTCATCCACACTGTCATGTGAATGTACAGACAATGTCAAGCAATGAAAGGTAGTCATGAATCAGTCACTTCAGGTGACTAAAACACCACATGCCACATCTCGGAGGTAGTAAAATGAGGAGTATATCTCTTGACCAGACTTTCTGTTGCTGATATTTTCAGACAAACCGTCCGAAAATCAACCAAACTATCCGAGAGGTCCAAAAGAACTTTAAATATAACTTATGATCCATGCAAAGTGAATTTCGGTAACATTTTGTAATTACTGTTATAAATAAATACCATGTTTGAAGTTGGCCCAATACTGACTGTGCCACTGATGGAACTGACGATAATGCCAGGTGCTTGCTGCACATGGTCATCCATAGCCTGAGGATGGGCTTAATAGTGAGCTTTGATTTTCAAAGCAGGAATGTAAATTGCTACATCAGGTACATTTTAAATAAGAACTTCTGCCCATCAATTTATGAAGAAGCAAACTGTTTTCAAACATTGTAATTATTACAAAGCCTGCTCTGTCAAAACTAAAAAATAGTTTCAGTGATCTATAATCTGGTTCCTTAATCAACTCTGGTCCAGGAATGGCAAAGTGTTTTGTTTATCAGTTGGAGATTATTTTTGGTTGCATTATTAAAAATATACTGTGGCTATTTCGAGATGAGGGAATGATGTTTTTAGGCAACCATTGAAAGATACTTTAAAATGCTGACCAATTGTGTAGGGTTATTGTTAATTTTATGTTAGTAATAGGATTATGTGTTTGAAAAGAAATTGGAAGGAAAAGAAACATTTCTCAAAACTGGTACAATTTACATCTGGATTTGTAGGTGCACCCACAATAGGAGCTCTTGGACATGTTGCTAAAATTGGTCACTCATCAAGTTTTTTGCATTTTCCTGCAATCATTGGCTTAGTGATAGTATACTCTGCACTATTATATACCAATGAAACGCATTTTGATGCAACACAACAGAATTGATTCATTGAGCAACTGGCTTTATCCTCATCGGTCAGAATTCATTGTCAAAACTTTGAAACCAAGGAAAAGGAAGACAGTAAACAATCTGGCAGCTCACTAGCATTAAACAGCAATTATAACGAGAGAAGATTTCACACACAACCCTTAACTGTTTTACCTGCACACTCCTACAATACCAGTTACGTACTCGCTATCCTCACTTAAGTATTGTTGCATAAAGAACAAGTCTAGAAAATTCTCGTTTGGACGAAGGGTGTAAGATGAGCAAGCAAACTGCAGGGATTTGATACCCAAAATTATTTCATATTCCTGAAAGAACACAAATAAATAATGAGCTGTTAAGGCAAGTTTAAACTGCTATAATTGCTCCTGCTAAATCCTAGTCTGTGGTATTTTGAACAGCATCGATAACTTTATTCAAAGTGCACAGTACATCATGTCACAAAAATATTTCTGCTTTGGAAATAAATGACACAAATGTGACTTTTCAAGGATAAATTTCTGTACAGATTATCCAGGATGGTTTCAGGACACTAATTCCCAAAACAGTGCTTCAAAGATGGATTATTTTAAAAAATGATTCACTTAAGAACCATAAGCTGATTTAGGGTGAAGACAAGAAATGTTATGAAAGATCATTCATCCAAGCAAAAGGAAGTCTGCCAAGTACAAAATAAGTGGCTGATCTATAGTAACTGATACCAAGACAGACGGTGAAAATGTTGAGTTAATTTTTCAAGGTTGCACCACCATGAAATTGAATGGACCATGAGCAGCTCGAAGTTACTGGACTATTTTCTTTCAACCACAGTGGCTTCTTGGTTGAATCTTGTCACAATTTGACATGTAAAAAGGGGCAGACCTTTCTCAGTCAAACTCTGACAACATGTTACTGTCAAGTTGTAAAGTGCCAGCCAGTTTTCAACAGGTCAGTGAAAAGAAACACTTCACTACATCCACATCAGCCACGACAAATGGCGGGCCATTTGACAGATTACATTCCGAGCTGGTGAATTGGAGTCACATAGCGTTGGATGCCTATTTTGCCACCCAGCTGATTTTACATCACATGGCCCAGTTTGGCAAATTCAGCATCAGCTGCTTCTGATCGGAACCTATTCTATTCATAGGGACCTCAAGTTACAGCTCTGTAAGCAAGAATTCATTGTTTGCCATAAGGTCAAATTCCTCTCAAATTCATATTCTCAGGTTGCCTGCTGAATGTTGCAGTACAAGATGAAAATACAATCTGAGTGGGTTATCTCTGGGTACTCTGGTTTCCTCCCAAGGTCCAAAGATGTGCATGTTAGGTGGATTGCCCACGCTAAATTGCCCGTAGTGCCCAGGGATATTTAGCTTCAGTGAGTTAGACATGGGGAATGGGTCTGGGTGGGACCCTCTTCAGAGTGGCCCTATGAACTTGTTGGGCTGCATGGCCTGTTTCCACACTATAGGGATTTGATGATACCCTCAACAGTAGCCATGACAACAGGGATGTTTGAGAATTTGGTATTACCAAATTCAGAAATATGGAGTAAAACATACTGCCCAGTCAGTGAGAATCCAAACAGGTGCACTCCCTCAATTTCTGACATCCCATGACGAAATGATGTCTCTCATCTAAAGGAAAATACTAATATGGAGAGATTGTTTATCCAGTGTCTTCAATAATGAAATAGCTTCCATGACACTGAGATTAATTGAACAACATCTTCACTCACATAACGCCTAGCATATCCTGTGCGTGGCTGTGACTGTTCAAAGGTAAATTGTAGCACATTAGCAGCGCAAAAGCAGGCTATTTGACTGAACTGCTCCATGCTGATCTATACACCTCTCCCACCTTGCTTCAAACTCTAAATATGCCGCTGTGTCCTTTCTGACATCTAACTTTCTCTCAAATACATCTGTGCTCATCCTCTCAACGAGTCCTGGTAGCAGCAGCTTCTGCATTCTGGCTGCTCTGAGTAACAAAGCATCTCCTTAATTCTTTATTGGATTTATTAGTGACCATATACATTTAGGATGCTGTTGGGGACTCCCCCTACACCCCCATCAAGCAAATAAAGCAGCACAAGATTGAAAAGCATGCTTTTCCCCTTTCATACAATTCCAAACATTTTGTACAGTGCAATTTTCAGTACTAACTTTTTGTCTCTTGTCAAAGTTGATCAAGCCATTCTGTAAGAGATAGACAAGGACAAAGAAAATTAATTCAAATGTACAAAGGTCAAACAGTACAACAAGATCATGAAATTTAAAAGATCAGAAGTGAAATACAAGCTCTGTAAACTTGGTTCCATTTTAGTATATCGTCAAAGGCCAATCACAAATGATCTGTCATACCACCAGGTCATATCTTGGACACTACATAGAGCCCTTTGCTCCAGTCAAGTAGGTCAGTACCAAGCTGAAGACATTCTCAGCTGTTCAACTGCTCAATACGCAGTGACATCCAGGTAACCAATTTACCTGTACAGAATAAAAATGATGTGCAATTTATCCAACCTTTTGAAAAACTAAACCCATATTCAATTAACTGCAAAGTGATTTGCATGTTCCTTTGTTTACAAATTGTTTGATTCACAGCACAAAGCATCAAATTATTCTGATTGGGATTATTAATCAAACTCATTCATTTTTTTTATTGCTTTGATTCTCATCTACAAGCAGCTTGCAATGAAACCATAATAATAGCGCTCATCAGCAAATAAGGAATCCAAATCTTGTAAGAGAGACTTACTGAATGGTAATTCGGGAAAGCCGAATCCAGTGCTGAAAATTCTGTTAAGAAAGTTCCCAGGTACGGCACAATTCCCTGAACGATATCCTAGAAAAAGAGAGGTGAATTTGTTTAATCCATTGTGAACTCATTGTCCTATTTCTCAAAATTACTACTCCATGTCTTATTTATTCCCTTGATCATACAACTAAATCTATTTAGAATCAAAATTTAGGACTCAAAATTTTAGACAGTTATACAGTGGAATGCAACGTTAGATCTATAAAGGCCAGGCAAGTTCAACGTTTGATCCCTCATCTGTGAACTGGAAACCAAACTCAATATTTGTGTAACCTCATCATTTGGAGATTGGAAATTTTCGATGTAACGTGCAATTTCGCTTGAAGATAAAAACAATTTACCTCACCAGATCTCCAAAACTTTGTCTCAACAAGTTTAAACGTCATTTTTTTCTAAACTCAAGAATACAATTCTTCTCAAGGTCTTTTCATTAGACACCTCTCTTACCCGAAGAAATAATTTAATGGTCTCAGATGGTGGGTTGGTTCAGAACCTAAGAGCCTAGGAGATACATCGAATTGGCAAATTGGAGCCAAAATTGGGTTTGCGGCAGGAAGTAAATGTGATTTTTGAAGGGCTTTTCAGCAACTTGATGCTTTCATCCAGCAGCATACCACAGGGTACAGTAATAGTTCTTACTGTGCGTACATTAATGTTGAAGACACGAAAGCTCCAAGTATGAACAGCCGATTCACAGATGACACAAGAATTGGACGGTTGTGAACAGCAAAAAGCCTTAGTCTCTCGGGTTATGCATATGGGCTGGTTAGAAGGCCTGAACAGAGGCAAATAGAATTCAATCCAGAAAAGTGTGAGGTGAAGCATTTTGGGGGTCTAATAGGTCAGGAGAATATATGTTCAATGAGATAATAAGGTGTGGAGCTGGATGAACACAGCAGGCCAGGCAGCTTCAGAGGAGCAGGAAAGTTGATGTTTTGGGTCTGGATGACAGAGGATCAAAAGGACTTTGGTGTGTGCATGAACATATTCTTGAAGGCAGGAGGACCTGTGGATAAGTTGGTAAAATATTGGATACTTGCCTGAATATAACAGCAATGGGGTAATGATGGAACTGTAAATAACATTAGTTGAGCCACAGCTGGAACAATGTGTGCCTCAAAACTAAGGCATTTTGCTACTTACTACCGTTCCAATTCTTGTGTCATCTGTGAACCTGCTGTTCACACTTGGAGCTTTTGTGTCTTGAACATTAATGTACTCACAGCAAGAACTATTGCGGTGCCCTGCACCACTGCCAAAGCACATTTGTGTAAGATGCTGAAAGATTAGCAAACCATGCACTGTAATTCACTGCATAATCTGGGAGAAAGCTTTATGGAAGTTATACAACTGTCCAATCATGAACTCACATTTTCCCCTGTATACTTACAGAATTTTGCACCACAAAAACAATCATCATGCAGAGCACACATTTTTGATTATAAAAGCAAACCTACTTTTAGATTCAATCTAGATCAGAAAAATATGTTGAAATTCTGTACAGTGCACCAATCACAACACACAATAAACAAAGTGTGACAGCAGGGCAGTAGAAATTCTGGGGCAAACATCTGGAAAGCAATGTAAAAAGATAGTTCACTGCAACTAGAACATTGAGCAGTTTGAAAAATGGAGTGTCTGTCAAACTGACAACATGCTAGCATGATTACTGCATTTCTCCCTCTTCAAATACCAGCTTGAAAGTGTTTCAATTCCAACTAAGAATGATTTAGAGAATAAGAAAACGTTGACTATTTTCTGAGCTGGACAACTAGTTTGGTAAAGTGGCACCAAAATATTTATATCTGACCAATTATTCTGTTATTTTGTCAAATTCAGGAGCAAAATGAGTGGACAAAGAGCATGATAAAAGGAGTGAGGAGGAATGGCTAGAAACTTGTCAGTTTTCGTCCAAGCTAGTTGAAACTAGATAGTTGATGTCTGAAATACTGAACAAAGAGATATGAATATCTCTCCATTCCTACGCAGCAAATAGTTCTGACTGCAGAGAACAAGAAAAGGAAGACATGGTAATTGAGTAAAAACACTTATGAGAACCAGTTAAATCTCTTAATGTTTTGCCTTGGCTTTTATTAATTACAAGGCCCTTGAGGTGTACAAAGCAAAAGAAAAAGAAATTGGCACATATCGCACTTTAGACATTGCTTCAGTTCAAATTTCCAAGATAATGAACACTGAGAAAGATAATCTATGAAGGCTGCATCACTGCATCATAGACATTGCTTCAGTTCAAATTTCCAAGATCATGAACACTGAGAAAGGTAATCTATGAAGGCTGCATCACTGCATCATATACATTGCTTCAGTTCAAATTTCCAAGATAATGAACACTGAGAAAGATAATCTATGAAGGCTGCATTACTGCATCATAGACATTGCTTCAGTTCAAATTTCCAAGATAATGAACGCTGAGAAAGATAATCTATGAAGGCTGCATCACTGCAGTATAACCAAATTAGATGTCGATTAAAATGTTAACTGCAATATCATCAGCAATTATAAGAATCATGACAAAACAATCTTGGAAGACTTGAGCCAAGCCAGACCACCTGGACTGCAATACATATACTCCTGTTGCAGTATTGATTGACAGAATCTGTATGCATTCAGTCACCAACTGAGTTCATTGCAGATATTTTACTAGAAACTATTGATCATGCCCTGAATATAGTCACACTGGGCCAAGTGCAACACCTTACCTCCATTAGCAGCTCTCTACTCGCTACAAAGTTATCTTCTTCATTGTTTGAAAGGTCTTCAAATGTTGTCTTACTGCTCCTAGTCAAGAGAATGAGACAAATTACTCTTGACAGAATAGAGTCAAGATAACAAACAGCTGATACGGAATCTGACAAATAAGCAAGTAATACAGAGAGTGAACGGCAGTGAAGCATTTTTACAATAAGTATAGTTATTTTAACCCAATTGTTCAGAAATGTTTTGGCAATCTCTGGGGCAGGTAGAACTTGAACCCTGATTGTTGAAACCCAGGGATGGGGATACTGCCATTGTGCTGCAAAAGCTCTTGAGTGCAGTCGTTTTGGTGAATCTCATTGCAGCAAGAGAGATTTCATTCCCAAGCTGCCTACAAAAACACAACCATGATCAAATGGTCTGAGGCACACGAACATAAACTACAGGTGTGCACTTCAAAGTGTTATAGAGTGCTTTCTTGGGAGATTAAAATAATTGTTGTCTTTGTATTTTAGCATCCCACACAAACCTCCGGCTTATATCACCCCATCACAGCATATCCACAGGAAACTGTGTTACGTTACATCCAACAGCAGATCAGTTTTGGAACACGATAGTTAAATATTTCAAGTTGCCAAACAGTTTTCTTTTTCCAATTAAACAAATTAACTCTTCGCTCCTTTGTGAAAGGATGAAAGATTCTGCCAATTAACCAATTGTTAGGATTGCACTGTAGTGCCTCTGGTAATCCTGTTAATGCACCGAGCGTGTGAAGATCACTTGTGCAAGTAAACCTGGAGGTCAAACCTGCAATTTCCTACCTCATACTTATTAAATAAAAATTACATGGCTCTTTCTGAACAATGACTTACTTTGACACGGCTGCCCAAGTCTTCTTCAAATTGAACACACTATTTGATTGCAATGCAGTGGTAATAGCATGCACTGACGAGAAATTCTGCAAAATCCTACATTCCTGTCAGAGAAAAAAAGCCGTGAGTTCTGTGGAAAAAGCAGTGACTCCCCATTACCCAACACCTCAGACTTTTTAAAAAGGTTCTATCAGAAAAATGTTAGCTGAGAAAATAACAGCATTAACAAACAAACTTTTTGAGGGAAAGAATTCCATGATTCTTGGCAACTCAAACCTTGATATTCGTTTTGTATCCCTCTGAGACAACCTCTTCAGTTCCCTTGCTGCCAGCCTGTGACTGGTTAGATATGATTACTGACACCAAAGGAGAGCTTAAAATGAGTAGGATTGAGACATGGACATCTGAGTGGTAGAAGTCGCGAAGGTAGGGGGTGGAGGCGGGGTAATCATCTTTGTTATATCCATCACATTTAGCTCATAAATGAATGATAGGTTGTATTATCTGACAGAATAGGAGGGCAGGACCAGTCACGTGAGATACTCATTCGAGGGAAAACAGACAAATCAGGAAATTGGGTCTACTTTTATGAATCACTACGTTATTGATACTGAGTTAACTAATCTTACCTAGATTAGCAGCTGAATGTCCTTCATCTGTTTCCACCACCCCCCCAACCTGTTGGAGGTAGGGAGAAAACTGGATCAAATCAAACCTCCCAAATGTGTACTTTGGGGTGTGGTGGAGATGAGGAGGAAGCCTGCGAGTGTTTGTTATCAGGTCTCAAAGCCAATTCTGCTTGGGGAGGAAGGCCAGGGAGGGGCAGGGTGATCACACCATTTGGGATTTCTTTAGAGGTGCGTCAATTGGCATAATCATAAGAGCCTTATCTGATTAAGGCCAGCAGGTAGGTTCTCCAGCCCATAGTCTTCCGGCTTCAGGGAAATAAAGCTGCTGCAGTAAAATGGAAGTAATGGAGGGCACTTCAACATGGAAGCCACTCCTTGTCAACTATTGTAAAAACTCAAAATCAGAACTAGAAAAGTCAGCCAAGTGATCAAAGTAAGGTGGTGATTCCTCTTCAGAATAGCCTTTGATAACACCAGTGTATATGTCAGCAACTCCTTCATCCATGTCTACTACTGGGAGTCAGCCTACATTCGGTTGAACTGCTCCATGTTGTGAAACTGGAGACAGACTTTCAAATCCCCATCAAGGTCCCATTAATGCCTCAAGACTCTTAACGAGTCAAAACTGATGCAGGCAGTGTTGCCAAGACCCAAACCAGACTTCTCTAAATTAGCTGGCAACAGAATTATTGTGAACTTTCATTCCAAACCTTACGAATGAATGAATATTTTGTTGTCACGTGTATACGGGAAAATACATTGAAAGTACAATTTTGTTGCAAAATCCAGTGCAATTTTGGATTATAAAATCAGTAAGAATCAATTACTTCCTTTACTTAATTAGTTAATTACTCGGTTCCTATCCTGATCCTTTCCAAATGTACGAGTGGGCATGCCACATGTTGGCGACAAGTACAAACCTGGTATCAGATCTGACAGCCCTTCCTCACTCTTTTCCCGATTGCTGACTAACATGCTGAGACAAATTCCTTTGGCAAACACATAGGAAACAGACAACCAGGCAAGTTACTGAAGTGCCGTCATGTAGGCATACAGAATGCAGAACATTGGGAATAAAATGTACACTGTTTCATAAACTGATTACGGCTTGGAAGGCAGGCAAATAACACTATGTAATGCCCAATAACTAACTTCGTTTTTGAAGGGCCAGTAAAAATCTGAAATCAGTTTGCCTTTTTTATCCACATAAATATTTTTGATTAGAAAAAAATACATTAATATTTCAATGCAACTGTAAACTGAGGCAAGAGCTATTAGCAGCCAGCACTACAGAAATTATGAATGCTAGGATTTTCCATGAAGCATTCAACTCTTATTCAGAAAAGTATTCTGCTCACCAATTCAAGAGGCTTTCAAACCTTGGACATATCAACACATAGTGTTAATGGCTTGCTCTCTTCCACCATGGTTGTTTCATGCACTGTGGACTTTAACATGTCACAAAGGCTAAAAACCAATAAAGAATAGTGTACCTGGGCAACATCAATCCATTTCTCAATGATTTTAGCCGTCTGCCATGGTTTCAACTGTTGGCGTCTTAATATGGTGCTGGTGACACATTTTGTAACATTATTGAACTGTGTCATGGTGGCCTGGACGGTTGATACCAGATGCTGTTTTTCTTCCTTCCCTCGTTGAGACCAGATGGACCCTAAACATTGGCTGGGCACAAGTTTCCGAAAAAGATCCTGATCAAAAATAAAAAGGAAACAAAGGTTAAAGGTGTCAGTCGTGCCATGTTTTAAGCAATGAACGACAAACAAGATTTGTCCATCCATGGGTACATTCGTCCTGCTAGTTTGCAATTGTACATTAAAACTGCATGCTATATTGTCAACGACTGGCTAGAAAATACTCACATTGATGCACAAGGGCACATTGGCTATTCAGACAGATCAAAACCCTCGAATTTTCAGTCATCTGCTTCCTATTTGTAGGTTAGATTTAAAATCACTGGTTATCTCCACCCAACTCCGACTGTTGGCTCCACGCACACCATCAATGCATGGCTCTGCTGGCAATAGTCACTGCTACAGATGCTCAGCCCTGGTGGCCCACAGGCTAGACAGGCTGGGCATCAGTATAGCGGCCCTGCATCATGTCTACTTCTCGCACCAAGGCAGGTTGACAGAACACAATGGCAGCCTGGCCCTCTGTTGGTTCAACAGGCCTCAATGTCAACACTTCACCACTGTTGGTTTCATGCTGAACACAAATATTGCCAAACGTCCAAGCTTGTCAACTGGTCATTCAGATTACATTGTGTCCTTCTGTCTCCCTCTTCAAGATGAGCAACTCCCATCAACAATTATGCTCCGACAGTGAAAGTTAACACAACCGGCAAATAGCTCCTTCGGATCCCCGTAAACTCATTCAGAATGGAGAAATTTGTCAGTTTCGTCACTTTCAAAGCCAGAGTTGGCTGTGACAGGCTGCAGTAGAAAGGAGTGCTCAGAAACCATCGAGAGGGAAACTGTTGCATGTTTATGCAAGCATGGTGGGCTCTCACTTTTAACAGTCTGATCACGTCACAATGATGTCAGCGATCATTTCCGGCAAGGAATAGCTTAGGCTAACCCTGCTGCCTCGACAGTAAACTACATAATAAAACTCCTGCTGTTTAACATTTCAGCCCCCTGGCTCTGCATGGTAAAGAAAAAAACTAGCAATGAGGATCAAAAAAACCGCTTTAATATTCACCAGGTAAAACCACTGATTTGACAAAGACTCACAACCCTCACTGCAGATCTCGATGGTTCAACAAAAGAAAAGCAGCTACATTCCTCAACAGACACCCAGCTAGGTTGCTTCCCACCAAAAATGGCTGTTGTCATCAATATGTCACATGATTAGACTCTAAGTGCCAGTCGGTGTATACATACACATATGCAACAGAGACTGCAGTCAAAACAGACAGTTACCTTTGGAACTCTGTGCAGAAAAGCAGCTGCCCCTCAACAAACTGAGATAACAAAGTGTGGAGCTGGAGGAACACAGCAGGCCAAGCAGCATCTTCGGAGCAACTGTGCTCACCCAGCTCTGCACTTTGTTATCTCGGGTTCTTCTGCATCTGCAGTTCCCATTATCTCTTATCCCATAACCAAAACCTACTTTTGACAAACTGGTCACTTCCAGATGAGATTGCTGCACCCCTGTTCTGAACATGAACATATGCTTAGGATTTTTGAGACCTAGAGGACTACTTACATTCTAGAGTCACACCCAATGCTGTCATACAGACCACTAAACTTTCACTTCAAGCCTAAGCCTATGACCAGACTTTGACATAACTCAAATTTTGATTCAGCAACCAAGAGTCTCATTTTGTAGAGGTAGGCATCAAGCCACCTTGGAGACTAGACTGGAATACCCCGTGGCTGATCCCACTCCAGAAGATTCTGGGAAAACAACAAAATTGCCATCCTGGATACTACAAACAAAATCAGTGGACTCTTGAAGAAACAGTGACTGTTATGATGAAACAATTAAACTTTTACCCTGAAATACTATTCATTTTGTAAAGTTTCAACACTAAGTTACAAAGGATTTTCAGTGCTCTCTCGGGTCACTTATTTCACATGGCGTTCATTCAAAACAAATGACAAGTGCTGAAGTTTTAGTTGGCAGGTATTTCAAGCGAGATACTGAAGTCACACGTCAAACAACACATTTTAACATCTTGGAAGACTGCATTTTGAAGGGAATTCAGTTATAATGACTGGTGGAGCAGTAATAGCATTAAACAATACAGAGAGATTCAGATGCCGACTGCTGACTGAAACATCTTATTCAGAATGACTGGCCGCCAGACTCCTGTTTACTCACAGCATCCATAAAAGTCAGCTGCTCTGCAATGAAGCGTGATGGGTAGGACAGGAGCTTTTCGTCAACTTGTTCGATGGTTTGGTCGTGTTCTTCTCCCACATAGAATCTGACTCTTCTACGGTAGCCTTCTGTGCAAGTGAAGATAGACATGTATTTTGTGCCCAAAGTTCACATTGCTCTAAAATATCTCACGAACTTGTGACTAGAAATTGTGCATTGGTTTCCAATAGTTATCTAATATTCATACTTCTAAATCTAGATTTGGTGAAAGTAATATGATATTGCACTGAAATCCTCTTGTTGGGAGCATCTCAATTGCAAAAGAACTTGTATTTAATGACAGATTCCCATCCCTATTTCTGGCTTTAGGAAATATTCTGAATCACAATCTATTGTTTCACAATAACTTGCAAAATTATTACGTCAGATTATAAAATAAAATGTCATTGACGAAAACATTTCAAAAGGAAATTGTCCAGAAAGTCGCATTACATGCTGCTGGGTCTTATCGGACCATATGAGAGTATCAATTCTATGCAGAATTTGGTCTTGTACATCATGCAATTAGTACAGGGGTAAGCACTCAGCAATAATTTTAATTCACTTCGTTTATCCAAAAATTTGCAAGTAATTTTGAAGCTTGTCGAAGGAAACCAAAATGAACTAAATCCTGAGACAGAGGGGCAAGCCGCACACAAACTTGTAGGGAGGCACCCTGAATTAAAACCACATTTTTGCAACATAATTGTAAATCTTACTAAACATCTCTTTCTCCGCTGTTTCCTCCGCCAAAAACCGACTCAGGAGTTTCTGGGCCCGATGTTCAGCATCTGACCCTGGCACTGTCTGGTTCAAGTAGGAAAGTACCTTCCGGAGACAAGAGTAAGTTGGAACTTGACGAAAGTCTTCGGCAGACTCCTCCAGCCAGATTTCGAGAATTTCAGGAATAGCACTGGAAATAAAGTCAGAGTTAACAACTGTTCATCGGGGAAGCAAAACATGTGGGGGAGAAAAAGCTTCTAATTCTACAAATGTCAATGCAATAGATTAAAGTTGGAATATGGGGTCATCGTGCTCACACAGGAGATGAGCTGCCATCTTGAACTGCTGCAGTGCACATGGCAATGGTGATCCTGCTGTGCCATCAGAGGGGGGCTGTGTGGCACTTTGACCCAATGATGAAGAAATGACTGTCCAAGTTAGAATTACGCTGGCCATGGATGGAAACTGCAAGTTGGCCATGTTTCCAAGTTTTCTTCTTTGTAGATTGCACAGGTAAGCTTAAGGCTCACGTATAAAGTGATTTCACATGTGTCTGAGGTTACTTATTACACCAGCAGGACCTCTTCGTGTTTAGAGTTTACTAGTAAAGAGAAAGTGAGCTTTAACAAAAAATCTTCTTTATAAAAGTCAAATGGGACAAATCAGATGAACAAAGAAAAACACAAGGATAATGATGATTTGTTTGCGTTTGTTCTGGGAGTTGCATTGCCAGTACTTGGATACCTCGGTAACATGGATAAATTGGGTCTAGTTGCAGGTGAATAATGAAATACTCCAACATAGTCAGCTTTCAATTCACTTATTTTAACTGTCTGGCTAATACTGAGAGGCCACGTAGCATTATTTCACAGGTAAATCAATGGTTACTTTTTTGCAACAAGACATCAGCTGCACAGAGAAGTCATCACATCACTGAAATCGAACCCTTTGCACAGAAAAACTCCCCAGGGCACTTCACAGCAGATTAACCAGACAAAAACCGACAAAGGAGGAGATATTCAAACAGGTGACTAAATATTTGGTCATAGTGACTTTTCATGAGTTTCTTAAAGGCGAGAGATGGTGATGTCTAGAAGAAGGAACTATATATCTGCAGGAAGTAGCACTAACGGTGGTGGGCTGATGAAAAAAATCAAGTAGTACACAGCACACTGGACGTGGCAGAACAGAAAAGTTCCAGGCAAAGTTTGGGACCTAAAATAATTCCAGACTAAAGCAAAATAAGAACATGAAAGGATGTGAACACAAGAATTGAAAGTTTTTTCGAAAAAAAATCTAAAGTTCAGACATTGGTCAACCAAGAGACAACGTGGGCCAGCAAACATCAGAATGATGAGTCTTGTTGTGAATTAGGAGATGGACTGAGTTGCAGCTATGGTCTATAATGCAGTAGGTAGGAGAAAACTTTGACTTTCCAAAGACTCCAAAAAGTAAACATTTGTTTGATTAGCATCGCCAATTTACATGGAACATTTTACGCTGAAAGTGCTGTTCTAGTTTTTAATTTGGAATTTCTTTATCTGCAGCCCTACACTGAAACCGATGATCACCTATTTGAGCCCGTTCATAATAGATCATGACAGCACAGAAATTACATGGTGTGAAACATTACACACAGACATTGGGGCTTGATTCAGACTTCACCAGCTCCATTCCTGTTAAACAGTGGTTGGTGTAGGAAGTGCTAGGCAGCCACAGTGCCATATGCAGCAATAGCCTCTTGTTGTTTGAGAAAGATATACGACTTAGAAATAGTTCACACTGGAGGGGCTATTTTGACTTCATCTGCTTTCAGATCAGTTGGCATAGGTTGTACTCTTTTGCAATGATTCAAAAACACAGCTGGCCCATACTGGTAAGGTGCTGTATGATATTAACTAGTGAACATGGCAAATTTTGAAATGAAGTGACTCATTTTGGAAATGTCAAGAGATTGTTTTTCAGTGAGGTCAGAAGAATCATGAAAAGCTTGATAAAAGGTGAAGTTTTTCATCAGCTTTTTACAAAATGGAGAAAAGCATACTGTGCATTTCAGATTTTCGAGTCTCAACAGCTGAAACCATGGCTGGTAACAACAGGACAAACATAATCTGGGATAGGCAAAAAAGTGAAACTGGACAGGAAAAAAGAGAAACGTCCGAAGCGGACACAAGGAAATTGCAGAGATGGAGGGACAAGGCTGTGGAAATGTTATTTGTTATGTTACCTCTCGGAAACAGTGACTAACTGAAACACACTGGAAACATGACCTAAGGAAGTTGCCTGGGCTCATTTGGTCCTGAATCATTCAGAAATGCCTAGGTCACATTACAAACACTCGAACAGTAACCCTCCAAAAATATATATAAAGAAAAATCAATTCAAAAGATCACAAAACCAAAAAATTCCATTTCCTACTGAAAGCCTTCATGGCTGGGAAATAAGTTGCTGAGCTAAAGAGCCTCTACCCTGCTGACAATATGGTAGAACTTAATTAGTACTGTGCTGAGTCCAAAATTTGACCCAAAACACTTTTCTGTCGTCCCACTAGAATTAAAGTCTCTGTTTCCAATAGATTCATTAACAAGTTACTACATCCCCACCGAGTAATCTGAAACCTTTAATCAGCTGCAGTGTACAACATCATTTCATTTAATTACTCATTATCAGCCTTCCACCATCTAAAAGGATCATTTCCTAAAGCGAGCACAACATAATCTTAGATTCCAATGGCACTGGAGAGAAGTGTATTCTTAAAGTATTAGAGCGTTCCAGAATTGAAATAATTATGTACGGGTGCACTTTTGTCTTTCTTTTCAATTCTGGCCACTTGCGCATCTGAGATTAATTGTTTCACCGATGACAACTTCACTGGATAGATTCCTGCCTCTTCTGCCCTCACTCAAGATGTTCCTTTAAAACCATGCTTTTACTCAACCCCTCAATATCTGTGTTTTCTTCAATGTCAAACTGACAGGTTGTAAGCTACTATTCTGTAGAAAAAGAACTCAACCCAAAAAACTTGAATTTAAAAGGAGATTAACATACCAAAAAACATACCAAACCAGCACATTACTTTCATGAGGATTACACTGTCCTCAATCGGGGATCAGGATAATTTAGGTTCCTTTATACACTTCATCCCTATATGTCTCTTGAGACATTGGCACAGGAATATTGTGAAATTAATCAGGACCAATTTGGTATCCACAATTAGCTGTGTTCATCCAGACATGAATAGCTAGGTGTTGGAGAAAAATGTCCGGATAACCACCAAGCCCTATGGCTTAGATTTCTAAAACTTTGTTTCATTTACCCAAAAAGACAACTGGGTGGGTTAGAGTGAATAGCAATGCACAAGGCATCCCAACTGTGTTCTGAGTTAGTAGGTACTGCTGATGCTGCAGTCTGAGATAACAAGGTGTGGAGCTGGATGAACACAGCAGGCTAGCAGACTAGGGGCTCAGGAAAGCTGGCATTTCAGGTCTGGACCGATCTTCAGAAAATTTCTGGTGGAGGGCCCAGACCCGAAACATCAGTTTTTCTGCTCCTCTGATGCTGCCTGGCCAACTGTGTCCTATTTGTTTGATTAACGAGAGGGATTTTTCCTTTGCTGCATTTTTCATAAATTGTTTGAGCTTTATTTCGAACTTCAGTGCAGCCCAGTTGTGAACGCTTGCTATTGCATCTGAAGTAAAAATATTCCATGAAAATCCTCACTCCCTCAAATTGACCATTTTTCTCAATGCAATACTGCAAAAATTTGCCTTTGTATTTGCTCACAAGTAATTTTTCTGTGCTTGGCCCTTCAGGCATTGGCTTTCTTGATTGTAAAAACGACAAACAATATCAACTCAAGAAAACAAAATAAATGAGTAAGCAAACCATGTACAAAAGAAAATAAATCACTGTATATATAAAGGTAAGAATCTCAAACTTTAAAGTCCCCAAGTCCAGTCCAGCACTCAAATCTATTGGATAAATGTTCTTTTGTCTTAATCAAAAAGCACAGAGTTTAATCGAATGGCCAGACAAAGAAGAATAATCCCATCTTTAACCCCATGCAGCCAAAGTGTCATGCAGGGCAGCATGGTGGCTCAGCAGTTAGCACTGCCACCTCACAGCTCCAGGGTCCCGGGTTTGATTCCAGCCTTGGGTGACTGTCTGTGAGGAGTTTGCACATTCTCCCCATGTCTGAGTGAGTTTCCTCCAAGTGATCCAGTTTCCTCCCACAGTCCAAAGATGTGCAGGCTGGGCGGATCAGCCGTGTGCTAAATTGCCCTTCGTGTTCGGGGAATGGGTCTGAGTGGGATGCTTCAAGGGACAGTGTGGACCTGTTGGGCCGAAGGGCCTGTTTACACATTGTAGGTAATCTAATCTTATTCAGAGCAGTAAAACAACCTCAGCAATCTGGTACAGCTCAAAAATAACTAGAATTCCAGCTAGAGATGCATTTGTGCGATGCTTTCTACAGTCAAATATCTTTGAAAGCACTTAGTTTACAAACTTCAAACATGAAAAATCATTTCACAAGATCATTTGGATTTCATAGATTCAGGAAGTATTAATTCAAGATCGATTATGTGCAAAATGTACAACAGCAGCACGGAGTGGGAGGTCTACCAAAGTCAGGACACCACAAACAAACCACTTGCCAAGTATCTGACTGCTCTAGATAGCGGTATCATTCGGTTTCAACTATTCACAGGAAGTTTGCAGGATAACTTCTAATAAAGTGGTGTGAAGAGGAAAACCATTCCTGCAATAATGCATCATTATCACAAACTAGACTAATGACAATCTGAGATAAACAACCCCAAAAGCGTGATCATGTAGGACAAACAATTCCAAAAGACAAAGAATTTTGGATGATTTACACTGAAAAATATAAACAAGCCAATCTCTGGGAATAATGCAATCATTGGACATGCAAGACAAGCAGCTTCTTTAATGCAAAAACAGAGTTAACATTTTGGGTCCAGCGACCCTCCCTCAGAACTGGAAGGGTCACCCGGACCTGAAACATTAACTCCATTCTTACCTTCACAGATGTTGCCAGAAATGCTGAGCTTTTCCAACAACTTTGTTTTTGTCCCTGAATTGCAGTGTCCGTGATTCTTTCAGTTATTATTTAGCTTCTTGAATGTGATTGTTATGGGTTGGAGTGCCGTTTGCCATCCTGTTCTGGGTGCCTCATATCTTCATGACAAAGGCTCTACATTATTTTACAGGTCTTTCTGGCTCTCCAGCAATTCTTCTCACATTCTTAAATTTCACATTGAAAATACAATTTCACTACATGTCAAATCAAACTTACATTTTCATTAGTGTTTCCTTTTCTGCAGGACTGAAATTATATTCTTCTAGAAAGCTTGATCTGTTGAAGTCTATGCTTCTGCAATTGATCATAAACCACAAAAGAAAAAGCAAATTAAAATGGTGTTTGGGTCTACAATTGCTTGCCAGCCGTAAAATAAGAAATGAAGTCTCAAAATTCAGCATCCTAAGCCGTGATCAGCTAACTTTATGAAACAAGGTCACACTCTAAATGTAAAACTGCATAAAATAGTGAATACCTTCTTTAAATTTCCTCAGGAAGTTTACCAGAAATGCCCTTGAGGGCCAAAGCAGCTCACCAGCAGTGGTGGTGGCTGGTGGTAACAGGGGAAAGGAGCAGGTGCAAGGAGTGAAGCCACTTCTTCAATAGCTTACATTTGCTACTAGTCCAGAAATTTCAGTCTGAGATAAACTCAACACCTTCACACGCAACTGCTGCTTGTGCTTTGTATTGCTTGTTCCTCAGAATTAGGGAGAGAATATGCAAAGAACTCAGAAGCTGTTTCTTCATCGATGTGCCATGATCTGGAATGATATCCGAGTTTTTGTTTCTGTGGTATGTCTTACAGAGTCATACAGCATGGAAACATCTCTGCCTTCATGAAGAGATTTCTGATAATTCAACCTATGGCCACCAGCTCTCCAGCCATTCCCTTTACACACTACTGTATTGCAAATGAAGCATAACATGGTCACATTTTGGATCAAACTCACTTCTTGACTGTCGCTCCCTTCTCCGGTGAACTTAAATTCTGAATTTCATCAGAATTCGGACAGTGTTTGGACTCAACACTTTCACAGCTGCAATTGAACATCAAGAACAATTTAAAACACCTCAAGCAAACCCTTTCATCTTCAGTTAAATCCATTAAAATACCCATGAAAATTGAAGATTCAGAATGACAAGCCTCCATCAGATGGTTTTATTAAACAGGTTACACACCAGATGGTGAAGATTTCTGAGTCAGCATAAAATGTTAGCCCATATGCTCCCCAAGTATTCTTGCTTGAGACTGGGATTACAGTTCCTGTGATGCTGTCCCGCCAATAAGATGAATCTAGTTGCTGGATTTATCCACACACTTTTGAACATAAACATAGTACATGTTGTAATCCTCCAGTCCTCTGATACCACCCCCTGTATTCAAACAGGATGAGGTTGTTGTGCAAAGTGCCACTGCAGCCTCAAGCTATTTTTTTTCTTTCTCAGTATCCTCAGTTGTCTACAATTCACTTCCTTCTGAGTTACCAACACCAGGGACAACCAGCCGTTCTAATCAAAGCAGAAATTGCTGTAAAAGCTCAGTGGCTCAAATTACTCAAAAATATTAACTCTGCCTTCTCGCCACAGATGCTGCCAGACCTGCTTAGCTTTTCCAGCAATTTCCATTTTCGTTTCAGTTTTCCAGCATCTGCAGTTGTTTAATGTTCACATTTCTAAAATGCTGTCCAACCTCAGCTCATCCTTGTCTCAACTATTTACTTTTCATCGTGAATTGGGCATCAACTTCTTCTGAATAGTATCGCAGCCAGGCCCTTACCTCTGTGAAGATTAAACAGTGATTTATGACCATTAGCCCCACTTTCGCTACCCTTTCACTGCTCACAATGGAGGATGACATTCGGATTCCCTTTTAACATTAGCTGCCAGCATCATTTAGTTCAACACTTCCCTTCTGAACTACTTATAATTAACTCGGTACACATTGGGGTCATCAATAATCCTCATCATTTGTACCATTTGCCACTCTCTCCTGCTTGTGGGAATATTCTGACACTGTCACTAAACAACCTCCTTCTGTAAGACAGACTGCTGTTTCATTGCAGTTTTCCCTGAACTTGTGTTCAACCTTACTTGCTGCAAACGCCTTCTTGCTCCTTTTGAAGTTGGACCTCCTCCAAATCAAAATTATTCTGGATTGTTCCTTCCTCTTTTCTGTAGCCAAAATAAATATCTTATGATATGGTGCTTCCTGAAATGATCCATGCCTGATATTTGATCGATAGTGTGTGTGTATGTGTGTGCACAATAATTATAGAAGTGGTAGTGCAGGTTGAAGATATCATCAGGATTCTGAACTTTAAAAATTGGAGCATTGTATGAAAAACAAATATGTTCTGACTAATCATGATTAAACAAAAAACTCCTGATATGCCCTCAACTCTGGTATTTACCAACCACACTTCAGGAAGGGATTTGAGAGGGTGCACAAAACATTCACAAAAAATATTACCAGAGATGACAAACTAGACAGCCCTGTGGAGAGGCTGAAGGAGCTTGGGCTGCTCTTGGAGAAGACTAAGAAGTGATTTTAAAAGTGTTCAAAATTATAAGGGATTTGGTTGGAATGGATAAGAACAATCGGTTCCTTGTGACAGAAGGCTTAAGAAGAAAAGGACACTGATTTAAGATGATCAGCAAAAAGAACCAATGGTGACAAGGATTTTGTTTTTAAATAGCATCATTAGAAACTGGAAAGCTCTGCCTCATTGTGTGGTGGATGCAGCTTCAATTGAGGTCTTCAAAAGTGAGCTACAATTTTCGAAAGGAGAGGTTTCGCAGTATTACACAGTAAAAGGACTTCGGAGTGAACGTAGGCAAGTCCCTCTTTGAGAGCTGGTACAAACATTATTAAATCATTGTCTCTGGGCTATTACCATTCGATGGCTATACAACATTGCACAAACTGCTAGCTCCCCAGCTATATCCTACCGCTTTGTCATATTCTGAATAATGATTCATTTTGTCATGCATGCAATTAAACTTACTCAGCAATTATTTCGCTGGATCCTGAAGAAACACAACTTCCACTTTCCTCACCATTTGCACTGTCAACATTTCCAGAACTGCAATTGATCAAAGAGGACAAATTAAGTCATTTAGAACAGGCAAACTCGTCCAGAATTAAATCCAACCCAATTCAACAACAAAAAATCACAGCCTTGAGAGATGGATTGTTTTGACTTCCACAGGATGCCCACAGGCCTTCATATTGAGGCACTGCTGGGGTGTGGGTTGGAAGAGACAGAGCAGGGCAATAAGGAGAGAAAACCAATTCTTCAGTATTTCACCCTTGTTGAAAGCCGTTTCTGGGCCATGCAAGAACTTGATACTGAAAGACAAGCAAAATTTAATCTACCATTGAAAAGCTTTGAAAGCTTTATGCTAATTCAACATTATTCCATCTCTCAAAATAAGCCAAACATTGCAGAAGCAGTGAAGCAGTTGCTTCATGTGATTGCTTTTGTCTGGATTGGTGCTCACTGCACTGCCAATTGGGGTATCTTCCTGAGGCAACCCTGACATAATCCTACAGCAAATCCCAACAGTTTCCTTTCACAGTATTAGATCCTAAATACCATACAACAGGTTTAATCTGTCGTCACATCAAATTTACTTGTCAATTACTCCTTCAGTTTCTGACAAACTTAGGTTTCCACCCACCACACAGTGTGACATGTCAATATTTTCACAGCTGCAACTGGTCACAAAACACCAAATAAATCATTTTACTTGTGCATATGATCACATTTTTAATTTCTGGCACTCTTATCAACATTGGGATTTGTGGCTGTGAGGGGGAGCCAGTGGGTAGATGAGGTGTAAAGATGTCAAATAAAGAACCTCTGCACTGGGACAGACAACAAACATCCCAAAAGAGAGGATTTAAGTTTAACTTCCTCATATCTGAAAAAGAAACTCAAGCTCTTCACAGACTATTGACAATTCAACCCTCACAAGCACAGCTTGTAACTCAAAGTTTGATTCAGAGCACTGATGTAGGAATTTGTCTTTGCTCAAATTCACTGAAGCTTAAGGTCAGATTAGTCACCATTGGCTGTTTTGCTGAAAAAAAAATCATTTTTCTATCCTGCTCCTTTCACAGTTCTGAGTTTCGTTAAAGATCTGGACAGAATAAGGTCAGGATTAAATCAAGGTCTCTGACTTGTGAAAGTGCCTGACTCCATGAATACACATGGCAAATGACCAAATTAGATAATTCAAAATGCAAATTATTCAATGGCAATATTGTATGGGAGAAATACCAAGGCTCGGACATGGGGAGCAGGTCACATTCTTAATTGAAGACATATTTCTTCAAATGTTACGGACATTTGGAGGACACTTCAATGAACTTGGAAGAAGTTTGTAGGGAGGGTGCAGCTGAGCTGGAAGGAGGAACACAGAGAAGTGCTGAGGTGGGGTAGAGGAGATTAACTCATTTCTTTAGCAATTTTACCAGAGCCACATTGTCCAGAAATATAACCTCAATATTGATCTGAGAACAATTTCCCATCTAAGTGTTTTGGATGCTTCAATGGTGATGCTATTATTTCAGACAACTGTCTCTGTTATAAATTTTCGAGGGAGGCAGCCCAGCAGACACTTTAATGTGACTGCTATAGTCTGGAGTGGCACTCATTACATTGCAACAAAAATTTTGAAGAAATCAATGGTTCTCCATCATTCCCTTTTCACACTGCTGCATTCCAAATGAAGCAGAATTAAAACATATCAAAATTATTTCCGATCAACCTTGCTTCCTCATGGTTACACAGATGCCTGGCAAACTTTGATTCCTACCCACCCGACAATCTATACGGCCAAAATATCTGCAGCTGTCAGTGCACATGAAGCACAAATTAAGAAAAGGATTTGCATCTACAACTGACTTGTAAACATTGAAAATAAATGCTGAATCCCAAAATGCTCAGTATTTCAAGTCCCCATTAGGTCAAAGTCCACATGAATGACTACACTAGATGGTTTGCTTTCCAAATTTTCAGAGAAAATATGTAGGACACTCCAGTTACATCGGCTGGTGCATTTGAGGGGAGGTGGGAGGTTTCGCAGTTTAGCATTGTTGCAAGTTAGACCACCAAGGTCTGGATGTTGAGGGCCAATCAAATTTTCACTGAACATTTTAAAATGTTTTCTATGGATCAAAGGCTGAAATGTGTCATTGATTTAATTACTGGCAATGGCCTCGGAGGGAATAAAGCTGTTTCTTTAATGTGATTTTTATCGTCTCGAATGGTGACATAATCTTTCAAGAGCTACTATATTCACAGCAATTTCTTTTCATGGTATGTATTATGAATGAAGCACAGAAGGATGAAACTTACTTTGAAATGTCTGCAGTCGCTTTTGGTGAACTTGGTTCTTCATCTTTCTCAGAGTTTGGGCTGTCAAAGGTTTTAGACCTGCAATTCATTAAGACCATAAGACCATAAGACAGAGGAGCAGAAATTAGGCCATTTGGCCCATTGAGTCAGTTCTGCCATTCAGTCAGGATGATAAGTTCCTCAATACCATTCTTCTGCTTTCTCCCCATAACCCTTAATCCCCTTGATAATCTGTCTCAGTTTTAAATGTACTCAATGACCTGGCCCCTACAGCCTTCTGTGGCAGTGAATTTCACAGATTCAACACTCTCTGGCTGAAGAAGTTTCTCCAAATCTCCAATTGAAAAGATCTCCTCTTTATTCTAAAAGTGGGCCCTCGGGTCCTAGTCTCTCCTACCAATGAAAGCATCTTCCCAACATCCACTCTGTCCAGGCCATTCAGTATTCTAAAAGTTTCAATTAGATCACCCCTCATCCATCTAATCTCCAATGAGTATAGTCTCAGAGTCCTCAAACGTTCCTCATATTTTAAGCTTTCCATTCCCTGGACCATTCTCATGAACCTCCTCTGAACCCGTTCCAGGGACAGTGCATACACAACCTCAGTGACAATCAGCATTAACAGTTGGGCTGAGAAGGATGCTGATCTGCCATCCCTTTCACTGGACCAGCAGCTGTCAAAACTGATCCAAACCGTCAACTGGTGAGTAACGCCGGCAGCAATCTCTGTATTGGTCACCGCTGGAATCGGCCAAGGCCTCCAGGTTTCAGATCCAGCAGAAGGCCTGCAGCATGAACCACAAACTTCCATCTAAAATTTCTTTTTACAACACTAAGAACAGAGCAAATATTAGAACAACAGCCAACTGTTTCTTTAATGTAAAAACAAACAAACTATGGACACCGGCAATCTGAAAGAAAGGCAGATGTTTCTGGAGAAACTCTACAGGTTTTGCAGCATCTGCAGACAGAAAACAGAGTTCAAGTGAAGCCAGGTGACACTTCTTCAGAGGTGTGAAGTTCTGAACAGGGGAACCTTAACTCAAAGCGCCCACTCTGCTTTCTCTCCACAGATGCTGCTAAGTTTCGGGAGATAGCCTCTATGTAATGCTCCTGAAAATGTCAGACCTCCAGCAGCTGCCCTTCATATTTTTGTATTCCGATTAAAGCATCATTTCCTCACATATTGGATCAATACTTACTTTCTGATCTCAGCAACTGTCTTTGGAGGAATTGGATTTTCAAGCTCCTCACAGCTCAGAATGTTATCATTGTTCCCGATGCTGAAATTAGTTGTGAAGAATGTCATTTTAAATAAATACTTGCACCCAGTAATTCTTAGCTCATCGGCAGTTTCCTTTGTATTCCTTGTACTCTGAATAAAGCAAAACCTTAACCACTTATTGTATTCAAACTTGCTCTTTCATGACAGATTTTAGAGTGCAAGGTTTCCCATCTACCTCGTAGTTTGCACTTTCAGGTGATCTGCAAATGGTCCTAAAAGTGTTGTCAAGTAAATTTGAGCAAACATCCACATCCACAAGAAAATTATCTCCATACACCTGAAAGACATTGAGTCGGCATTTTGTGCCATTGACAGCTAATTTTCTAACAACGGGTCAAGACGCAACTACAGAATATGGTCATTGGTCTCCCCGAAACCCCCAACGGTAGTTTGCAAGATAAGACCATGAGACTGGAGTGTGGAAGTAAAGAGAGAGAGAGAGAGAGGGAGAAGGATGCAACAAATCCATTTCTTCAACATTTTATATTTGTTGCAAAGTCTAAAAATATCTCAAACAAAGAGCTCCAGGCCCAAATATAGAAAGGCAACCAACTTTCCAGTGAAGAACTTCAGATAGCGTCTCTACATTCAGGGCTGAATGTCCCAAGTCAACTGGCCTTGGCCTGAGACATGAAATTCTTGGCAAAGTGGAGGGGAGTTCAGGAGGAAAGCTGAACTCTCTTCTGCACCATTATACTGTATTGTCAGAGGTGGGCAAAGTAGGTGGTTTAATGACTCACTGGGCATGAATCACGTCACCAGCTGACAGCCACTTGTGTCTGTCTGTCTCTCTGGTAAATATTAGAGTTCCTCAACTCCCGCAGTGGACATTGGCCTGCAAATCTCTTTTCTATAAGCTCGGCAATGACAATTGTAAAGATTGCAGCTCTGCCCCTATTTCGTCCTTTTGTCAACTGTTTTTATGAAAAAAGATCACCCTCCAGATTTAGTGTGTTCATGGACAGCAGCAGGTTTTTCTTCAAAACCTTCACAGGAGATTTGAAAGACACCACAGGCAGACTGAGGGTAGGGGATGAGGTAGGAACCTCAATTCTTCGACATGTGGTATCCTTAATTCAGAGCTCAGCTATCTAAATGTTTGGCGACAAATGAAGATCTGAATAGTGAATGGATGAGCAATTTTTTTCACTGAACACTTTTGGATCTTTTCTGTTATTACAGCTTTTCTTTTTAAACAAACAAAATCTGTGTAGATTTTTGATACAATCAAGCAACTTTGATAATGTGACTGCTGCTGTCTAGTGTTTGCTGCATTGCTGTGGGAGGAAGGCCCTCCACAGATCTTACAGGAAGTGCCAGCAGGTTTTTTAACATTGTTGTATTTTGGATGAAACTTAATTAAGTCACACATTAGACTAAAGCTTACTTTGTGTTCACTGAATCGATTACTGGAATCTCTTCTGCCTCTGAGGTGTCAAAGCTTCCATATCTGCAATTGGTCAGACTGCACAAACTAAGTGATTTTAAACAAGCTTGAATCTACAATTTGCATTCAGCCACTGAAAAACATCTGAAGGTTCGGGATTTCGGCATTTGAAGCCTTGATTACCGAGTTTGTTAAAACATTACACTGAAACTCCAATTTGGCATTTTACAGCATACCTGCCACATCCCATACAACAGAGAAGAGTAAAACATTCAATGTGGTTCTGTCTCATCTGATCGTAACTTCAAATCTACATTCCTGCCTATCTGAGTGACCTTTCACTCCCTTGCTCTCAACAAGTATCTATTTATCTTTCCATTTACAGTATTCCAGCGCTCTGCTTTTACCATCTTTTCAGGAAGAAAACTTAAAAGAATACCCACATTTTGAGATATTTAAAAAACCACTGTTTTAAGTTGACAACCACTGAATTTCAGACACTCGCCCTTCATTCTAGTCTCTTCTGTAAGAGGAAACACCGTCTGCATATCTACCCTGTACAAATGCTCAGGTTTTTTTCTTTCAATCACATTGCGCCTTCCGCCCTAAACACCGACTGATGCAAGCCTTGTCTGTACAAATTTTCCTTGTGAGGCAAGTCACTTAGGCTCGGTATTATTCTGGTAAACCTGTTCTGAACTGCCTCTCATATATTTAGTTCCATCCTTAAATAAGGCTGACCACCACAAAGAAAAACATTCAAGATATGGGCTCACCAGTGATCCCTAATTTTGTGTTTAAGTTCCTTCATGATAAAATGAAAACATTTATTTGCTTTCCTAATTACTTAATGTATCTGTACATAAGCAATTTGTGATTCATGCACGAGGATACCCAGAATCCACTGTATCTCAGAGCTATGCAATCTCCTTCAACAAAAAAAAACTGCTATGCTTCCTGCCAAAATGGACTTCAAATTTACCCATGTACAACTGTCTTTGTCAGATCTTTGACGACTTGCTCAACCTCTCTTTCTCTGCAGTATTCCAATGTCCTCTGAGGTTAATTTTTAATGCATTTTTGTCTCTTCAGCACATCTGTCAGCCATAAATTCATTCCTTCCTAAGTCATCGACTGTTCGTCAATACTTCGAAAACTTGGCCAGAAACAGATTATTAAAATTATATTGGAATTATGTGATCCGAACAATTTTGAGCTCCAGTTAATTCTCTGTCTCAAATAAACACCTAAGTAAATGAGAACACGCATGCAAAAAGGGATGAATTCCTTGGATCTAATTACAGAAGACCAAAATAACTGTAGCATCTAGTCAGCCTGTTTCTCCCTTTCACTATGGATATAGGAAAATCTTGAAATGTAGGATGTGTGTAAGGTGAATGGATACTATTAGCATCCATTGAATTATGATGATCTTTTAGCTGAATTCAAATGGTTGACTCAAACACGAATCTTAAACACAACATCTGTCCAATTAGTAAAATGGATTTGAACTTTCGAATGGCATGGAAGCCATTTTAGAACATAGAACATAGAACATAGAACAGTACAGCACAGAACAGGCCCTTCAGCCCACAATGTTGTGCCGACCATTGATCCTCATGGATGCACCCTCAAATTTCTGTGACCATATGCATGTCCAGCAGTCTCTTAAATGACCCCAATGACCTTGCTTCCACAACTGCTGCTGGCAACGCATTCCATGCTCTCACAACTCTCTGCGTAAAGAACCTGCCTCTGACATCCCCTCTATACTTTCCACCAACCAGCTTAAAACTATGACCCCTCGTGCTAGCCATTTCTGCCCTGGGAAATAGTCTCTGGCTATCGACTCTATCTATGCCTCTCATTATCTTGTATACCTCAATTAGGTCCCCTCTCCTCCTCCTTTTCTCCAATGAAAAGAGACCGAGCTCAGTCAACCTCTCTTCATAAGATAAGCCCTCCAGTCCAGGCAGCATCCTGGTAAACCTCCTCTGAACCCTCTCCAAAGCATCCACATCTTTCCTATAATAGGGCGCCCAGAACTGGACGCAGTATTCCAAGTGCGGCCTAACCAAAGTTTTATAGAGCTGCAACAAGATCTCACGACTCTTAAACTCAATCCCCCTGTTAATGAAAGCCAAAACACCATATGCTTTCTTAACAACCCTGTCCACTTGGGTGGCCATTTTAAGGGATCTATGTATCTGCACACCAAGATCCCTCTGTTCCTCCACGCTGCCAAGAATCCTATCCTTAATCCTGTACTCAGCTTTCAAATTCGACCTTCCAAAATGCATCACCTCGCATTTATCCAGGTTGAACTCCATCTGCCACCTCTCAGCCCATCTCTGCATCCTGTCAATGTCCCGCTGCAGCCTACAACAGCCCTCTACACTGTCAACGACACCTCCGACCTTTGTGTCGTCTGCAAACTTGCTGACCCATCCTTCAATTCCCTCGTCCAAGTCATTAATAAAAATTACAAACAGTAGAGGCCCAAGGACA
Source organism: Stegostoma tigrinum (assembly GCF_030684315.1). Taxonomy (NCBI): domain Eukaryota; kingdom Metazoa; phylum Chordata; class Chondrichthyes; order Orectolobiformes; family Stegostomatidae; genus Stegostoma; species Stegostoma tigrinum. The sequence continues at coordinate 70,763 of NW_026728107.1, read as the reverse complement.
GAGCCCTGTGGAACCCCACTCACCACTGACTTCCAGGCAGAATATTTTCCTTCTACTACCACTCGCTGTCTTCTGTTGGCCAGCCAATTCTGTATCCAAGCAGCTAAGTTCCCCTGTATCCCATTCCTCCTGACCTTCTGAATGAGCCTTCCATGGGGAACCTTATCAAATGCCTTACTGAAGTCCATATACACCACATCCACAGCTTGACCCTCATCAACCTTACTAGTCACATCCTCAAAAAACTCGATAAGGTTTGTAAGGCATGACCTACCCCTCACAACTTTTTAAAACCTCGCAAGGATCTCCCTGCAAATGGAAACATTCACCAAAAGACAATAGACAAGTCAGTGATCTAAGCAGCCAATGTAATAAACAGTTACACTGTGAAAGGAGGAGATAGTAAATATAACAGATGATTGTCTTAACCAGAACGATCTCAGAGCTTAATGAGAACCAACATCCTCAAATTTCAACATCCACATTTTGCTGAGATTCCTTCGTTTTACAAATTTTTCGCTTGACCTTTAAAAGAATACCATCATCTAAGATGACTACAGGCACAATACAAAAGCAAATAAGAAAGTAATAACCTGCGAAGAATCTTTATGCACTATTGAACCTCTGAGAGATAATGTGAGACACATGAGTGAGCTGTCATGTTTAAAATTCGAGGGCAAGTATAGGTCATCTTTTTCTTTAAAACTCAAAAGCTTATTGCTGGAATTATTCTGCTGGAACATTTATTTACTTGGGCAAAGAAAGAGAATATTTTGGCCACAGGAAAAAAGAGAAACCCAAATTCCCTTTTGAAAGGACCAGCTGGATCATTTCTGCAATCCATTGGGTTCATGAAAGCCAGCTCATTAGCTTACTGCTTTGAAGAAAAATCTAATCACCTCTGGTTATTTGCTGATCTTCTCAAATTTTATAAGCATAGCACATTTGTGAAACTTTTCATCCCCGGGGTGTCCCTATAATGTCAGAGGCACATCAATTGAAGGTCAGCAGTGGTGAGAATCGCTTTGTCTCTGAACTGAGTTTTGATCAGTTACCCCAAAAAACCATTTGTGAATTGCATAAACTGTTAAATACTCACCGACATTCAGAAAACTAATGTATTAAAAAAAACTGAGGTGACAAGAGAAACCATCACTGATGTCATTTGAAAAATATGCAACCCATTATGGCAGAATTGCGGTACTCCTGCATATTTCAGTGGTAAACAGACATTCATTTGACCAACATTTCAGTTTTGCAAAAAGGCTCCTCATACTGCATTCAGCTTCCAAACTTTTATTGTTATGCCCAACACAGACTTACAGAAATTGATAGATTTTGTTCAATTAAAATAGCACTCTTCCATTCACTACATGCAGAAACTTAGACATCCCAAACATTGTTTCAGGAAGCTCCAAACTACATAAAAAGCATTGAAGGAAGTCAATGTTACATTTTATCCTTAATCTCAAGGTCTAGTCATTGTCCTAACACATTCACCGCACTTATTAAACTTTGTGTTGTACTGGGTCAAAATCACTTCATTATTGCGAAAAATTAATCAAAAATACTTTGCCACCTGTCTCTGTATTATGTTTTGTGAGTATGTTTTATTCACTTTTGTCCCAAACCACTAGCGGGGCGCTTAATCATGATTTGTGCCACCATTTGGGATCAAGGATATTGGAAGGGGATAGGGGCACAGAACAGGAGAACTGAAGGACTGCTTTGCCTTGTTGTAAACAAACAAGTTCATCACAGGATGTTGTCAAGGATTCCTGCAGGAAATAGGAGAGCCCAAAATAGTCACAAGTTCATCTTCGAGAAAAGAAAATCTAATGTAAATGTCGGGGAAGCAGAATGAACGTCACACACTGGATTTCCACATCTCTTTTCTTTTCATTTTGAAAATTAGAACATGTGTGTATTGCCCGTGAAATCATTCTGACTGCATTAATATGGCACAATATTTTGTGGGTCCTTTAAATCTCTTATGCATGCAAATCCACATTTAGCAAGAGATTACTGAATGCTGCAAGGCACCTGAAAATGTTTGCCAGTCTCCTTTCCTTCTACACTTCCCTTCTGAAGTACCTATATTTCACTCTGTACACATTGGGGTCATCAATAATCCTCATCATTTGTACCATGTGCCACTCTCTCCTGCTTGTGGGAACACTCTGAGATTGTCACTAAACAACCTCCTGCTGTAAGACAGACTGCTGTTTCATTGCAGTTTTGCCTAAACTTGTGTTGAAATTTACTTGCTGCAAACGCCTTCTTGCTCCTTTTGAAGTTGGACCTCCTCCAAATCAAAATTATTCTGGATTGTTCCTTCCTCTCTTCTGGAGCCAAAATAAATATCTTATGATATGGTGCTTCCTGAAATGATCCATGTCTGATATTCGATCGATAGTGTGTGTGTATGTGTGTGCACAATAATTATAGAAGTGGTAGTGCAGGTTGAAGATCTCATCAGGATTCTGAACTTTAAAAATTGGAGCATTGTATGAAAAACAAATATGTTCTGACAAATCATTATAAAAAAAACTCCTGATATGCCCTCAACTCTGGTATTTACCAACCACACTTCAGGAAGGGATTTGAGAGGGTGCACAAAACATTCCCAAAAAATATTACCAGAGATGACAAACTAGACAGCCCTGTGGAGAGCCTGAAGAAGCTCAGGCTGCTCTTGGAGAAAACTAAGAAGTGATTTTAAAAGTGTTCAAAATCATAAGGGATTTGGTTAGAATGGATAAGAACAATCGGTGCCTTGTGACAGAAGGCTTAAGGAGAAAAGGACACTGATTTGAGATGATCAGCAAAAAGAACCAATGGTGACAAGGAATTTTTTTTTTCAATAGCCTATTCAGGAACTGGAAAGCTCTGCCGAATAGTGTGGTGGATGCAGCTTCAATTGCGGTCTTCAAAAGTGAACTACAATTTTCGAAAGGAGAGGTTTCGCAGTATTACACAGTAAAAGGACTTAGGAGTGAACGTCGGCAAGTCCCTCTTTGAGAGCTGGTACAAACATTATTAAATCATTGTCTCTGGGCTATTACCATTCGATGGCTATACAACATTGCACAAACTGCTAGCTCCCCAGCTATATCCTACCGCTTTGTCATATTCTGAATAATGATTCATTTTGTCATGCATGCAATTAAACTTACTCAGCAATTATTTCGCTGGATCCTGAAGAAACACAACTTCCATTTTCCTCACCATTTGCACTGTCAACATTTCCAGAACTGCAATTGATCAAAGAGGACAAATTAAGTCATTTAGAACAGGCAAACTCGTCCAGAATTAAATCCAACCCAATTCAACAACAAAAAATCACAGCCTTGAGAGATGGATTGTTTTGACTTCCACAGGATGCCCACAGGCCTTCATATTGAGGCAGTGCTGGGGTGTGGGTTGGAAGAGACAGAGCAGGGCAATAAGGAGAGAAAACCATTTCTTCAGTATTTCACCCTTGTTGAAAGCCGTTTCTGGGCTATGCAAGAACTTGATACTGAAAGACAAGCAAAATTTAATCTACCACTGAAAAGCTTTGAAAGCTTTATGCTAATTCAACATTATCCCATCTCTCAAAATAAGCCAAACATTGCAGAAGCAGTGAAGCAGTTGCTTCATGTGATTGCTATTGTCTGGATTGGTGCTCACTGCACTGCCATTTGGGGTATCTTCCTGAGGCAACCCTGACATAATCCTACAGCAAATCCCAACAGTTTCCTTTCACAGTATTAGATCCCAAATACCATACAACAGGTTTAATCTGTCGTCACATCAAATTTACTTGTCAATTACTCCTTCAGTTTCTGACAAACTTAGGTTTCCACCCACCACACAGTGTGACATGTCAATATTTTCACAGCTGCAACTGGTCACAAAACACCAAATAAATCATTTTACTTGTGCATATGATCACATTTTTAATTTCTGGCACTGTTATAAACATTGGGATTTGTGGCTGTGAGGGGGAGCCAGTGGGTAGATGAGGTGTAAAGATGTCAAATAAAGAACCTCTGCACTGGGACAGACAACAAACATCCCAAAAGAGAGGATTTAAGTTTAACTTCCTCATATCTGAAAAAGAAACTCAAGCTCTTTACAGACTATTGACAATTCAACCCTCACAAGCACAGCTTGTAACTCAAAGTTTGATTCAGAGCACTGATGTAGGAATTTGTCTTTGCTCAAATTCACTGAAGCTTAAGGTCAGATTAGTCACCATTGGCTGTTTTGCTGAAAAAAAAATCATTTTTCTATCCTGCTCCTTTAACAGTTCTGAGTTTCGTTAAAGATCTGGACAGAATAAGCTCGGGATTAATTCAAGGTCTCTGACTTGTGAAAGTGCCTGACTCCATGAATACACATGGCAAATGACCAAATTAGATAATTCAAAATGCAAATTATTCAATGGCAATATTGTATAGGAGAAATACCAAGGCTCGGACATGGGGAGCAGGTCACATTCTTAATTGATAACATATTTCTTCAAATGTTACGGACATTTGGAGGACACTTCAATGAACTTGGAGGAAGTTTGTAGGGAGGGTGCAGCTGAGCAGGAAGGAGGAACACAGAGAAGTGCTGAGGTGGGGTAGAGGAGATTAACTCATTTCTTTAGCAATTTTACCAGAGCCACATTGTCCAGAAATATAACCTCAATATTGATCTGAGAACAATTTCCCATCTCAGTGTTTTGGATGCTTCAATGGTGATGCTATTATTTCAGACAACTGTCTCTGTTATAAATTTTTGAGGGAGGCAGCCCAGCAGACACTTTAATGTGACTGCTATAGTCTGGAGTGGCACTCATTACACTGCAACAAAAATTTTGAAGAAATCAATGGTTCCCCATCATTCCCTTTTCACACTGCTGCATTCCAAATGAAGCAGAATTAAAACATATCAAAATTATTTCCGATCAACCTTGCTTCCTCATGGTTACACAGATGCCTGGCAAACTTTGATTCCTACCCACCCGACAATCTATACAGCCAAAATATCTGCAGCTGTTAAGTGCACATGAAGCACAAATTAAGAAAAGGATTTGCATCTACAACTGACTTGTAAACATTGAAAATAAATACTGAATCCCAAAATGCTCTGTATTTCAAGTCCCCATTAGGTCAAAGTCCACATGAATGACTACACTAGATGGTTTGCTTTCCAAATTTTCAGAGAAAATATGTAGGACACTCCAGTTACATTGGCTGGTGCATTTGAGGGGAGGTGGGAGGTTTCGCAGTTTAGCATTGTTGCAAGTTAGACCACCAAGGTCTGGATGTTGAGGGCCAATCAAATTTTCACTGAACATTTTAAAATGTTTTCTATGGATCAAAGGCTGAAATGTGTCATTGATTTAATTACTGGCAATGGCCTCGGAGGGAATAAAGCTGTTTCTTTAATGTGATTTTTATCGTCTCGAATGGTGACATAATCTTTCAAGAGCTACTATATTCACAGCAATTTCTTTTCATGGTATGTATTATGAATGAAGCACAGAAGGATGAAACTTACTTTGAAATGTCTGCAGTCGCTTTTGGTGAACTTGGTTCTTCATCTTTCTCAGAGTTTGGGCTGTCAAAGGTTTTAGACCTGCAATTCATTAAGACCATAAGACCATAAGACAGAGGAGCAGAAATTAGGCCATTCGGCCCATTGAGTCAGTTCTGCCATTCAGTCAGGATGATAAGTTCCTCAACACCATTCTCCTGCTTTCTCCCCATAACCCTTAATCCCCTTGATAATCTGTCTCAGTTTTAAATGTACTCAATGACCTGGCCCCTACAGCCTTCTGTGGCAGTGAATTTCACAGATTCAACACTCTCTGGCTGAAGAGGTTTCTCCAAATCTCCAATTGAAAAGATCTCCTCTTTATTCTAAAAGTGGGCCCTCGGGTCCTAGTCTCTCCTATCAATGAAAGCATCTTCCCAACATCCACTCTGTCCAGGCCATTCAGTATTCTAAAAGTTTCAATTAGATCACCCCTCATCCATCTAATCTCCAATGAGTATAGTCTCAGAGTCCTCAAACGTTCCTCATATTTTAAGCTTTCCATTCCCTGGACCATTCTCATGAACCTCCTCTGAACCCGTTCCAGGGACAGTGCATACACAACCTCAGTGACAATCAGCATTAACAGTTGGGCTGAGAAGGATGCTGATCTGCCATCCCTTTCACTGGACCAGCAGCTGTCAAAACTGATCCAAACCGTCAACTGGTGAGTAACGCCGGCAGCAATCTCTGTATTGGTCACCGCTGGAATCGGCCAAGGCCTCCAGGTTTCAGATCCAGCAGAAGGCCTGCAGCATGAACCACAAACTTCCATCTAAAATTTCTTTTTACAACACTAAGAACAGAGCAAATATTAGAACAACAGCCAACTGTTTCTTTAATGTGAAAACAAACAAACTATGGACACCGGCAATCTGAAAGAAAGGCAGATGTTTCTGGAGAAACTCTACAGGTTTTGCAGCATCTACAGACAGAAAACAGAGTTCAAGTGAAGCCAGGTGACATTTCTTCAGAGGTGTGAAGTTCTAAACAGGGGAACCTTAACTCAAAGCGCCCACTCTGCTTTCTCTCCACAGATGCTGCTAAGTTTCGGGAGATAGCCTCTATGTAATGCTCCTGAAAATGCCAGACCTCCAGCAGCTGCCCTTCATATTTTTGTATTCCGATTAAAGCATCATTTCCTCACATATTGGATCAATACTTACTTTCTGATCTCAGCAACTGTCTTTGGAGGAATTGGATTTTCAAGCTCCTCACAGCTCAGAATGTTATCATTGTTCCCGATGCTGAAATTAGTTGTGAAGAATGTCATTTTAAACAAATACTTGCACCCAGTAATTCTTAGCTCATCGGCAGTTTCCTTTGTATTCCTTGTACTCTGAATAAAGCAAAACCTTAACCACTTATTGTATTCAAACTTACTCTTTCATGACAGATTTTAGAGTGCAAGGTTTCCCATCTACCTTGTAGTTTGCACTTTCAGGTGATCTGCAAATGGTCCTAAAAGTGTTATCAAGTAAATTTGAGGAAACATCCACATCCACAAGAAAATTATCTCCATACACCTGAAAGACATTGAGTCGGCATTTTGTGCCATTGACAGCTAATTTTCTAACAACGGGTCAAGACGCAACTACAGAATATGGTCATTGGTCTCCCCGAAACCCCCAACGGTAGTTTGCAAGATAAGACCATGAGACTGGAGTGTGGAAGTAAAGAGAGAGAGAGAGAGAGGGAGAAGGATGCAACAAATCCATTTCTTCAACATTTTATATTTGTTGCAAAGTCTAAAAATATCTCAAACAAAGAGCTCCAGGCCCAAATATAGAAAGGCAACCAACTTTCCAGTGAAGAACTTCAGATAGCGTCTCTACATTCAGGGCTGAATGTCCCAAGTCAACTGGCCTCGGCCTGAGACATGAAATTCTTGGCAAAGTGGAGGGGAGTTCAGGAGGAAAGCTGAACTCTCTTCTGCACCATTATACTGTATTGTCAGAGGTGGGCAAAGTAGGTGGTTTAATGACTCACTGGGCATGAATCACGTCACCAGCTGACAGCCACTTGTGTCTGTCTGTCTCTCTGGTAAATATTAGAGTTCCTCAACTCCCGCAGTGGACATTGGCCTGCAAATCTCTTTTCTATAAGCTCGGCAATGACAATTGTAAAGATTGCAGCTCTGCCCCTATTTCATCCTTTTGTCAACTGTTTTTATGAAAAAAGATCACCCTCCAGATTTAGTGTGTTCATGGACAGCAGCAGGTTTTTCTTCAAAACCTTCACAGGAGATTTGAAAGACACCACAGGCAGACTGAGGGGAGGGGATGAGGTAGGAACCTCAATTCTTCGACATGTGGTATCCTTAATTCAGAGCTCAGCTATCTAAATGTTTGGCGACAAATGAAGATCTGAATAGTGAATGGATGAGCAATTTTTTTCACTGAACACTTTTGGATCTTTTCTGTTAATACAGCTTTTCTTTTTAAACAAACAAAATCTGTGTAGATTTTTGATACAATCAAGCAACTTTGTTAATGTGACTGCTGCTGTCTAGTGTTTGCTGCATTGCTGTGGGAGGAAGGCCCTCCACAGATCTTACAGGAAGTGCCAGCAGGTTTTTTAACATTGTTGTATTTTGGTGAAACTAAATTAAGTCACACATTAGACTAAAGCTTACTTTGTGTTCACTGAATCGATTACTGGAATCTCTTCTGCCTCTGAGGTGTCAAAGCTTCCATATCTGCAATTGGTCAGACAGCACAAACTAAGTGATTTTAAACAAGCTTGAATCTACAATTTGCATTCAGCCACTGAAAAACATCTGAAGGTTCGGGATTTCGGCATTTGAAGCCTTGATTACCGAGTTTGTTAAAACATTACACTGAAACTCCAATTTGGCATTTTACAGCATACCTGCCACATCCCATACAACAGAGAAGAGTAAAACATTCAATGTGGTTCTGTCTCATCTGATCGTAACTTCAAATCTACATTCCTGCCTATCTGAGTGACCTTTCACTCCCTTGCTCTCAACAAGTATCTATTTATCTTTCCATTTACAGTATTCCAGCGCTCTGCTTTTACCATCTTTTCAGGAAGAAAACTTAAAAGAATACCCACATTTTGAGATATTTAAAAAACCACTGTTTTAAGTTGACAACCACTGAATTTTAGACACTCGCCCTTCATTCTAGTCTCTTCTGAAAGAGGAAACACCGTCTGCATATCTACCCTGTACAAATGCTCAGGTTTTTTTCTTTCAATCACATTGCGCCTTCCGCCCTAAACACCGACTGATGCAAGCCTTGTCTGTACAAATTTTCCTTGTGAGGCAAGTCACTTAGGCTCGGTATTATTCTGGTAAACCTGTTCTGAACTGCCTCTCATATATTTACTTCCATCTTTAAATAAGGCTGACCACCACAAAGAAAAACATTCAAGATATGGGCTCACCAGTGATCCCTAATTTTGTGTTTAAGTTCCTTCATGATAAAATGAAAACATTTATTTGCTTTCCTAATTACTTAATGTATCTGTACATAAGCAATTTGTGATTCATGCACGAGGATACCCAGAATCCACTGTATCTCAGAGCTATGCAATCTCCTTCAACAAAAAAAACTGCTATGCTTCCTGCCAAAATGGACTTCAAATTTACCCATGTACAACTGTCTTTGTCAGATCTTTGACGACTGGCTCAACCTCTCTTTCTCTGCAGTATTCCAATGTCCTCTGAGGTTAATTTTTAATGCATTTTTGTCTCTTCAGCACATCTGTCAGCCATAAATTCATTCCTTCCTAAGTCATCGACTGTTCGTCAATACTTTGAAAACTTGGCCAGAAACAGATTATTAAAATTATATTGGAATTATGTGATCCGAACAATTTTGAGCTCCAGTTAATTCTCTGTCTCAAATAAACACCTAAGTAAATGAGAACACTCATGCAAAAAGGGATGAATTCCTTGGATCTAATTACAGAAAACCAAAATAACTGTAGCATCTAGTCAGCCTGTTTCTCCCTTTCACTATGGATATAGGAAAATCTTGAAATGTAGGATGTGTGTAAGGTGAATGGATACTATTAGCATCCATTGAATTATGATGATCTTTTAGCTGAATTCAAATGGTTGACTCAAACACGAATCTTAAACACAACATCTGTCCAATTAGTAAAATGGATTTGAACTTTCGAATGGCATGGAAGCCATTTTGTTGTTGACTTTTTAAAATCTCGCAAGCATCTCCCTGCAAATGGAAACATTCACCAAAAGACAATAGACAAGTCAGTGATCTAAGCAGCCAATGTAATAAACAGTTACACTGTGAAAGGAGGAGATAGTAAATATAACAGATGATTGTCTTAACCAGAACGATCTCAGAGCTTAATGAGAACCAACCTCCTCAAATTTCAACAAACCACATTTTGCTGAGATTCTTTCGTTTTACAAATTTTTCGCTTGACCTTTAAAAGAATACCATCATCTAAGATGACTACAGGCACAATACAAAAGCAAATAAGAAAGTAATAACCTGCGAAGAATCTTTATGCACTATTGAACCTCTGAGAGATAATGTGAGACACATGAGTGAGCTGTCATGTTTAAAATTTGAGGGCAAGTACAGGTCATCTTTTTCTTTAAAACTCAAAAGCTTATTGCTGGAATTATTCTGCTGGAACATTTATTTACTTGGGCAAAGAAAGAGAATATTTTGGCCACAGGAAAAAAGAGAAACCCAAATTCCCTTTTGAAAGGACCAGCTGGATCATTTCTGCAATCCATTGGGTTCATGAAAGCCAGCTCATTAGCTTACTGCTTTGAAGAAAAATCTAATCACCTCTGGTTATTTGCTGATCTTCTCAAATTTTATAAGCATAGCACATTTGTGAAACTTTTCATCCCCGGGGTGTCCCTATAATGTCAGAGGCACATCAATTGAAGGTCAGCAGTGGTGAGAATCGCTTTGTCTCTGAACTGAGTTTTGATCAGTTACCCCAAAAAACCATTTGTGAATTGCATAAACTGTTAAATACTCACCGACATTCAGAAAACTAATGTATTAAAAAAAACTGAGGTGACAAGAGAAACCATCACTGATGTCATTTGAAAAATATGCAACCCATTATGACAGAATTGCGGTACTCCTGCATATTTCAGTGGTAAACAGACATTCATTTGACCAACATTTCAGTTTTGCAAAAAGGCTCCTCATACTGCATTCAGCTTCCAAACTTTTATTGTTATGCCCAACACAGACTTACAGAAATTGATAGATTTTGTTCAATTAAAATAGCACTCTTCCATTCACTACATGCAGAAACTTAGACATCCCAAACATTGTTTCAGGAAGCTCCAAACTACATAAAAAGCATTGAAGGAAGTCAATGTTACATTTTATCCTTAATCTCAAGTTCTAGTCATTGTCCTAACACATTCACCGCACTTATTAAACTTTGTGTTGTACTGGGTCAAAATCACTTCATTATTGCAAAAAATTAATCAAAAATACTTTGCCACCTGTCTCTGTATTATGTTTTGTGAGTATGTTTTATTCACTTTTGTCCCAAACCACTAGCGGGGTGCTTAATCATGATTTGTGCCACCATTTGGGATCAGGGATATTGGAAGGGGATAGGGGCACAGAACAGGAGAACTGAAGGACTGCTTTGCCTTGTTGTAAACAAACAAGTTCATCACAGGATGTTGTCAAGGATTCCTGCAGGAAATAGGAGAGCCCAAAATAGTTACAAGTTCATCTTTGAGAAAAGAAAATCTAATGTAAATGTCGGGGAAGCAGAATGAACGTCACACACTGGATTTCCACATCTCTTTTCTTTTCATTTTGAAAATTAGAACATGTGTGTATTGCCCGTGAAATCATTCTGACTGCATTAATATGGCACAATATTTTGTGGGTCCTTTAAATCTCTTATGCATGCAAATCCACATTTAGCAAGAGATTACTGAATGCTGCAAGGCACCTGAAAATGTTTGCCAGTCTCCTTTCCTTCTACACTTCCCTTCTGAAGTACCTATATTTCACTCTGTACACATTGGGGTCATCAATAATCCTCATCATTTGTACCATTTGCCACTCTCTCCTGCTTGTGGGAACACTCTGATATTGTCACTAAACAACCTCCTGCTGTAAGACAGACTGCTGTTTCATTGCAGTTTTGCCTAAACTTGTGTTGAAATTTACTTGCTGCAAACGCCTTCTTGCTCCTTTTGAAGTTGGACCTCCTCCAAATCAAAATTATTCTGGATTGTTCCTTCCTCTTTTCTGTAGCCAAAATAAATATCTTATGATATGGTGCTTCCTGAAATGATCCATGCCTGATATTTGATCGATAGTGTGTGTGTATGTGTGTGCACAATAATTATAGAAGTGGTAGTGCAGGTTGAAGATATCATCAGGATTCTGAACTTTAAAAATTGGAGCATTGTATGAAAAACAAATATGTTCTGACTAATCATTATAAAAAAAACTCCTGATATGCCCTCAACTCTGGTATTTACCAATCACACTTAAGGAAGGGATTTGACAGGGTGCACAAAACATTCCCAAAAAATATTACCAGAGATGACAAACTAGACAGCCCTGTGGAGAGCCTGAAGAAGCTCAGGCTGCTCTTGGAGAAAACTAAGAAGTGATTGTAAAAGTGTTCAAAATCATAAGGGATTTGGTTAGAATGGATAAGAACAATCGGTGCCTTGTGACAGAAGGCTTAAGGAGAAAAGGACACTGATTTAAGATGATCAGCAAAAAGAACCAATGGTGACAAGGAATTTTTTTTTTCAATAGCCTATTCAGGAACTGGAAAGCTCTGCCGAATAGTGTGGTGGATGCAGCTTCAATTGCGGTCTTCAAAAGTGAACTACAATTTTCGAAAGGAGAGGTTTCGCAGTATTACACAGTAAAAGGACTTAGGAGTGAACGTAGGCAAGTCCCTCTTTGAGAGCTGGTACAAACATCAAATCATTGTCTCTGGGCTATTACCATTTGATGGCTGTATAACATTGCACAAACTGCTAGCTCCCCAGCTATTTCCTACCGCTTTGTCATATTCTGAATAATGATTCACTTTGTCATGCATGCAATTAAACTTACTCAGCAATTATTTCGCTGGATCCTGAAGAAACACAACTTCCATTTTCCTCACCATTTGCACTGTCAACATTTCCAGAACTGCAATTGATCGAAGAGAACAAATTAAGTCATTTAGAACAGGCAAACACGTCCAGAATTAAATCCAACCCAATTCAACAACAAAAAATCACAGTGTTGAGAGAGGGGTCCTTTTGACTTCCACAGGATGCCCACAGGCCTTCATACTGAGGCAGTGCTGGGGTGTGGGTTGGAAGAGACAGAGCAGGGCAATAAGGAGAGAAAACCAATTCTTCAGTATTTCACCCTTGTTGAAAGCCGTTCCTGCGCTGTGCAAGAACTTGATACTGAAAGACAAGCAAATTTCAGTCTACCATTGAAAAGCTTTGAATGCTTTATGCTAATTCAACATTATTCCATCTCTTAAAATAAGCCAAACATTGCAGAAGCAGTGAAGCAGTTGCTTCATGTGATTGCTGTTGTCTGGATTGGTGCTCACTGCACTGCCAGTTGGGGTATCTTCCTGAGGCAACCCTGACATAATCCTACAGCAAATCCCAACAGTTCCCTTTCACAGTATTAGATCCCAAATACTGAACAACAGGTTTAATCTGTCATCACATCAAATTTACTTGTCAATTACTCCTTCAGTTTCTGACAAACTTAGGTTTCCACCCACTACACAGTGTGACATGTCAACATTTTCACAGCTGCAACTGGTCACAAAACACCAAATAAATCATTTTACTTGTGCACATGATCACATTTTTAATTTCTGGCACTCTTATCTTATTTTGGCTGTGAGGGGGAGCCAGTGGGTACATGAGGAGTAAAGAGGTCAAATAAAGAACCTCTACACTGGGACAGACAATAAACATCCCAAAAGAGAGGATTTAAGTTTAACTTCCTCATCTCTGGCAAAGAAACTCAAGCTCTTTACAGACTATTGACAATTCAACCCTCACAAGCACAGCTTGTAACTCATAGTTTGATTCGGAGCACTGATGTAGGAATTTGTCATTGCTCAAATTCACTGAAGCTTAAGGTCAGATTAGTCACCAGTGGCTGTTTTGCTGAAAAAAAATCATTTTTCTTTCCTGCTCTTTTAACAGTTCTGAGTTTCCTTAAAGACCTGGACAGAATAAACTCAGGATTAATTCCAGGTCTCTGCCTGACTCCATGGATACACATGGCAAATGGCCAACTTAGATAATTCAAAATGCAAATTATTCAATGGCAATATTGTATGGGAGAAATACCAAGGCTCGGACACGGGGAGCAGGTCACATTCTTAATTGATAACATATTTCTACAAATGTCACAGACGTTTGAAGGACACTTCAATGAACTTGGAGGAAGTTTGTGGGGAGGGTGCAGCTGAAGCAGGAAGGAGGAACACAGAGAAGTGCTGAGGTGGGGTAGAGGAGATTAACTCATTTCTTTAGCAATTTTACCAGAGCCACATTGTCCAGAAATATAACCTCAATATTGATCTGAGAACAATTTCCCATCTAAGTGTTTTGGATGCTTCAATGGTGATGCTATCATTTAAGGTAAATATCTCTACCATGAATTTTCTAGGAAAGCAGTCCAGCAGACACTTTAATGTGACTGCCATAGTCTGGAGTGGCATTCATGACATTGCACAAAAAGTTTTGAAATCAATGATACTCCATCATTCCCTTTTCACACTGCTGCATTCCAAATTGCAGAATTAAAACACATCAAAAGTACTTCTGATCAAACTTGCTTCCTCATGGTTACACAGATGCCTGGCAAACTTTGATTCCCACCCACCCGACAATCTATACGGCCAAAATATCTGCAGCTGCAAGTGCTCATGAAGCACAAATTAAGGAAAGGATTTGCATCTACAAATGACTTGTAAACATTGAAAATAAATTTTGAATCCCAAAATGCTCTGTATTTCAAGTCCTCATTTGGTCAAAGTCCAGATGAATGACTACACTAGATGGTTTGCTTTCCAAATTTTCAGAGAAAATATGTAGGACACTCCAGTTACATCGGCTTGTGCATTTGAGGGGAGGTGGGAGGTTTCGCAGTTTAGCATTGTTGCAAGTTAGACCACAAGGTCTGGATGTTGAGGGCCAATCAAATTTTCACTGAACATTTTTAAATGTTTTCTATCGATCAAAGGCTGAAATGTGTCATTGATTTAATTACTGGCAATGGCCTCGGAGGGATTAAAGCTGTTTCTTTAATGTGATTTTTATTGTCTCGAACGGCGATATAATCTTTCAAGAGCTACTATATTCACTGCAATTTCTTTTCATGGTATGTATTATGAATGAAGCACAGAAGGATGAAACTTACTTTGAAATTGTTGCTGTCTCTTTTGGTGAACTTGGTTCTTCATCTTTCTCAGAGTTTGGGCTGTCAAAGGTTTTAGACCTGCAATTATTTAAGACCACAAAACCGTAAGACATAGGTGCAGAAATTAGGCCATTCGGCCCATTGAGTCTGTTCTGCCATTTAGTCATGGCTGATAAGTTCCTCAACCCCATTCTCCTGCTTTCTCCCCATAGCCCTTGATCCCCTTGATAATCAGGCACCTATCTGTCTCAGTTTTAAATTTCCTGGCCTCCACAGCATTCTGTGGCAGTGAATTTCACAGATTTAAAACTCTCTGGCTGAAGAAGTTTCTGCAAATCTCCAATTTAAAAGGTCTTGTCTTCATTCTAAGGCTGTGCCCTCGGGGCCTCGTCTCTCCTACCAATGGAAGCATCTTCCCAACAACCATTCTGTCGAGGCCATTCAGTGTTCTGAAAGTTTCAATTAGATCACCCCTCATCCTTCTAAACTCCAAATGAGTATAGTCTCAGAGTCATCAACCGTTCCTCATATTTTAAGGTTTCCATTCCCTGGACCATTCTCGTGAACCTCCTCTGAACACGTTCCAGGGACAGTACATCCTTCCTGAGATATGGGCCCAAGTCTGCACGCAGTACTCCAAGTACGGCCAGACCAGAGCCTTATAAAGCCTCAGAGGTACAGCCCTGTTTTTAGATTCATATCTTTTCACAATAAATGCCAACATTACATTTGCCTTCCTGACTATATAAGGCAAAAACTAAAGACATTTTAAAAAAACACTTGCACCCAGAAGTGGCTTCATCACAAAAGGACCAATGAAATATTTAGTGTCAAATCCATAAGACCATAAGATATAGGGGCAGAATTAGCTCATTCAACCTCCTCAGTCTGCTTTGCCATTCAATTCTGGCTGTGATGTTTCTGAAGCCCAATCGCCAGCCTTCTTCTGAAAGCCTTGATCCCCTTATTAATCAAGAACCCATCTCTCTCTCTATCTTAAATAGTCCGAATGACGTCGGCTTCCTGCAATGTTTTCCTCAGATTAACCACTCCCTGTCTGAAGAAATTCTTTCTTACCTTAGTTCTAAAGGTTGGCCTCTTCACTCCGCGACTGTGCCCGCATGTCCTAATCTCTCCTCCTAGTGGAAACATCTTCTCTGTTCCATGTACAATCCTTCCAGGCCTCTCAGTATTCTGTAAGTGCCAATAAAATTCCCTCCCATCCTTCTAAACTCCATCCTAAACAGAACCAAAACCCTCAACCACTCTTCAGATGACAAGCCCTCTCAAGTTTTCAAGTCCTATTCAACTGGATTTGTTAAACAGGCAACATTTCTGATGTATGTAACTACAATAGATCGAGATTTGTTTTTCCCTTCCAAGCTCTAACAGGTGGTTTGCAAGTGACAGGAGTTGAGTCTGGAAGAGGAGCTGGGGGAGTTGCAAGGAAGAAGGGATTTCAACTTTCACACAAGTTCTCAAAGCACAATAGTCTGGATTTTTTTGGGCGATGCAGGGAGGTGGGACATGTAATAACACTGCAAACAGAGTTAGAGAGTCAAGTTTTTCAATATATTTACCGGCAGTGCACAGTCCAATGTTTGGAAAAGAAATATTCCATTGAAGACTGTGTGTTAATGCATGGCCAATCATTCGCTGACAATTAAATTGGAGGTTGGAGGATTAGGAAAATGGCAGGGAGGGAGTTTACCACCTACACATTGCAAAGCTATGTGACATGGGCCAGTTCTCTTTTTCACCTGGGCTCTCCCTGACATCTAAGGACTGCCTCCCTCACTTTCCGCCCACTGACACAACCTCAGTGACAATCAGCATTAACAGTAGGGCTGAGAAAGGTGCTGATCTGCCATCCCTTTCACTGGACTAGCAGCTGTCAAAACTGAGCCAAACCGTCAACTGGTGAGTAACCCGGCAATGATCTCTTTGTTGGTCACCGCTAGAATCGGCCAAGGCCTCCAGGTTGCAGTTCCAGCAGAAGGCCTGCAGCATGAACCACAATCTTCCATCTAAAATTTCTTTTTACAACACTAAGAACAGAGCAAATATTAGAACAACAGCCAACTGTTTCTTTAATGTAAAAGAACAAACTACAGAAGCCGACAAGCTGAAAGAAAAGCAGACATTGCTGGAGAAACTCAACAGGTTTTGCAGCATCTACAGACAGAAAACAGAGTTCAAGTTGAGCCAAGTGACACGTCTTCAGAGATGCGAAGTTCTGAACATGGGAACCTCAACTCAAAATGCCCACTTTGTTTTCTCACCACAGATGCTGCTAAGTTTCAGGAGAAAGTCTCTAAATAATGTTCCTGAAAATGGCGGCCTCCAGAGGTTGCCCTTCACATAGTTGTATTCTGATTAAAGTATCATTTCCTCATACATTGGATCAATACTTACTTTCTGATCTCAGCAACTGTCTCTACAGGAATTGGATTTTCAAGCTCCTCACAGCTCGGAATGTTAGCATTGTTTCCGCTGCTGAAATTAGTTGTGAAGAATGTCATTTTAAACAAACACTTGTACCCAGTAATTCTTAGCTCATCGGTAGTTTCCTTTGTATTCCTTGTGCTCTGAATAAAGCAAACCTTAACCACATATTGTATTCAAATTTACTCTTTCATGACAGATTTTAGAGAGCATGGTTTCCCATCTACCTTGTAGTTTGCACCGTCAGGTGATCTGCAAATGGTCCTAAAAGTGTTATCAAGTAAATTTGAGGAAACATCCACATCCACAAGAAAATTATCTCCATACACCTGAAAGACATTGAGTCGGCATTTCGTGCCATTGAGAGCTAATTTTCTAACAACGGGTCAAGACGCAACTACAGAATATGGTGATTGGTCTCCCCAAAACCCTGAACGATAGTTTACAGGATAAGACCGTGAGACTGGAGTGTGGTTGTAAAGACAGAGAGAGGGACAGAAGGATGTAACAGATTCATATCTTCAACATTTTATATTTGTTGCAAAGTCTAAAAATATCTCAAACAAAGAGCTCCTGGCCCAAATATAGAAGGGCAACCAACTTTCCAATGAAGAACTTCAGATACTGTCTGTTCATACAGGGCTGAATGTCCCAAGTCAACTGGCCTTGGCCTGAGACATGACATTCTTGGCAAAGTGGAGGGGAGTTCAGGAGGAAAGCTGAACTCTCTTCTGCACCATTGTACTGTATTGTCAGCGGTGGGCAAAGTAGCCGGCTTAACGACGCACTGGGCATGAATTAAGTCACCAGCTGAGAGCTGCACATGTCTGTCTCTCTGGCAAATATTGGAGCTCCTCAACTCCTACAGTGGACATTGGCCTGCAGATCTCTTTTGTATAAGCTCAGCAATACCAACCGTAATGACAGCAAAGAAAAGATTGCAGCTCTGCCTCTATTTCATTCTTGGTCAACTGTTTTTATAAAATAGATCACCCTCCAGATGTACTGCGAGTAGGTTTTTCTTCAAAACCTTCACAGGAGATTTGAAAGACACCACAGGCAAACTGAGGGGAGGGGAGAAGGTAGGAACCTCAATTCTTCGACATGTTGTATCCTTAATTCAGAGCTCAGCTATCTAAATGTTTGGCGACAAATGGAGATCTGAATAGTGAATGGATGAGCAATTTTTCACTGAACACTTTTGGATCTTTTCTGTTGATACAACTTTTCTTTTTAAACAAAATCTGTGTAGATTTTTGATACAATCAAGCAACTTTGTTAATGTGACTGCTGCTGTCTCGTGTTTGCTGCATTGCTGTGGGAGGAAGGCCCTCCATAGATCTTACAGGAAGTGCCAGCAGGTTTTTTAACATTGTTGTATTTTGGATGAAACTTAATTATGTCACACATAAGATTAAATCTTACTTTGTGCTCACTGAATCGATTACTGGAATCTCTTCTGCCTCTGAGGTGTCAAAGCTTCCATATCTGCAATTGGTCAGACAGCACAAACTAAGTGATTTTAAACAAGCTTGAATCTACAATTTGCATTCAGCCACTGAAAAACATCTGAAGGTTCAGGATTTCGGCATTTGAAGCCTTGATTACCGAGTTTGTTCATACTTTGCATTGAAACTCCAATTTGGCATTTTACAGCATACCTGCCACTTCCCATACAAGGAGGGAAGAGTAAAGCATTCAATGTGGTTCTGTCTCATCTGATCGTAACTTCAAATCTACATTCCTGCCTCTCCTAATGACCTTTCACCTCCTCTCCCTCAACAAGTATCTGTTTATCTTTGCATTTACAATATTCCAGAGCTCTGCTCTGCATTTAATTGCTTTCCAAATTACTTAACATGTCTGTACACGATCATTTTGTGATTCATGCACGAGGATACCCAGATTCCACTGTATCTCAGAGCAATGCAATCTCCCTCAATAAAAACAAAACTGCTATTCTTTCTGCCAAAATGGACTTCAAATTTACCATATACAACTCTATTTGTCAGATCGTTGACGACTTGCTAAACCTATATTTCTCTGCAGTATTCCGAAGTCCTCTAAGGTTAATTTTTTAGCGCATCTTTGTCACGTCACCAAATCTGTCAGTCACAAATTCATTCCTTCAGAAGTCATGGACTGATCGTCAACACTTGGAAAACTTGGGCAGGAACAGATTTTTAAAATTATACTCATACTATACAATCCTAACCATTTTGAACTCAAGTTAATTCTCTGTCTCAAATAAAAACCTCAGTGAATGAAAACACTCAAGTAAAAAGAGATGAATTCCCTGGATCTAAGTACAGAACACCAAAATAACTGTAGCATCTAGTCAGACTGTTTCTCCCTTTCACCACGGATAAAGGAAAATTTTGAAATGTAGGGTGCGTGTAAGGTGAACGGATGCTATAAACATCCGTTGAATTATGATGATCTTTTAGCCGAATTAAAATGGTTGACTCAAACACTAATCTTAAACACAAAATCTGTCCAATTGGTAAAATGGGTTTGAAATTTGAATGGCATGGAAGCCATTTTGTTGTTGACTTTTTAAAAACTCCAAGAATCTCCCTGCAGATGGAGACTTTCACCAAAAGACAATGGACAAGTTAGAGATCAAAGCAGCCAAAGTAATAAACAGCTACATTGTGAAAGGAGGAGACAGTAAATATAACAGATGACTGTCTTAACCACAGCTACCTTAGAGTTTAATGAGAACCAAACTCCTCAAATTTCAACAAACCACAGTTTGCTGAGATTCCTTGGTTTTACGGAATTTTCGCTTTACCTTTAAAAGAATACCATCATCTAAGATGACCACCGGCCTAACACAAAAGCAAATAAGAAAGTAATAACCTGCGAAGAATCGTTGTCCACTATCTCACCTCTGAGAGATAACATGAGACACATGAGTGAGCTGTGATGTTTCAAATTCTACGGCAAGAATGGGTCACCTTTTTTTAAAAACTCAGAAGCTTATTGCTGGAATTATTCTGCTGGAACATTTATTTAGTTGGGCAAAGAAAGAGAATATTTTGGCAACAGGCAAAAAGAGAAACCCAAATTCACTTTTGAAAGGTCCAGCTGGATCGATTTCTGCAACCCATTGGGTTCATGAAAGCCAGCTCATTAGCTTACTGCTTTGAAGAAAAATCTAATCATCTCTGGTTATTTGCTGATTTTCTCAAATTTTATAACCATAGCACATTTGGGAAACTTTTCCTACCCAGGGATATCCCTCTAATGTCAGAGGTACATCAATTGAAGGTCAGCAGTGGTGAGAATCGCTTTGTACCCGAACTGAGCTTTGATAAGTTACCCCAAAACACCATTTGTGAAGTACATAAACTGTTCAATGCTCACCCAACGTGCAAAAAACTAATGTATAAAAACTGAGGTGACGAGAGAAACCATCACTGATGTCATTTGAAAAACATTTCACCCATTATTACAGAATTGCGGTATTCCTGCATATTTCAGTTGGAAGCAGACATTCATTTGACCAACATTTCAGTTTTGCAATGAAGGTTCCTCACCCTGGACTCAGCTTCCAAACTTTGATTGTTATGCCCAACACAGACTTACAGACAATTGATCAGAGATAATGGGAACTGCAGATGCTGGAGAATCGAATTAACAAAGTGTGGAGCTGGATGAACACAGCAGGCCAAGCAGCATCTTTGGAGCACAAAAGCTGGGTCTCGGCCTGACACTCAGCGTGTGTGCTCCTAAGATGCTGCTTAGCCTGCTGTGTTCATCCAGCTCCACACTTTGTTATTACAGACAATTGATAGGCTTCTTTCAATTAAAATAACATTTTTCCATTCACTACATGCAGAAACTTAAACATTCCAAACATAGTTGTAGGAAGCCCCAAACTACATAAAAAGCATTGAAGGAAGTCAACGTCACTGTTTATCTTTAATACCAAGGTCTAGACATTGTCCTAATACATTCACCACACTTTTTAATCGTTGTATTGTACTGGTTCTCGATCGCTTCATTATTGCGAAAAAATAATCAAAAATACATTGGCACCTGTCTCAGCATTATGTTTTGTGAGTATGTTTTATTCACTTCTGTCCCAAATCACTAGCCGGGTGCTTAAACATGATTTGTGCCACCATTTGGGATCAGGGATATTGGAAAGCGATGGGGGCACAAAACAGGAGGGCTGAAGGACTGCTTTGCCTTGTTGTAAACAAACAAGCTCATCAGTCCCACTGCAGTCTCTCTTTATGAAGGACTTCAAGTCTAATTACTTTTAATCAAGTTATTCAAACTTATTATGACACATGACATAGGAGATAGAATTTGAATCTGGACCTTTTGGGCAGAAGGTGTAGGATAAAACCATCTGTGTGGAGGATAAAATCCTCCAGAATACTTTAAAAAATGTGGACTTTTCTGATGAAACTGGATGAAAGTTAAAGCCCAAATTTGCAGAGCTTAACGTCCGAGGGATTGGGGTGCAGGTAAGTTCATGTCTTCAATGAACAAAAAATCGTCTCCCTTACTGAGGGTTGGATGGAGATTCTCAGTTTACTGAGAGTTTGTTTCCATATGGCTAGTTTCAGCGATTCATTGCCAGAAGGATTAATAACAAAAATTACTCGACAGAACATACTTTTCTATCATTACCATTAAACAAAGGAGATGCTCATTAGATTTATGCTCACTTGTCCAGGAGGATGTACAACACACTTTCAGCAGTGGTATATGCTTTGTATGTCGAAAAGAATGTGCGGATGTAGAAACGCTCCTTGTTCATGAGAGCGATTACAAAATTTTCGACGAGTCTTTTTGAGGTCTCAGAGTTAAGAATTTGAACGTTGGAGGTATCGACAGTGAGATGTGATGGAAGCTCATCTCCTGATGCCTACAGAGAGTACGAATTTAAAAAGTAAATGTGATGCAGGAACAACGTTTATTTGTATAGATCTCTGACATGGTAGAAACATTTCAAAATGCTTCACATTTACATAATCATTTAAAAATCACTCCAAGATTCATGAAGCTAAAACTAGGACAGGCCACCAAAAGCTTGGTCAGAAAGATTGGTTTTGAGGACAAAGAGGAGATGTTTTGGAAGAGTGTCGCAGAACTGGGTAGCTGAACACACCAATGACAGAATAAAGAAGATCAAGCATGCAGGCAAGATCAAAGTGGCCGGAATTAGAAGTGCAAAGATATGAGCATTGAAGGGCTGGAGGGGAATACCATTGATGAGGAGATACAATATGTTCAATCCAATGATAAAGCAGCTGGTCACTTCATGTATTACTTGAACCATTCAAAGAAAATACAAAGTTAAAATCAAAACATCACAGAAACATGGCCAGCTAGATTCATATAAAACAGAAATTTGAGCCTTGGAGTTATTTTGTATCGATCTCAAGAATATTAAACCATCATTTTAAGTAAATAAACATTTAATATTAAATCCCTTCAGCTGACCACCCACTATTTCTCAATTTCTACTTCAATCCAGTCATCAGATGGGCCAGAAAGTTTCCACAACAGAGTAAATGTGGAATTATGTACAGCAACTTCTGTCTACAGCTCGAGGCCACAGCAAGCTACCGGAAACAGGACAGTCTGGCTTCAATCCTGTTTGAATTCTCTGCTAACAATATCACTGACTTCACATTTCTGAACAATATTGTTTTTAGGAATCTAATTACTCTTGAAAGCAAGCTTACATAACTGGTAGGAAAACAGAGAGGTGTAAAATATTTGCTGACTTGGCGGAAAATAGAAGGAGGGAGAAACTGAAGAAAAAGGAAACCTCTGTTTTTTTTTGTTCCACAGCTCGTGCTATGCAAGGTCTCTTCCAATGTGCTGCCTAAGGGTTATCATACTTGATACTGTGGAGTGTGCAAAAGAAATTAAGAACTCTCACAAAGAACTTCATAGTTCAAATCGCATCAAGCACCCCTATATCAAATTCAGTTTCCTTCATGTCAGCAGATGAATATACCTTTGGGATTGGGCAGGGGTCAGGGTGGAGCATGTCAGCAAAGGAGGGAATTGGAGCACTCTTTAAGGAGCCTGATTTGAAATTTGAAATCCAATGTGAACCTCTCAACTTTGCCAGAGTAGCTGGCCGGTTCAGTCAGAATGATGAATTGTCTGTAATCACAGGAAATGTATTTCCAAGACTTGTTCCAAGTAATAGAAAATTGTACAAAATGTGTTTCAATTAAATGAAGTTGTCGTTTTAAGAACTTTACCCCACACAAGTATAAAAAAGCATGACTGAAGAAAAGCATAACCTTCAAACAAAGATAACAAAGTGTGGATAATAAAATGTGAGGCTGGATGAACACAGCAGGCCAAGCAGCATCTTAGGAGCACAAGATGCTGCTTGGCCTGCTGTGTTCATCCAGCCTCACATTTTACTATCTTGGAATTCTCCAGCATCTGCAGTTCCCATTATCTCTAACAAAGTGTGGAGCTGGGTGAACACAGGAGGCCATGCAGCATCTTAGGAGCACAAAAGCTGATGTTTCGGGCCTAGACCCTCCATCAGAAAAGGGGGAGGGGGAGGGGGAGAGGGTTCTGAAATAAATGGGGAGAGAGGGGGAGGCAGATCGAAGATGGATAGAGGAGAAGTTCGGTGGGGAGGAGACAGACAAGTTTCGAGGCAGGAATGGAGCCAGTAAAGGTGAGTGTAGGTGGGGAGGTGGGGGGGATAGGTCAGGCTGGGGAGGTCGGATAGGTCAAGGGGGCGGGATGAGGTTAGACAGAAGGAAATGGGTGTGTGGCTTGGGGTGGGAGGAGGGGATAGGTGAGAGGAAGAACAGATTAGGGAAGCGGGGACGAGTTGGGCTGGTATTGGGATGCGGTAGGGGAAGGGGAGATTTTGAAGCTCAAATTGTTTATGTGTCACCATATTTTGATCCAGTAAGACAAATAACATTAAAAATAAATTGATGTTTTATGACCATGCTGACAATCTCAGCAAGAGAAATTACGTAATGTCCATGTTTAAATATTACAAGAGCAAAACTATTGAATGGTTGCAATACGTTACTAAAATAAAGGCTACCAGCTGTCAATACATTGCTTTCACCATTTTTAATGGTGAAATCTCTGTTCCTTCCTCTCTCACTCTACTTCTCATTCCTTCCATCTGTTCTGCTGTTGTGGTACCAGGCTATCAGCTCCCCTACTCAAATTTACTTCATAATCATTCTTCCCGCTCCTTTCCTTCCCATTCATCGCACGGTGTAACAGAAGAAAGGGCAGGATATCTATGGAAGGATGTGCCCTTCAGTGTTCTAAGTTTTCACAATGCCAGCAAAAAGGAAAAAAAAATAATCGAGCACAGTAAATCACAGTCCCTCAACGCACAGTTTTTGCGGCGATAATTCAAAACTGGTGCATTTTCACAGCATATTGAACATATGCAATTAGTAAGCAATCAACAGGCATGGAGGAAATCTCTCAAGCAGATATTAACATGTCAATAAAAGCAGGATGGAAGAGTTGAAGTTAATTATGCAGTGGAGAAAATCAACTGAAGTGTGCACATTCAGGTTTCAAATATTAAGTAGAGTTCCACATGAACATTGTTTTATTTACCTCTCGTAGTCAAAATGCCACA
Source organism: Stegostoma tigrinum (assembly GCF_030684315.1). Lineage (NCBI taxonomy): Eukaryota > Metazoa > Chordata > Chondrichthyes > Orectolobiformes > Stegostomatidae > Stegostoma > Stegostoma tigrinum. Next base: position 45,731 of record NW_026728107.1, on the reverse strand, counting down.
ACACACTAGCTTGCCTGACAGATGACATGTTCTCTTCTTGTTTCAAATTCAGGAACTGGTTTGCAAATCTGGTTCAAGTTTGGACTTTGTTAACTGAAGGTTGCCAGGCACAGCATGTGGCAGAGCAGTGGAATGTGGCCAGTGATTGAAACACCATCTCATGTCCACACTTAACTCCTATTAACACACTCCAGTTTGTGGCTATAAGTTAGTTCTAGTCATGATGATTGTCAAAAATTTACGAAAAACATGACAGTTACGTTCACCACCCCCACTACACTACATCAAGGGACACAATTCCTCTTCATGATTATGTCGTTGTTCTATGTTCATCATGAATGTAAATTGGGTGACTATTCTATCTCAGTCTTAAATTGAAAAGAAGAATTTGCACGTCGCTTACTTAATTAATACCAATTAGAAAAGTTGAACAGATCTCTATCCTAGTACACAGCATACTTTTGTTACTCCATTTGTCTTACAGTTTGCTTGCTGAATATCTCAGAACTTAAACGATATTTTCTGAATTCATAGGAATAAGGTTTCTTGAGCTTGCTCCATTGTATCACATCATGATGTGTTTCTCTCTTAACTCCATTTATCCACCATTTATCCATTTACCGTGAATACACTGGCATAACATAAATGGCAGTCTTGAAGTTCTGAATGAACCCAACAGACTCCAACTTCAGAAGCTCCAACGGACAACATTTTTGGAAAAACGTCTGTCGCCAGATTTCACACCCAACGGACATAGCTTGGATTTGAAAAGTGCAGCAATAGATATTTCCTGACATAAACAGTCAGTGATTATCACAAGAAAAACCCGCTTGTCTGTTTCAAAGTGACCCACCTTTCGAAAAAAAAAGTCACCATTATCACACCACATCATAGGGCTGTGCTCACATGAGTGAGAGAGAGAGACAGCTGGTGGTTGTTTAACCAGCATGTCAGGCACAGGGAGAAGTTGAGAAGGACAATCCCTCATGGTCAACACAAATGTTGTTTACTCTTTCAATATCATCTTGCTCTTCCTTAGAACAATTGAAACTTTAAAAGGCCAAGTGAGCAGACGAGAGCATCAGCCTTCAAATATTTCAGCTCCCTCAGAATGAAATGGGACAAACCTGTGACCAAATATATAAAACATCTTGCACATCGTGGAAGAACGTGCGAGTGAGTGAGTGTTGGATGGTATATAGGAATATGAAGAATAAGTAATCAGGGGATTGGAATTTGTCATGTGTAAAAAACCAAGGATAGTACAAACCATTTTTATTCAGAGTAGTATGACGGAAATCTGACTGCTTCGGCAAGCTGACTGACCGGAAATAACAGTCAAATCTATAAGATAAATGAAACCATCATGACAGACAAAACAAAATTAAACATGTAAAGAGAAAGACTGCCATAAAAATTAAATACTGGACCAAAAAAGATAAAATGCTGACTTCAGTGTAGTTACATCTGTCCATGATCTGTTTGCTCTTCTGATATCACATTGCTCTTGCTTAGAAAACACAACTCTAAAATCCTAACTAAGCCAACACGGACGTCAGGTTTCAGACTTTTTAGGCCACTCAAAATAAAAATCAACAAAGCTTTCACATCAATATATAAATAAAAATCACTCTACACACCCTGGAAGCACTGTCTCAGAATCTAAAGGGAGTAACCCACAGTCGAGGCAAGGTAGGCTGCCTTCACACAGGATAGGTTCACCAAGAGCAGTCTCTGGCATTAATACAGGGTAATGGGCACTGCCAGATGGACACCCGAGGCAGTCAGCTTCTCAGAGTCCACACCTCTGCAGTCCAGTGAGTGGGACTCAGTCAGCCCAGTGGGAGACTGAACCCAGTGTGGGGAGTGGGGAGAAAACAGCTGGGAAACTGTAGAGACATCAGTTAGATGTCGGGTCACCTATTGCTCAGTCTGTCAAGGTCGCTCAAGGGGGCTGCCACATCAGTCCTCATTGTGCTCAGTGATATTACACTGAGAAATGTCTGACTCCAGGGTCAGGCTGCTGTCATTGATGCAAGGCTGACAACTATTACTTTTCAGAGGTGTCAATAGACCGCTGCTGTTTTAATCTCGTCGGATATGGGAGGCACGGTGGCTTAGTGATTAGCACTGCAGCTTCACAGTGCCAGGAACCCGGGCTCGATTCCAGGCTCAGGCTGACTGTGTGGAGTTTGCATATTCTCCCCGTGTCTGCATGGGTTTCCCCTGGGTGCTCCCACAGTCCAAAGATGTGTAGGCTAGGTGGATCGGCCATGCTAATTTGCCCGTAGTGTTGAAGGGCGTGTGGGTGAAAGGAAGATGGGTCTGGGTGGGATGCTTCAAGGGGCGGTTTGGACTTGTTGGGCTGAAGGGCCTGTTTCCACACCGTAGGGAATCTTATCTAATTTAATATGTCAGAGATGAGTATGAGCAAATGGAACAAAGGAGCAGGAATACTTCCAAGATAACAAAGTGTGGGGCTGGATGAACACAGCAGGCCAAGCTGCTGCAGTTCCCTGCTGTGTTCATCCAGCTCCACACTTTGTTATCTTGGATTCTCCAGCATCTGCAGTCCCCATTGACTCGAAAGGCAAATTTCCATGTGAAGTCTGGAATAAGTGAGTCAATGCCTGACTGAACACAGGGAGACAAGGAACTGGATTGAAGCTTGTGCTTTGTGAAAAATTAATGATAACTCATACCTTTCAGAATCAAAGTGGGTTGGAGTCTGAGGAATGAGAAAGGTGAAGTATCGTCAAACCTAAAAGACAAATGAAAACACCATAAAAGTAAAAGCCAAATTCAACATGAAAAGAGAAAGAGTACGATCACACTTAAATACTAGACCAAAAAATATCAACTGCTGACTTCAGCCTCATTATATATGTCAAATATTCATTTGCCTCTTCACTGTCGACTTGGTCTTCCTTCAACATTTTAACATTTTAACTTGTCAACTGAGCAGCCAGGACATCACCCTTCAGATACTTCAGTTCAAAATGAAACTCAACGAAGCTTTGCTCTAATTCAACTCCTTGAACATTTGGAATGATTTCCCAAAGGGCCTTTTTCATCCAAATACTATTTTTTGGCTGCTGTAATGTAGGAAAGGCACTGGTTAATGTGCAGAAAGCACGTTTTCATGAATAACAATTGGTAATGACTAGTTTCTCCATTGAAACAACATTCACTGAGGGATAAATAGTAGATGATTTATACGGGAGAATTCCATTCTTGTTTTTTTTGCAAATTGTTGTGATAATGGGATCTTGTGGTCATCCGAGATGAACATTTTCCCTGCTAATATCACCTTCAGCAAAGACCAGAAGAAACATTTTGCTCCATCAAAGAGTGGACACAAAAATGTGGCCAATATAATTTTGGTTTTGGCAAGTACTGGAACCATTGTGACCCACAACATACACGCATCAATTCAATCGGGTTACCCCACATTCACATCATTTTTCCAGTTTTCCCGTCTTTGAAATTCGTACTAAAATCCAATTTCTTTACAAATAGTGTCCAGTATATATTGAATTCAAATTACCTCAAAACTCTTCTCACAACCAAGAGTGATACCACGAATGTATTGCTCCTTTCCCTCCGCTTCAATTAGTGTTAGTTCTAATTACACTGACGAGGGAGAGAAAAGAAATAAGCGATGCGCACTTGAAACTGCAGAGCTACAAGTCTGCAATGTTCACCTCACGTTGTTTCAACATGAAGTGAGGACACACAGCAGTTATTGTTTATTCTTGTTTGTGTTTATGACATCACAGGCAAACCATTGTGATGTCACTGGGCTTATTCTTTTTTAAAAGAAAACCTTCCCGAGAAAGAACACAAAACCTGTTCGAGCAGTTACCTGCTGTTTTCCACTTCATCTCCATGTACGCGGTTGTCATGTCGGGAGGGCTTGTTTGTAAACGTGGGCATCATGTCATGGATGCAGTTTCCCATCTCCGCCATCTTCCCTTAACAGTCTTCCTGGTATATTGCCCATGGAGGTGAAGGCACCAGGAGGCCTGCCCACATGTGACCAATACATCTATTAATTTATTTGGTGGCCAGACTGGCTGGTCAGCTGTCAAGAGGAAGGATGGTCTCATCTGTCCTGAAAGTCCATTAAAAACATCCTGGAGGTTAATTCAATGTTTACATTGACCTTCGAATCCTTTGCACTCCTCTCATCACAGTCACAACAACACTTACTGTTATGTCCTGCATGTTCACCAACTCTCTATTCATGCTCATACATTACCTTCAGTTCCAGAGCCCTTCCCTTATCTATTAGCCACCAGTGTGACACCCTACAAAATGCCTCTTGGGAATCCAGGTGTTATGCAGCTGTTGGTTTCCTCTTTGCGACCTCACTTGTTTGACTATCAAGAAGGAATGAAATTGTCAAACATGCCTGGCCCCAGGGTGACCTTGAACTTACCTGCAACTGCCCTGTCTCCATCATGGAAAGTCTTCTTCTGGATTGACCACGTTGATTTAATCAGATGATACGATTTTTGTTTTAAAAGCATTGCTAAAACATACGTAATGAAGAGACATTATTAAGCACTTTCCCAACTGATTGAAATCATGTTAACTGGCTTTATTCCTTATTTTTGCTCCTCCTTCTTTCTTACATAGCAGTGTTACAACTGCTAATTTCTACTGAACTCAGACTTTTCCAGAATCCAGGATGTTTTGGTAAACCAGAAACCAAAATATCTACGATGTCTGAAGCTGGGCTCCAGGGGTATTCAGTTTCTTGGAAGGACTGACAAGAAGGAGGAGGTAGGTCAGCTTTGCTGGTTACGGAATAAAATTAATATGGTAATGACAATGGATATTAGTTCTGGTGAAATGGAGTCTGGGTACAGTTTAGAAACATCAAGGGACAGAAATTGACAGTGGTCGATGTATATACACCCCAGTCAACTCGCGTGGTACTTTTAGCAGAAGGCACTAAAAAGGAAATTGAAGACACCAGCAGAAAGAGAGAGCTCTAACTATGATGAAAGGTCACTGACTTCAAGAGTCAGGTGACTTCAGTCTGCATAAAGATTGGGCAAAGCAAATCAGTTATCATTGCATACAGGAGGAATTCCTGACGTACTTTTTAAATTCATTCACGGGATGAGGGCATCACTGGCTAGGGTAACATTTATTACACATTCCTAAATGTCCAGAGAGCAGTTAAGAGTCAACCACATTGCTGTGGGTCAGGAGTTACATGTAAGCAAGAATGGCAGTTTACTTCCCTTAAAGGACAACAGATTCATGCTCATCATTAGACGCTTAATTCCAGGTTTGTATTGAATTCAAATTCCGCCGTCTGCTGCAACTGGATTCAAACACAAGCTCCCAAAATACTATCTGGGTTTCTGGATTAAGTGTCCAGTGATAACAACCTCAGGCCATTGTCTCCCCAATGAAGTGTGTGCTGTGCGGGTTTCTGGGTCAACACTTTGAGGAACCAACAAGCAAAACTGAAGTTTGAGGTGGGAAGACTGTGCTCATGCCCCCTCGGGGAAGTGAACCTCATTTTCACCCACAGAAGGAAACTAACAAGGACACCTTCCACCGAGAGTGCCAGAGGCTTTCGGAGAGAGCAATCCCCAGAAAGCAGAACTTCACTCACTTGGCTCTACTGTCCCATTCCAGACTCCAAAACTAGAACCTATTTACAGCAACAAATGGAAGTATTTGATGGATGCCCTGGGTTTGTGCTCCTCCCCCATTGCTCACCTACAGTTTTCCTGCTTCACCTTGTACTTCCAGCCAAACATCACTGATGCCAGCTGCTTCCTGCCATTCCAAATGCTCCTCCTCAAGTGGAAGGACAAACAGCAATGTGGAAATTCACACATATTTCTGGTCTGTGGAGGAAATGATACTGTTATAATTTCAGATAATTTTTAAAGGGCTCTTTTTGACCTTTGAAGCAGGGTGTGTACAAACACTATCACAGGCTCGAACTCACAACCACTTGTTTCTGAGACCAGTGCTCTGACCACTGAGCTGTGCAGCCAGGCACAAGACATGGAAAGAGGGTCTCATGTATTGGAAATAACAAAAGAATAGATAACTGGAGACTGTTATATATCAAGACGTAACAAAACCGAAACAGAGCAGAGGGGCATCATGTGCAGAAGGTTGGGAGAATGCAAGGCCGGATCAGACAGTGTCCTGAGTGCCATAAACTGATCTTTCCTGCTGGTCCAGAGATTACGATTCAGTGCCTTCACTGTCGTAGCCTGTTCATGGTTATCATTTAAAGTAATAAATCTGAAATATTGACTGATCTTGAGAAGGAGAATTATGTCATTGATCAGTCAAAATCAATTCACTCCATGTTACAGTTCCACAGCAGCAATGCCAGCTGAAACTGCCTGATGTGCAATCAGTTTAAAACAAGAACAGAGGGGAGGCCAGGAAAAGTGAAGTGCCATGGTAGTTTGTGAGAGGTGACTGGAGGCCAAGTGGAGCCAGGTTCAATGTGGGTGTTGAAGACCAGTCTTCACTGTTACCCTGGCATACAGATCACATTGGATCAATCACACAAGGATCCTCCTTTGTGTGTTGTCCTTTGCACATCACAACTCGGGTCAGTGCCTTGAGGGGCTCGGATAATTTTAATTTTGAACATCAGCCGGCAGCAAAATGACATGACAAACTTTCCCTAATATCAGTACACCCGGATAATGAAGGCCATCAGTTTAACTGGGACAACATCACCGTAGTAGTGCAATCCAAACATAGCCACACATGGGAATTCCTAGAGGCATGGTTCTCAATCCATAATGCAGTCGGCAAACAAATAGAATTGGACCCCATATGCAACCCATACAGAACAGAATGCGAAATGACAGAAGTTGCCGGAACAGACCGGGCAGTATAAATTTCAAGTGGAGGAGAACAACATCGCTTCTTCGGAAGTCTCACTCATGACGTTACCTTGCGTGGTGACGAAAAGTCTGAACGAAAACAAGCCAGCTGGGCGAGCAAGTTTACAACTTTACTTGTTATCTTTACCGTTTAATGTGTGGCTCAGTGTCAGTCTTATACACACAGTGTTCTACCCGCTTCTCCTGCTGTACACAAGGTTTCCCAGCAAAAGGCAGCTTTGTGTGGAACACATGCAGTTTCTCCTGACAATGGGTACTGTTGCCATGAGCTGGGATATGAAATATACAATGAGCTGAAGTAGCCCCACACTCAAGTTACTCATTTACCTTTTAATTTCAATTTTCAATTTCCAAAACCCAGCAATCCATTCACTTAAGCTGCTGGGAACCTGACAAAAACAGCGTTGGCCAGACATTCCTCTTCGGGAGTGTCTGTCAATTTGCAAGGGTAGAAAAGCTGTCAACTTCACTCGAGTGAGAGAGGATACAATATTCCAAACTTCCAATTCAAAATCAGATGCCGTCTCAATTACACCACTGGCTCCACACGTCTTGCTGCAGCTTTCATCCTGTCGATTGCGATGTAATCAGGGATACTGGCGGAAAAACCATTTGCAAGGTGAATATCCTGCAAAATAATCACCGTCGCTGCTGCACTTCAACGTTCTCCACTTTGTGAAGCGGTGAATGTCACTGGCAAACGAAACACATTAGCCCTCACATGCCTGGCTGTCACCTGTTTCTTTGCCACCTGTTTCTCTGCTGGAACTTGCCATTGCTTTGTTCACAGTCACTGCAAAGTTCTGCCTTGCATTTTTTTTTAATTAAATTATCTCCTCCCAACTTAAAAACATTCCCGAGTCTTGAAATCTCCTATCCTTGGGAAATGACGACCACAATTCATACTATCTACATGTCTCATTATTTTATGAACTTCTAACAGGCCGCCTCTCAACCTCCTAAGCACCAGCAAGAAAAGTCAAAGTCTATCCAACCTTTCTTTATAAATCAAAGCTTCCATACCAGGCAACATCCTGGTAAACCTCTTCTTAACGCTCGCCAGCTTCATGATATGCCTCCTGTAATTGTGTGACAGAAACCGCACATTGTATTCCAGAAGAGGTCTCATCAACATCCTGTGCAACCTCAATATGACTTCCCAACTCCTAAACTGAAACAATTGAGCAATGAAGGCTGCTGTGCCAAAAGACTGTTTAACCACTGTCTAAATGGGATGGAAACTTCAAATAATCATGTACCTGGATCCCCTAAGTCCATGAGTAGGCACCTTAACAGTGAGAGAAAGTCTGAGGGAGGATGAGGAATAGTTTTGAAATTCTTTGACCTCACATCTGAAGAAATTTATTGTACACATGCAGCTGAATAAGTTCAACAATTCATACTCCGTGAAGAACTATAAATGAACCTGAAGATTTTTCAATTAAAAAGTAAAGTTAGACCCTCTCGAGTCAGAAGGAAGCCATCGCTGTTCTGTTTCTGAACTTCTCTTACCCAACAGGTTCTGCAACATGTCCATATGAAGATGGATAAGGGACAACCAGTGGATGTAGTGTACCTGGACTTTCAGAAAGCCTTTGATAAAGTCCCACATAGGAGATTGGTGAATAAAATTCGGGCACATGGTACTGGGGGCAAAATACTGAGTTGGATTGAAAATTGGCTGGCTGACAGGAAGCAAAATGTAGTGATAAACGGGTCCCTTTCAGAATGGCAGGCAGTGACCAGTGGGGTACCACAAGGTTCAGTGCTGGGACCGCAGCTGTTTACGATATATATTAATGATATAGACGAAGGCATTAGAAGTAATATTAGCAAATTTGCTGATGACACAAAATTGGGTGGCAGTGTGAAATGTGAGGAGGATGTTATGAGAACACAGGGTGAGTTGGACAAGCTAGGTGAGTGGACGGATACGTGGCAGATGCAGTTTAATGTGGATAAACGTGTGGTTATACACTTTGGTGGCAAGAACAGGAAGGCAGATTACTATCTCAATGCAGTCAAGTTCGGTAAAAGGGAAGTACAACGAGATCTAGGTGTTCTTGTACATCAGTCAATGAAAGCAAGCATGCACGTACAGCAAGCAGTGAAGAAAGCTAATAGCATGCTGGCCTCATAACAAGAGGAATTGAGTACAGGAGCAAAGAGGACCTTCTGCAGCTGTACAGGGCCCTGGTGAGACCGCACCTGGAGTATTGTGTGCTGCTTTGGTCTCCAAATTTGAGGAAGGACATTCTGGCTATTCAGGGAGTGCAGCGTAGGTTCACGAGCTCAATTCCTGGAATGGCGTCCGGGACTATCATATGTTGAAAGATTGGAACGACTGGGCTTGTATACACTTGAGTTTACAAGGATGAGAGGGGATCTGATTGAGGCGTATAAGATTATTAAGGGATTGGACACTCTGGAGGCAGGAAGCATGTTTCCGCTGATGGGTGAGTCCAGAACAGAAGACATAGTTTAAAAATAAGGGGTAGGCCATTTAGAGCAGAGTTGTGGAAAAACTTCTTCACCCAGAGAGCGATGGATATATGGAATGCACTGCCCCAGAAGGCAGTGGAGGCCAACTCTCTGGATACTTTCAAGAAAGAGATAGATAGAGCACTTAAAGATAGTGGAATCAAGGGTTATGAGGATAAGGCAGGAACAGGATACTGATTGTGGATGATCAGCCATGATCGTAATGAATGGTGGTGCTGGCTCGAAGGGTCGAATGGCCTACTCCAGCACCTATTGTCTATTCATTCACCATATCCAGATACATGAACGTTGGATCACTCTCCAAAGGTATCAGTAACTATTGCCAATCCTCAGTTACATCTGGAGAACTTGATGTTTGACCTTTCTGAACCAGTGCAGGTCATGTGGTGAAGTCGCACTTGCAATGCTATTAGGTAAGGAGTTACCAAATGATCGTGAAGGATTAGTGATGTTTTCCAAAAGAACAATTTAAATGTTTTCACATATTTGATTCAATCCAATGATCTGACATATTACACAAGGTTGTCACAAAACAATATTTGATACCAGGTACTTATTAGGACAAGTGACCCAAAACTGGCCAAAGAAGTAGGTTTCAAGGAATATCCTGAACAAACAAGGGGACTTGGAAAACCAGGGATGTTTAGGGAGTAAATTCAAGAGCTTATGGCCTTAGGAACTGAAAACATGAAAAAGGTGGGAGTTAAAACCAGAAATCCACAGGAGGTTGGAAGTCAGGGAGAACAAATGTCTTGAAGGAAAAAGCAAAAGGACAGTAGATGCTTGAAAGTTGTAACACAAGCAGAAATTGATGTAAAACTCAGCTTATCTGGCAGTGCTTGTGGAGAGAGAGAGCAGCATTACTGTTTTGTGTCCAGTGACCCTTCTTCAGATATATCTCAGAGGGGTTTGCAGCTGGACGGACTATCAAACGAAAGTGGTGTGATGCCAAAATTTCAAAATAAGGATATGAATTTCAAAACCTTGGTGCTTTGCCACTGAGAAAATGTTTATGTTAGTGAGCACAGAATGGCAAAACTTGAAGATGTTAAAATCGGTGAAAATAAACACATGGGCAGCAGATTTTTGGATCAGTTCAAGATTTCAGGGAAGTAGTATTAAGAAGCCGGCCGGGAGTGTGTTTGGGGAGTTAAGTCGAGAGGTAGCAAAGGAATGGATGAGAGTTTCAGCAGCAGATGACCTGAGATGCTGTTGAGGTTGAAATTGTATGTGGTCTTTGTGATAATGAGTGTGGGGGTGAGTAATGTGGTTAGAAGCTCATCTTGGGGTGAAATATTGCACCCTGACTGTGACCAGTGTGTTACCTGCCAGTTACCAGGGGCAGGGATGGAGTCAGTGGCGAGGGAGTAGAATTTTGCTCCCAGCCTGGATTGACATTTTTCATTGTCTATTTAAATGTGATCTATACCCCTTTTCAAACAAGAACGGACTTGGCAGCAGAACTAATTGGTGAACCAACTGTCAGCTTTATTGAGACAAAGTGTGGAGTTTATCTGTTATGAAGTAAACTACAGTGACAAACTCAGATAGCTACTTACAGTTGAATGTGGATTATACTGCTTAAGTCAATAACTAGGCAGTAGAGCAGTGAAACAACTTATTGGAGTTTCTGCAGCCGCGGTCTTCAAACTTTTTCTTGTGTTGGGCTTTTATCTTCTGATTCTCGTTGCTTTCCATTGCACAGACTTTTCTTGAGAATCTCTTTTCTGCTTGTTCTTTTTTGATTAACCTCCCTCTCTGCCCAATCACAGTTCATATGAACAACACTCACCTCACTTCACCACGTGATGTTCTTCATATTCATAATTATTCCCTTTACATCTTACCTGAGGACTGCTAGACCTGTATTTATTACCCTTATTTCACCGCTATTTCTCTATTGGCTGACAGAGCGGTATCAAGAGTACCTTCAGCTTTGAGCTGCAGGAAGCCTTTTCAATCGCGACTTATTAAAAAATAACAAAAGAACTGGGATGTTGTCAATCAGGAACAAAAACAAAGTTGCTGGAAAAGCTCAGCAGGTCTGGCAGCATCTGTGAAGGTAAAAAGACAGATCCAGTTTTCAGTCTCATTCGTCTCAAAATGCAACATTGCGACGACGTTCATTTGCTTCTAACAATAACACAAAGCACTGCGCATGCTCCAGCTCACAGTGAAGTCTGGCTGATTGATGTCAGTGCGCGACCAATAGGAGCACAGGTGTGCCGTGCATGAACGGACGGATGTCGCCCAATCGAAATGAAGGGAGGGCGGGATCAGTGAAAACCACGTGATCATCCACGAGTGCGGTGCAGAGTCGCTGAGATAACCGGAACTGCAGATGCTGGAGAATCCGAGATAACACGGTGTGCAGCTGGATGTACACAGCAGGTCAAGCAGCATCAGAGGAGCAGGAAAGCTGACGTTTCGGGCCTAGATCCTTCGCTGAGACCAAAATTTGTGCAATTGAGGTAAGAGCAGGCCACAGTAAAGAAAGCAAAACGGTAGAAAGCTGGAGGGAAGTGATATTCGTATGGGTTTGGAAGTTTTACAAACAGTTAGTGCACGTCGGAAAACACACCCATTTGAAACTCCCAGACTCACGTTTGCAGAAAACAAATCAACGCCTCAGATGGCGATAGGCCCGTGTGACCGTCACCATCTTTATTGGGGGCAGTGATCCGCGGGGCGCATGCGCGACAGCTTTGAAACTTTAAAAGGGCCGGGGGTGAAGCTGGAGGAACACAACAGGACAGGCAGCATCAGAGAAACAGGAAAACTGACGTATTCGGGCCCACACCCTTCAGAAATGGGGGAGGGGAAGGGGATTCTGAAATAAACAGGGAGAGAGGGGGAGACAAGTGGAGAGGAGACAGACAAGTTAAAGAGGTGGGGATGGAGCAGGTAAAGGTGAGTGTAGGTGGGGAGGGGATGGGTCAGTCTATGGAGGACCAACAAGTCAAAGGGGTGGGATGAGGTTAGCAAGTAGGAAATGGGGGTGTGGCTTGAGATGGGAGGAGGGGATAGGTGAGAGGAAGAGCAGGTTAGGGAGGTGGGGATGAGCAATTGTTTATTGCGAACTGAGTGTAGGTGTTCTGTAAAGTGGTCCCCAAGCCTCTGCTTGGTTTCCCTGATGTAGAGGAGGCCAGAACGGGTGCAGCGGTGCAGTATACCACATTAGCACCTGCATACCCCATACAGATGGCCTCAAAGCCCTACGCTATTTCCTGTCCTGCAGGTCAGAACAGTTCCCCTCCACTGACCCCATTATGTGCTTCGGTGAACTCGTCCCACTGCCTACAGACAAAGGGGGTGGCCATGGGTACCTGCATGGGCCCAAGCTTTGCCTGCCTCTTTGTTGGAACAATCCCTCTTCCGTACCTCTTCCTCCAGTACGTGGATGACTGTATCGGCGCTGCCTCGTGCTCCTATGAGGAGCTCGAACAGTTCGCCCACTTCACCAACACCTTCCACCCCAACCTTAAGTTCACCTGGACCATCTCTAACCACCTCTCTCACCTTCCTGGTCCTCTATTTCCATCTTGGGGAACAATCTCAAAACCGATATATATTTCAAGCCCACTGACTCCCACAGCTACCTAGAATACACCTCCTCCCACCTGTCAAGTTTGTTTTCGGAGACCCTCACGGACGTGCTGCAATAACAAGACACTGACCTGTTTAGAAAAACACCAATCATTTTCTTACCAAGCAAGTACAAGCTGTGAAGAATCACTGTACTCAACCCGGCACACAGTGCAAAGTCTCACAAGGAGTTCTCCCTGGACAGTCCCTGCTTTTTATACTTTACAAAAGACCTGATACAGAAAACGATTTCACAACCTCCAATGACATGATACATAAAACAATTACTACAACAGACAAAAACAGGATACCAAGCAATTATTACATCGACAACATAAAAGACCAGGATATAGTATCGATTGCTTGTGAAGTAGCTGCTCATGGCAGGAGGTGATTTTGAGTTGTTGTCCGGGACAGATTGTGATTTCAAGTTGCCAGTGTGTCTGGCTAGGACAAAGTCAGTGCCCTGGCCCCTTAGTCAGCGACAGAAGTTACATGCTTTAGAGGTTTCACACCTTTACAAAATTTCCCCACCTAACCCTATTTGATACAGATTGATTCTAATTTCAGTTCAGTCAGGAAACTTAAGACAGTGTCTGCATGCCGATGTGTGAGAAGATAAGGAGTTACAAAAGCTTTACACTGAATTCCTAGCTGGGCAGGAAGCTTCAGGGCAGTGTCTGCATACCGATGTGAGTAGATAAAAGACTTTACTTCTATAAGTCAAAGTCTCTGTATAGGAATCAAATGCAGATGAAAGACTTTGATTTCTATACTTCTTTAAATTAATGGGATGTTATCACATTAACATCTCACACCCACCCACCGTCCTGCAAAAATGCCATCTCCTATTCCCAATTGCTTCACCTCTGCCGCATCTGCTCCCAGGATTCCACTCCCGTACATCTATGATGTCCTTGTTTTTCAAGGACCGCAACTCCACTCCCCACCTCCCCACCGGAGTGGTCAAGAACACCCTTGACCGTGTCTCCTGCATTTTTCTACAACTCCTCCCTCGCACCCTGTCCCTGCAATAACAACTGAAAAAGAATCCCCCTCATCCTCACATACCACTCCACCAATCTCCAGATTGAACACGTCATCCTCTGACACTTCCGCCATCAGCAATCCGACCTCACCATCAAAGACATTTTTCCCTCCCCACCCTTGCTTGCCTTCCGGAGAGACCAGTCTCTCCGTGACTCCATTGTCCGCTCCACACTGCCCTCCAACCCCACTACTCCCAGAACCTTCCCCTGCAACCAAAGGAAGTGCTACACTTGCCTCCACACCTCCTCCCTCTTCTCCCCCCCCCCCCCCCCCCCCATCCCAGGCCCCAAGAAGACTTTCTACATCGAGCTGATGTTCACCTGCACATCTGCCAATGTGGTATACTGCATCCCCTCTACCCGTTGTGGCCTCCTCTACATTGCAGAAACCAAGCGGAGGCTTGGGGACTGCTTTGCAGAACACCTACGCTCAGTTCGCAAGAAACAACTGCACCTCCCAGTCGCGAACCATTTCAACTCCCCATCCCATTCCTCAGATGACATGTCCATCCTGGGCCACCTGCAGTGCCACAATGATGCCACCCAAGGGTTGCAGGAACAGCAACACATATTCTGCCTGGGAACCCTGCAGCCCAATGGTGTCCATGTGGATTTCAGAAGCCTCAAAATCTCCCCTCCCCCAACTGCATCCCAAAACTAGCCCAGCTTGTCCCTGCCTCCCTAACCTGTTCTTCCTCTCTCCCATCGCCTCCTCCCACCTCAAGCTGCACCCCTATTTCCTGCTTACTAACTTCATCCCACCCCCTTGACCTGTCTGTCCTCCCTGGACTGACCTATCACCTCCCTACCTCCCCATCTATACTCATCTTTACCTGCTCCATGCCTGCCTCTTCAACTTGTCTGTCTCCTCTCCAAATATCTTTTCTCTCCATCTTTGATCTGTCTCCTCCCTCTCCCGATTTCGTTCAGAATCCTCTTCCCCTCCCCCATTTCTGAAGAAGTGTCCAGGCCCAAAACGTCAGCTTTCCTGCTCCGAAGATGCTCCTTGGCCTGCTGTGTTCATCCAGCTCCACACCTTGTTATCTTGGACTCTCCAGCATCTGCAGTTCCTATTATCTCTTATCCAAGAGAAATGTTTGTTTCTTATGGATTTTTTTTCCCAGACTGTTGGATCATAGCAGCTCACACTGCTCTTGCTCACTTCTGTGCTCCCTGATCACCTTTGTCGGTGTCTAATCTCTTCAGTCTCTAATGATGGATAGATTTGATCTCTGTAGTATTTTACTGTAATTTCCTTGTACCTTTTTTGTAAATAAATTTTCCACTGCTGCCCACCCCCTGACCATGTGCTGCTCTCTTACCAGATTAATTTTTGAATGGTATCTTTCACAGTCAGGAAATATTTTCCCAGAAAGAGAGTGTATTTTTCTTCCATTTCAGACCACCAAATTCTACAGCGTTTTTATCTGTGTCATTCATTTTGCACTTCTGCAACATTTACTGTGTGTTTCTCCTTCCACAGATACCAGCGATCGTTGCCAAAGCCCTCTTGTGGAGAAGGTGATGTTTAACTTTCGTGTGCTACTGCAGTTTGTATGATAAAGGTGCTCTCACAATGCTCCATTTGAGAAGTTACAGATCATTCATCTAGCGATACTGAAGAGCTAATGGTGTATGTCCAAATCAACAAACTATTTGTATTTTTATCATGTTTTATAATTTCACAAAAATATTATCAACAAACTTTTGACGTAAGGCCATATTAGGGCAGGTGACCAAAAAGTTACCATATCTACAGGTTTTCCTGACTCTCTCAAGGAAAGCAAACCTAAGAGGTTTATCAGGGGAATTCCAGATCACGTTTTCTGGCAACTGTAGAAACAGCCTCCAATAGTGAAGGGATGATTAAACACACTGTTGGAGTCTGGAACTAAATGAGTTATCGAAGTCTTGAAGGTTGTTTGGTGCAGGGAGATAGGGCTCATCACAGCCAGGAATTAAATCACGGGTGAGAATTTTAAATTGTTGCTTATAAATAGGAGCCTTTGTGGGTCAGGGAGCACAGCAGTGATGGTGAACAGGTCTTGGTACAAATGAACTTGTGTGCAGCAGAATTTTAGGTATTCTTGAGGTTACAGGGATGTTGAATGTGGGAGGCCAACTGGCAGTGAGTTTGGATAGTTAAGCCTAGAGATAACACAGGAATAGATGAGAGGTTCAGCAGATGAGCTGAAACTAAGGTGTCACTGTCAGTCATTGTCACTGAAGTGGAAGTAAGTGGTTTTTGTGCAGAGCTCTGCTGTTTACCCTCACCTCACCTCAGGAATTCAGCTGCTTGTGAATTTGTGGATCAAGTCTGTAATAAGATCAGGAACCGAGTGCCCACCATGGCCCATGCTGGGTGTCACTGAGCAGGTTACTGCTGAGTAAGTGCTGCTTGATAGTGCTGTTGACAACACCTTCCATCACTTTACTGATAGAGAGTAGATTGCTTGAGGGGAAATTGGTCGGGTTCGATTTTCAGTGTTTTTGTGCTGAACAGACCTGGGCAGTTTCCCAAATTGTTAGGAGATGCCAGCGCCGTAGCAGGACTGAAATAGTTTGGCTTGGATGCTAGCAAGCTCTAGAGCACGAGTCATCGCTGCTATTGTCAGTGTGTTGCCAGGGCCCATAACCTTTGCACTGTTCATTCATTTCACATAATATTAAAGAAATGAATCAAATTGGATGAAAACTCACATCTCTGATGTTGGGGACCTCTGGAGAAGGCTGAGATGGATCATCCAGTTGGCACTTCTGGCTGAAGATTGCTGCAGACTTGTCTTTTGCAAGGATAGGTTGGGCTCCTGTGTCGGGTAAAGATGGGGATTTTTGGCTTTCTTCCTCCAGTGAGTTGTTTAATTGTGCATCACCATTCACGACTGGGTGTGGTAGAACTGCAGAGCTTGCATCTGATCTGTTGGTTATGGGGTGGCTTAGCTCTAACTCTTGCTGCTTATGCTATTTGGCATGCAGATAGTCCTGTTTGGTGGTTTTACCAGGTTGCACCTTATTTTTAGGTATGCCTGGTGCTGCCCTTGGCATGCCCTCCAATACTCTCCGTTCAACCAGTGTTGGTCCCCTGGATCAATGGCAATGGCTGTCTGTAGGATATGCTGGGCCATGAGGTTACAGATTGTGCTGGAGAACGTCTGCTACTGTTGCAGTCTCTCTCAAAGCCTCATAGATATCTGGTTTTGAGCTCCTGTGTCTGTTCCAAGTCTGTCCCTTTTAGCCGAAGTTAGTGCCACCCAACGCAATGGGGGGTATTATCAAGTTTAAGATGAGGCTTTGTCTCCACAGGACTGTGCGGTGGTTGCTGTTAACAATCCTGTCATGGACAGATGCCTCTGCAGCTGGGAAATTGGTGATGATGAGATCAGCAATATTTTCCCCGTTTGGTGCGTCAGCACCTGCTGCAGTCCCAGCCAAGCAGCTTTGTCCTTCAGGACCCGACCAGCCTGATTGGTAATCCTCCTGCAAACTACTCCTGATGTGGACATTGAGTACATTTAGTGCTATTCACACTCGCAGTGCTTCCTCCAAGTGCTGTTCAACATGATGGAGTTTTTTGTTTCTTAAAATTCGCTCTTGGGATGTGGAAATCGCTGGCTGGACCAGCGTTTATTACCTGGAAGGCAGTTAAGAGTGAAGCACATCACTATGGGTTGGGAGTCACATGTCATCCAGACCAGGTAAGGATGGCACATTTCCGGAAAGGACATAAGTGAACCAGATGGGTCTTTCCTGATAATTGGCAATGGTTTCATGGTCATCATTAGAATCTTAGTTCCAGATCATTATTTAATTCATGTTTCACCATCTGCCATGGCAGGATGCGAACCCAGGTCCCCAGAATGTTATCTGGGTCTCTGGATTAATAATCTCGCGATAATACTACTGCTGATTTATCAACCAAGGGAGGATGGTACATGGTAATCAGCAGGAGCCATGAGACTTCCAGGCGTCAGAGTCAATGTTGAGTACTCCCAGGTCAAAATAGCACTGTGCTGTCACGTCTGCTGGGACAGGGCTTCACTAAGGACAATGATAGTGGTGTGTGTCATTGTTTGCCAGGTATGTTTCCATGAGTCTGACACTGTTCCTTGACTCGTCTTTGAAGCGGCTCTCCAAATTTTGCCACTAGCCCCCAGATATTATTAAGCAGGAGTTTGGGGGGCCGATAGGGCTGATTCTGCAGTTGTCTTTCCTAGTTCCCTGGTGGATGCCAAATGGGCCACCCAGCTTCATTCCTTTGTTGAAACTTTGTAGTGATTTGCAACTGAGTGGCTTGCTGAGGTTGGCAAATTTCTTTCCCCGAAGGACATTAGATTTTTTTTTTCTCTCTGTCATCAGCAATCGTTGCCATGGCAACCAGTTGATTCTTCCAGTTTTTTTTAATTGAATTCAAATTCCACCATCTGCTGAGATAGGATTTGAACCTGGACTTCTGTTGTACATTTTAACATTCTGGATAAAAGTTAGTCATCAGGTTTGTTCACTCATTTTTAAATATCACTAACACAGGCATTGTTTCTTTGCAAAACACTGTCCATCATCCTGTCTCCTCCATCCTCCCCTCCAACAGCAAGTGAAGGAGACACATGCAGTTTCTATTTCACTAAGATTGAGACAATCCAATCAGCTGCCTCTGCTGCTTCCCTCTCTTCCACAAGCCCACCAAACCAAATTGCCTGGCATGTTGCTCCTCGCTTTAGGCTTAAACTTGCATCTTTGTCCAGTTTCATGTCAAGCCTTATCAGAGCTCATCTTAACACTTTGCCCTATTCTCACTAAACTACAAATATTCCAACTCTTATTTCTCCTCCTCCTCCTCCTCCTCCTCCCTGCCTCTTCCCCCATGCCAATTCACAGATATTGTTACTTGTTCTGTCTGTTTCTCTTTTCTGGTTATGTCCTTCTCACCCATTCTGTTTAAAACCAATGTTCGACCTCACCATCATTGGAAAATCCCACTCCATCTCTCTTTCCTGTCTGAAATCCATGTAATAAATGTCCCTCAAGGATCTATCCTTGGCCCATGCTGTTTCTCACCAACATACTTCCAGGAGGTGAGATCTTCCACAAGCACTGTGTTAACTTTCACATGTATTCTACAATGTTCAGATCTAACTCGTCTCCATCACTTTGCTCCACTGTTACTCAATTATAAAACTGCTTATCATGCTTCCAATACTTGATTAGCTGAAATTTCCTCCAATAACACTTTGTGATAGTAAAACACATTGCCTTCAGTTATTATTACGAATTATTTTTCCTCAATATTGTACTGAATCCATCCCTCTCATTGGGAACTGTCTGAGGCTGAACTGCACCCTTCTCAATAATGCTCTCATATCTGGTCTCAAGATGAACATCTTACCGTACATTTCAATCACAAATGCCAGAAATTTCAATCTCTAAAATGCTCTTTCTCTCCACCTCACTCCAGCTCATTTGTGACTGGAACCCCTTACCAATGTCTGTGTTGCCTTAAGCTTGACAATTCCAAAAGAGAACCCTCTCTTCTCTGCCTTATCAAGAATCTGCTCCCACGATGAGAAATATTCCCTCAACATTTATCCTGTCAACTCCCTTGAGAATCCTCTATTTTTAATTAGAACATCTCTCATTCTTCAAAAAAATCTAGTTAGTATATTCCAGACCTGTTTAGTCTTAGCTTAAAACATAATCCCTCCAAACCAATGATCATCTTAGTTCATCTTCTTTGAAATGCCTCCAGTGAAGTGATATACTTGCTCGAATAAGTGGATCAAAAAAGCTGCTCACATTCTTCCAGATGTGGTCTTGCCAGCAAGTTGTATATTTGTCCTAAGACATGTATTCCAAACTCTTATACTACAAACACCTTGACATAAGGATAACATCCCATGACCCTTCCCGATTACCTGTTGCAACTGTGTGCTCGCTTCATGCTTCCTGCACAATTATTCCTGAATCCCTTTTGTGTTGCAGTTTTCCACAGTTTTAACATTTTTAAATAACACTGTTCTTTGGTCATCTCCTCAAAAAATAAACAACTTCACGTTTTCCCAAATTATACTCCATTTGCCGACTTGTTGCCCATTTATCAATGTCTCCCCATAAACTCCAACCCTCATGGAACTTGACCGTTATCCCTTTTTATGAGATCCTCCCTCATTCTTCTCATCTTTTTGTTGGGAGCACTGGGCAACATGACACATATGTAATTGCTGCCTTTTTAAGGGGCGTTTTTTCAAATGACTGGGAGAAGCTTACTGCCCATTTCTCAGAATCGAGACAACTTGTTCATCAAGTTGCATTGGGCCGGAAAAGCTGATGTCTCATTGTGGCAGTGCAGCAGCACAGAAGGAAAGAAAAGGAAGCAAATCCTGCTGCCTGCATCGCACTAAATCTGGGACATTCTTTGCCATCTGTCAAACACCTGTTGTTCTGTTCAGTGACATGAAGCCCCAATGTGGAAATTCCTAGAAACCCAAATAGAAATCCCTCGAATCAGCTGCTGACTCCCACAAGGAATAATGTGCAGCAGGAACAATGCACAGTTACCCTCGGCCAGGAGGAGGGGATGTTGTGGATTTCTACTCTGACAGTGATGGATTTTATGAATTTGTGTTACAGGATATTACAAGTGGACTTTCAGGTAGGAAGCTCAATAATTGTAACACCAAACTCTGACAGAATTACTCAATTCATCAGGACCTGGATATTCGCATTGTGTGTGAGTATTGTGTTCCTGCTCATTCCCATTTGCCATGTAAAATTTCTCTCTTATTACTCCATTCTCTCAATAGATCTTTCCTACAACTTTCAATATATGTCCTGTAGTCCTTTTTATGGCCAGTTGAGTGTACGTTTTACCATTCTAATGTTTATCTTTTGTAAACACCTCCTATCAAAGGTCCCCTCAAAATCCTTTGTTACAAGGAGATCAATCTCAGTTTCCCCAAGCACCTGATTACCGAATGACAGTTTGCTTCTTGTGTGTAAGGCACTCATCCACTTTTCACTTCCACTTCCCTGCATGAGTACAGCCCCAACAATATTAAAGGAAGTTAACATCCTCCAGATGAAGCAGTGTCAGAGTGGTGTCCCATCCACCACATTCAACATTCCCCTCTACACCACTGAGCAAAGTGGCATCACTGTGCCTAAGGTAAAGTCACCATTATCCTACCTGACCATAGGGCTGGTTTAACCTGAAGATTACCACACCCCAGGCAAGAGGAGAGGTTGAGAATGAGAGTCCATCTATTGTCGATGGATATTCTCAATATGTACCAGCAATACCTAAGTCACATGAAATTATAACTTTTAAAAAAAACCCTATCCATGCAACTAAAAACCCTCTTCCTACAAACCATTCTGTTAAATCTCCTCTGCCCCCTGTCAGGGACCCTCCCATCCTTCACGGTGTGTGGGGGGGGGATCTTTGGTTTGCACAGACTCAGCTCGTCTCTGTTCCTGTCTGTGATGTCATCATGCTGTGACAATGGCACTGAGCCTCACTGTCTGTGAGGGTGGTAGGCACCGAGATCCTCATAGCGTTTAAGGCATATTTAGATGCCCACTTGTGATGCCAACGCAGACAGGTCTATAGGCCAAGTGCTGGAAAATTAGATTAGAATAGTTAGGGTGTGGTTTTTAACCAGCCCAGGCTGGATGGGCCACAAAGCCTTTTTCTGTACTGTAGACCTCCGAGACTCTTCACAGAGGAAGATGCCCAGCAATATTTCAAGTTATTTCAGAAAATGAGATATTAGAATAAATGACTCATGATTGGTCAGTGTTTACGGGAGAAAAGTGAGGTATAGAGGTAAAGCGGTTGACTTCAATTCTGGGGCTTGAAGCCCAGGAAATTGAAAGTACCGCCATCATGTGGATGAATAAAAATAAGGATTGTATTAGAGGAAAGAAATATTGTTCTTGTATCATTGATCTGTGAGGCTGGATGATATGTGAGACAAGAAGGGTTCTGAGACTGGAGAAGACTACAAAAATAGAGAAAAGTGAGCTTGGAGGAGATTACAGAAATGGGGAAGATTGTGAGGCTGGAGGAGACCAGACAAAGGGAGGTTTGTGACGGTAAAGACAATTATAGAGCTAAAGAAGTTTGTGGGCTGGAGGAGATGACAGCTAAGGTGGTCTGTGAGACTGGAGGAATCTAGATAGATGGTGTGAGTTGAGGCTGGAGGGGGATTCCACAGATGTGAAGGGTGTTGAGGCTCGAGAATGATGCCTGCAACAATGCAGGTAGCGAGGCTTGAGGGCATGATCTGGAGGGTAGTGAGGTCTGAGGTATGATTCCTGCAGTAGGGAGGGTAGTGAGGCTCCAGGGTGGATTATTATCATAACAGCACAGTGGTGTACTTACAGCAGATGGAGTGCAGCAGTAATAGAAAGTACCACTTTCTCCAAATCGAATAAAAGTGGAAATCAATATTTGCCTGTGCAGCAAAGGCCACGTCCCATAAGTAAATTAAAATTGATGTGTCTCTGGTTTGGAGAGAGTGAACAGAAGCTCAGGTAATTCTCCATTGTAGCAATGTTTGGTAACTGTGGAGTGCAACATTCAGATAATTGGCAAAAAATGCAGAGTGAAAATGTGAACAGTGTTTGACTCTGCAAGTTCCCAGGATCTGGAACAGTCTGAATGGCAGCTGGATGCAGATTTAGCAGTTATTCTCAAGAGAATTGGGATTTAACTTTTCAAGGAATGATGGGCAAATGGTGGGGGAATTGTTTCAGTTTTGCAGCACCTCCCAGAGTGAGAGTGAAGCCTTTGACATGATTCCACATGGTAGACTGATGCGTAAAGTTAGATCACATGTGATTCAGGAAGAGCTTGCTAATTGGAAGTGGAATTGGCTCAGTTGGAGGAGAGACCGTGGTGATGGAGGATTTTTCAGAGTGGAGTTCTGTGACCAGCATGTTCCACAGCATTTGGCACAGGGTCCACTTTTGTTTCTCATTTATATTAATGATTTGGATGAGAATTTAAGGGACAAGATTAGTAAGTTTGCAGATGATACTAGAATTAGTGGTATGAAATGTTGGTATAGTGGTCAGTGAAGGTTATCGAAGATGACAGCAAGATCTTGATCAATTATGTCAATGGGTTGAGGAGTGGAGGATGAAGTTCAATTTGAATAAATGTGAGACATTGTATTTCGGTAAAATGATCAGGGTAGGACTTGCACAATTGATGGTTGCACCCAGGGTAGTGTTGTGGAACAGAGAAATGCTGAGATTCAAGTGCATAATTCTTTGAAGTTTATGTAGACAAGTAGACAGAGTGATTAATAAGTTGTTTAGCTCACTTGCTTTCATTGCTCAGACCTGAGAGTCTCAGAGTTGGGATGTTATGTTGAGGTTGTACAGGACATTGTTTTGGCTTCATTTGAGGTATTGTGTGCAGCTCTGGTCGCCCTGTTACAGGAAGGACATTATTATTAAACTGGAGACAGTTCAGAATAGACTTGCTGGGATGTTGCCAGGAATGGAGGGCTTGATTATCAAATAGACGGCCAAAGCTGGCACTTTTCTCACTGCAGCATAATGGGTTAACGAGTGGCCTTAGAGGTTCATAAAATCATGAGGGCACAGATTATGCAAATAGCAAGGGTTTATTCCCAAGGTTGGCTGATTTCAAGACAAGCGGACATGTGTGTAAGGTGAGAGGAGAAAGACATATTTAAAAAGACATGAGGGAAACTTTTATTTTTACGGAGTTGTCCATGTGTGGAACAAACTTTCAGAGGAAGTGGCAGATACAGGTACAGTCACGTTGTTTAAAAGACATTTGAATTAGGACATAGACAAGAGAGGTTTAGAGGAGTATATGCCAGATGCAGGCTGATGTGATCAGTTTAAAATAAAACTTATTTATTTAATATACATTTCAAAATTCTAAATTGGAGTAAGGCCAACTTTGACATTGTTGGGCAAGAACTTGCAAAAGATGATCGAGAGAGGTAATATGCAGGTCAAGGAATGCTTGGAAAGTGGGAGGTCTTCAAAACTAAAATAAGGAGAGCCCAGACACAATATGTTGCTGTTCATGTGAAGGGCAAGGCTGGTAAATGTAGGGGATACTGGCTGACTGGAGAAATTGAGGCTGTGGTCAAGAAAAAGGCGGCAGCACATGTCGGGTATTGACAGCAGGAATTGGGTCAATCCCTCGAAGTACAAGGGCAGTAGGAGTATACTCGAGAAATCAGGACGGCAAAAAGGAGACATGAGCTATCTTTGGCAAATCAAGTTAAGGGGAATCCCAAGAGACTCTGAAACTTCATTTGGGGCAAAAAAGCAACCAGGGAGAAAATAGGGCCCCTTTAAAGATCAACGAGGCTGTCTGTGTGGAACTGCAGGCTGAGATAGTGAATGAGTATTTCACATTAGTATTTACTGCAGAGAAGGATATGGAAGCTAGAGAACATGGAGACATAAATAATGAGTCGTGAAAAGTGTCTATATTACAGAGATCTCGGTGCTGGATGTCTTAAAATGCATAAAGGTGGATAGGTTCCTGGCACCTGATCAGGTGTTACCCACAAACTCTGGGAGAAGCTGGGGAAGTAATTGCTGGCCCCTTGCTGAGGTATTTGTATCACTGACACTAGTGAAGTGCCAGAAGGCCGGGTGGCTAATGTGGTGCCATTCTTTAAGGAAAAGCCACGGGACCATCGACCGTTGAGCCTGATGTCAGTGGTGGGTAAGTTGCTGGTGGGGATTCTGAGGGACAGGATTTGCATGTGTTTAGAGAAGCAAAGACTGATTAGGGATAGTCAACATGGCTTTGTGAGTAGGAAATCTTGTCTCACTTAATTGATTGAGTTTTTTGAAGAAGTGACAAAGAAGATTGAAGAAGGCAAAGCAGTGGACATTGCCTTGCTGAAGTCCATAATAGACATTCACCAAAGCTCCACATGACAGATTGGTTAGCAAGATTAGATCAAATGGAACCCAGGGAGAGTTAGCTATTTGAAACAAAATTGGCTTGAAGGTAGGAGACAAGATTATGGTCAGCCGGGGGGGGGGAGCGGATTCAGTCTAGATGACTATGAACAGCAGTGTGCTGCAAGGATCGGTGCTGGGTCCACTGCTTTTTTAATCATTGATGCAAATCATGTGGAATGAATATTGGAGGAATGGTTAGTAAGTTTGCAGATGACACTAAAATTGTTGTTGTAGTAGACAGCAAAGGCGTTTACTTCCCAAGCACAATGGGAACGTAATCACATGGGTTGATGGGCCAAGGAGTGATAGAAATAAGTTTAGTTCAGCTAAATGTGAGCGATTGCATTATGGTAATGCAAATCAGCGCAGGACTTAAACAGTTAATGATGAGACCCTGGGGACTGTTATGCAACAGGGACTCCTTGGGGTGCATGTGCGCAGTTCCTTGAAGGTGGATTGCAGGTTCAGAAGGTAGTGAAGATGATATTTGCTGTGCTTGCATTTATTGGTCAGTGCATTGAGTGTAGGAGTTGGGAGGTCAATGTTATAGGCTGAACAAGGCATTGATGATGCTGCGTTTGGAATACTGTGTTCAGTTCTGGTCTCCCTGCTATAGGAATGATGCTGTTGAACTTGGCAGGGTGCAGAAAAGATTTACAAGGATGTTGCAAGAGGTGGCAGTTTTGAGCTGTAGGGAGAAGTTGAATATGCTGGGTCTATTTTCCCTGGAGCATTGAAGGCTGACTGGTGACCTTATAGAGGTTGTTAAAATTATGGTGGGCGTAGGGTGAATGGCCAAGATTGTTTTCCCAGGTTAGGGGAGACTAGAACTAATAACATTGGCTTAAGCTGAGAGGGAAAGTCTTAAAAGGGAACCAAAAGAACTGCAGATGCCTTAAATCTTAAAAAAAAAACAAAGTTGCTGGAAAAGCTCAGCAGGTTTGGCAGCATCTGTGGAGGAGAGAAGAGTTTCGGGTTCTGAGGAAGGGTCACCGGTCCTGAAATGTTAACTTTTTTTCCTCCTTAACAGATGCTACAGGCCTGCTGAGCTTTTCCAGTGAATTTGTTTTTTTTTTAAAAGGGAAAGTGGGTGGTGCCTGTGTAGAATGAGCTGCCAGAGGAACTGGTGGAAGCTGGTACAGTTACCCATCCAGATACCTTTTAAATGTTGTATGTGAATGGGAAGGGTGTAGCAGAATATAGGTCAAATGCTTGCAAATGGGATTAGATTAATTTGGGATATCTAGTCAGCGTGGACAACTGGGACCAAAGGGATTGTTTTGTGCTGTACAACGCTGACAAAGCATTTTTTGTTTTCATTTCAGATTTCCACAATTTTACTTCTGCACTATTCTTAGTCTTTCAGAGGGATCAAAAGGTTGAGTTACAGATCTATACAATGACTGTCCTTCCTCGCTGGCTTCCCCCACCTCTCTCTTTTGGTAGTTTTATGCAAACACTGACTGGATCCCTTACCTGGAGGATATTTATGAATGAATTTGTTCTAATGGTGATCCAGCATTTTCCCCAAGTATCGCTCCACACATGCCCAGAGAATTTCTCAGTTTCACAATCTGTGTCCTTCTGGTTTCTTACTCGCTACACTTAACTTTCTGTTTGAAAGTATAGTCTGCAGTTGGAGAATTTAAACAGGTCCACATCCAGGTCTGACGGTCACTTTGTTTATCACAACCCAATTATCTCAGGATTTTGAACAATGAAGGAAAAAGCAGCACTCACATTGGGGAGAAACGCACATGGTGTGTGTGTTGAAGAGTCTGTGAAGATTCATCTGAAATGTCCGAACACCAGTGCAGTGACACTGGGAGACAGTGTGGAAATGTGCAGATTGCAGGAAGGAATTTCTTCATCCATCCCAGCTAGAAACTGACCACCAGAGTCACACTGGAGAGAGACCATTGACCTGTTCTGCATGAGGGAAAGGCTTTGCTGATTCGAATTCCCCGCTGATATACCAGCGAGTTCACTCTGGGGAGAGACCTTTCATGAGCTCTGAGTGTGGGAAGGGATTCATTGTCATCCAAACTGTTAACACACCAGTGAGTTCACAGACAACCACAGTTGAAGAACTTTGCTGTCACTCTCACTATCAAATGAACCATGGTTTTGGGCTGTTTGTACAGATGTTACCGATCCCTGCTCAATGAAAGGTGCTGGTATTGTGAATAAAATGTCACACTAACAGTTGTGTAAGGTAGAGCTTGGAAATAGTCACGTTGTCACAACACGTCGACACATTCGCACTGACTAAAGACTATCCACCTGCACGATATGTGAAAAGGGATTTCCTGGTTCATCAGGACTGGTTAACTACCAGCAAATTTCTGAATAAATTGATTGGTTTGAATATAGCTAACAGTAGAATCAAAAATAGTATCAGTGACAATGGGAACTGCAGATGCTGGAGAATCCAAGATAACAATATGTGGAGCTGGATGAACACAGCAGTCCAAGCAGCATCTCAGGAGCACAAAAGCTGACTTTTCAGGCCTAGAGAAGGTTCAAGGCCTGAAACGTCAGCTTTTGTGCTCCTGAGATGCTGCTTGACCTGTTGTGTTCATCCAGCTCCACACATTGTTATAGTAGATTCAAAAACCATGTGTTTTGGGCTTGTTGCTGGAGATCATAGAATCCCTCCAGTGTGGGAGCAGATCATTTAGCCCATCATGTCCGCACTGACCTGACAAAGAGTGTCTTACCCAGACACTGTCTGCGTGAGTTTCCTCCAGATGCTCTGGTTTCCTCCCACAGTCCAAAACTGTGCAAATTATGTAGATTGACTATGCTAAATTGCCCATAGTATCTTGTGTGCAAAATGCAGGCATAGGGTAGGGTGTGAGACTGGGTGGGATGCTCTTTGCAGGGTTGATATTGACTGAATGGCCATCTTCCACACTAGGAATTCTGTGATGATCTCGATGGCCCTTTATTTGTTAGATAGGTCTGCACACCTTTACAATGACGGATTCTGTTGCTCTCCACAGACATTTGTTTATTGGAAACAATGTAATCTTTCATTTTGTGGATAAAAATCAAAGGAATGTTTGGATTTAAAACTTAGGTTTGGGATGAGTCATGTCCTATAATCCCTGATTGCATTTTCCCTGTCGGCTATGAAACCTGGTGACCGCTGTGACTCTGCCTGGGGGCATTGCAGTCTCTTCAGCTCTTTACCTGGTGTCCATAGCAGCGATGGATCTCATGATGGAAACATAAACCCAGACGTTGTATGATTTCTAGTACATATTTTCTATTTAGTCTTCTGTCCATCACTTCCCTAGAGGCTGAGATACTGGTCTGGGGACCTAGGTGTGAATCCATCTGGAAATAAGAATTTGATGATGACTGTGAATCCATTGTCTTTGTTGGGAAAAACCCATCTGTTCACCGATGGCCTTTAGGAAAGGAAACTGCCATTCTTATCCAGTGATGTGATCATCCCATTATTGAATTTTTTTTTTACAAAATGTAAAAAAAAACTCCTGCAAATACGTTTAACTCTGTCTTAATTTATTTGACAGCTGATGGTTCAAACTGCTTGATGGTCACTTTCTCTTTTGATCAAGTTGTGGCCATTTCGTGGTTGAAACCGTAGTAATTCTCGTACAAATAGTGCAAGCTCTGACATGCTACTTATGAACCAGACATCCACGTTGACCATATCCTGAGGCTGTGTACCATGAAAGCGAAATTTTTCACCATCTTATCTTGTGCTGCTGTTTCAGGGAGCTATGGACTTGAACCTCCCAAACTCCTGAAAACCTTGAGCATTTCATCAAACTGACTTCCAATGGCAGGAATGGACAGGGTCAGCTTGGATTGATGAACATAATTCAGGCTCAACAAGTCTATTGCAGCATTTTGAGAATGTAATTAGTAGTGAGTGTGGCCACCTCTCTGTACTGTAGTGATACAGATTCCCTGATCCTGATTGCCCCAAATGGCTGACTGACACTGTCAAAGTCCCTGGGCTGATATCAAATGATTCCTTGGACATGCTGTGTCAGGATCCCCTGACTGAATCCTGTCTCCCTTGCCCTGACTGAGAACTGTTTCCCTGAGACTTGTAGACGTGACCATTTGGTTGAAAAAAATGCATTAGTTGCCACAGCTGCTGACCAGCCCTTGACTGACTGCTGGTAATAACGATGCTAAGCTGCCTGACTTATGCCTGTGATAAGCAACCAGGCAAGACAGGAGCACTGTGGGACATTAGGTTCTAGTTGAGACATCAAAGTGCAAAAATGCCAGGGAAAGGCAGAGATATTGTGCCAGGCCCTGAGCAGAACATGCCTCAGGTGCTGAAAAGCATGTAGAGTTCTGACAGCAACAATGTACTTTGTGGGCAGGCAATTCTGCATCTTGACGTAGCATTTTTATTTCACTCTGGCTCATTTTGCTAGATCCGCAAATAGCTATTGGTCTGGCTAATGTGAGAAATGGCTTTCGGCGTAATATGCCACTGACTTGGTCATTCACAGTTGTGTCCCACATCAGTGAGTCAGTAATCTGATTAAACTCACAGGCCTCGACTTGCGAAAAATAAAGCAGCCACATGCACATTTGTTTGATTGGTTGCCTTTGCACTCAAATGAAAAATGTGCATTGTATACACCATATCCTTTCCTGGCTCACAGTGTTCCCAAAATCTCTCATTCAATACATCCAAGTCATCATCATCAAATTCAAAATTAGAGAATACTTCGATAGCATTTTTTTCTGAAATGCTATTTGTAATGAGGTAGTGTTGGCAGGTGATTTTCTTTTACTTCTGATGCCATGTGTGAATATTCAGGGATGGTGTTGGTGGGAAGGTGCAGCATGTACCAGGGATGAGGCAATAATATTCAGAGTAAGTGCTGAACATGCAGAAAAGGAGAGATTAACGTTTACCTTGGAACAAGCATATTTAGAGAAAGTTGGGTGAAAGTACTGAGAGAAAGCATTTTAGTGGCACGGTGGCTCAGTGGTTCGCACTGCTGCCTCACAGCACTCGGACCCGGGTTCGATCCCAGCCTTGGGCGACTGCCTGTGTGGAGTTTACACATTGTCCCCATGTCTGTGTGAGTTTACTCCCACAGTCCAAAGATGTGCAGGTTAGGTGGACTGGCTGTGCTAAATTGCCTGTTGTATTCAGGGAGGGGTACATTAGGAGGGTTATAGATCTGGCTGGGATGCTGTGAGGTTTGGTGTGGACTTGTTGGGCTGAAGGGCCTGTTTCCACACTCTAGGAATTCCATGATTATGGTTCCAGAGCATTGAGCATATCCCAGCATATAGTTCTTCAAGGATTGTAGGAACTTCAAATGCTGGAGAATCTGAGATAACAAGGTGTTTACACCTAGGATTTTTCAAGTTTTGATCAGTCTGCTTTTAAAATTGGTTTAATAAGACTTCATCATTCCTGGGAACACTGCAATACCACAATAATGCATGGAGAAAGCTCGTATTCCAACTCCCTGCTCCAAAAATCAGTTTAATATAGGGTCCTTAGGCAAAGGACATATCGCATATTAAAGCTGATAGGGACAAATGCTTTTTCTGTGGTGTTGTCTTCACACCAAAGCCACTAAAAGCAAGGCCATGTTTCCACACATGAGATAGCCACCAACTGTGAACACTTGGTATAATAAACACTTGATCCTATTTTCCACCAGCCTGACTGTGTGCAAAGACTTGTAAATCACTGCTGACAGTTTTTACTGTTGTTCCCAAACTCCTGGGCTTCTTAACCAGGGCAAAGAAGTCAATTTGCACCAGTGCTTTTCCGTCACTTTTCTAGAAAACATCTTCGTAGTGAATGTAGATCATCGAAAATGTACCAATCAGATGAGGTAGGGCAGAGCTGACGTCACCAACAAGCCTCATCAACCAGCTCCATGACTAGCAGCGGGTCAGTGAGATTGCAGCAACAATCGGCAGAGAACCGCACACTCAGAGAATGTCCCAGCACAGAGGAAGGTGCTTCAGCCTGTCACTCTCTGCATCAGCTGTCTGTATGGGTGACTTCACCAGTCCTTCCCGATGCCCTGTAAATCTCTCATCATTCAACTCTCTCCTGAGGGCCATGAATAATTCTGCTTCCAGCGCCCTCTCAGGCAGTGCACAGCCGGCAGGAACCACTTGCTGAAGATGGTGGGTCCACCTCCCTTGACAAATGTGACTCTTTGTTACAAAAAACAGGCGAATCTCTATCCCCTGCCCTCCAAATCCATCCCACCCCGTCTGTTTCTTTGGAATGTGTAACTGCCTGCAGTGTCAATGTGCCTGCAGTTGCTAAAAGGGTCTGATTTTTGTGCCGTTCTATTCTGTGCACTAAGCAAACTGAACTGTTAGCAATGCATAAAAATGCCTGCCTCTTCCCAAATCAAATCAAATACTTGAAACAAATTCTAATTCCGATCAAGTAATATCCCTGTCGGGAAGTACTGGGTCACAGTTACAAACAGAATTTCTTAGACTAATCCATCTGACCTGGAATACATGAACTCTGGTCCCCAAACCACTCCAACATCCCTAACGTCACTCCCCGCCCTTCATGGAAATGAGCAGCGTGATGCTGGATATTAAGTTCAGTACATTGAAAAGTCACAAATGGTTTGGCTTCGACTCCAAACATTCCAATTACAATCTGGTAATTTAGAATTGCAATTTAAGATCCAAGAGCTGTCGAGATATAACGGATGGAAACAGACTGATTGCTGCAACTTATCTATTCGAACCAGATATCCTAAGTTATTTTAGTCCCATTTGCCAACATTTGGCCCCTATCCCTCTGTCCCCTTCCTATTCATTTACCAATCCTGATGCTGTTTAAGAGCTGGGATTATACCACCTCCTCCATACATGCAGCATGCTCTACATGTAAAACTGTCCCTCAGGTCCCTGTTAAACCTTTTGCCTCTCAACTTAAACCATGCTCTCAGGTTTGGATTCCTTTCCTTGAGAAAAAGATATTGACAATTCACCCCATCCAAGCCCCGCATGATTTTATAAACCTCTGTAAGGTCACGCCTCAGCCTGTGACATTACAGGGAATCAGCTCCGGCCTATTCAGCCACCTCTTCCTGTCGCTCAAACTATTCAATCCAAGCACCACTCTTGTAAATGTTTTTTTTTCTGCAACCTTTCAGTTAAACAATTTTCCTGCAGCAGGGATATTATAACTGAATGCAGTATTCGAAAAGTGGCAATGTTCTGTACACCTGCATTATAACGTCCAAACTCCGATACTCAATACATTGATCAATAAAAGCAAGCGTGCCAAATGCCTTCTTCACCACCCTGTCTAACTGTGGCTCCGCTTTCAAGGAATTTTGCACCTGCACCCCAATGTCTCTGTTTGGTGACACTCCCCAAGGCCTTACCATTAACTTGTAAGTCCTGCCCTAGTTTGCCTTACCAAATCGCATCACATCACATTTATCTGAACTCTATCTGTCACTCATAGGCCCATCTGATCAAGGTCCCGTTGTACTCTGAGATAACATTCTTCAGTGTCCCCAACAACATGAATTTGGGGGCCATCGGCAAACTTACCAACCATCCCTCCTATGCTTCCATCTAAATCATTTATATAAAGTTATGGCTAAGCAGTGTCCCAGCACTGATTCTTGTGACACACCACAGGTCACAGGTCTCCAGTCTGAAATATAATACTCCGCCATCACTCTGTGCCTCCTGCCTTCAAGCCAGTCTTGGATCTAAACCACTAGCTTCCACTGGATTCCATGTGATCTAACCAGTCTACCATGAGGAACCTTTTCAAACACCTTTCCAAAGTGCATCCAGACAATGTTTACCCTCTCTGTCTTCACCAACCTTCTTTGTCACCTCTGCAAAATCCTCATGTTAGTGGGACATGATTTACATCACACCAACACCAGAGTCAGATGACTGGGAACAGTATATGAAGCAAAATGTGTACATGAGATAACAAAATGTGGAGCTGGATGAATACAGCAGGCCAAACAGCCCACAGCCTCCACAGCCAGCAGCCCCAGAGGAGACAGCCAAGCTGAGCCCTGCCGAATTTTCACCATCCCCCAGACCTCCCACTGACCGAGGTCAAACGGTTAGTCCTCAGTCAGGGGCTCACCTTTGTCCTCATTCACCCACACATCCACGAATGACAGTCACGTTAGGACATTGAGCAGTTTTTCTGCCACCTTTGCCTCTCCAGCTATCTTCTCCTCTATCCATCTTTGATCCGCTACTCCCTCGCTCCCTATTTATATCAGAACCCTCTCCCCATTCCGCTTTCCTGATGAAGGGTCTAAGCCCGAAACGTCAGCTTTTGTGCTCCTAAGATGTTGCTTCGCCTGCTGTGTTCATCCAGCTCCACACTTTGTTATCTCGGATTCCCCAGCATCTGCAGTTCCTATTATCTCTGATACAAAATGTGTACATTACTGGTTGAAAATAATGAAATAATTTCATTGTCTTCAACTTTAAAATCAAATGCTGGAGTCTGCAGCTCAAAAGATATCAGAACCACTGGGGTCAGAGGAAACCCACAGTTCATGAAATGCCCAGGATTCAGGGTGATGTCACTGAGCAATTGCCCGTGTGTGATAACATCACCCACTTGAACACAGAGCATTCGGGTCTGCACAAACAGGTGGTGTGCACAAAGGATGTGAGGGTCTGTGGAGTGATTGAAAGGAGATTGATCAGAATGATTCAGGAACTGAGGGATATTAATTGTAAGGTCAGGTTGGTGAAACTGAAGATGTTCTGCACAAAGCGAAGGAGACTGATGATCTTTGACAAAGATGTCTCGGTCTATGATACTCCCAATCATCCCAGATGTCCTCTTTTTTCAAAAACCACAACTTCCCCTCCACAGTGATCAAAAATACCCTCGACCATGTCTCCCGCATTTCCCGCAACTCATCCCTCACACCCCCTATTCGCAATAATAACCAAATTTGAATACCCATTGTCCTTACATACCACATGACCAACCTCCAAATCCAACGCATCTTCGTCTGACATTTCTGCCATCTGCAATCCGACCCCACCACCAAAGACATTTTTCGGCTCCTACCCTTATCTGCTTTCCGGAAGGACCACTCTCTCTGTGACTCCCTTGTCCACTCCACACTCCCATCCAATCCCACCACCCCGGGCATGTTTCCCTGCAACCGAAGCAAGTGCCATGCCTGCCCCTATATCTCACCCTTCACCCCCATCCCAGGCCCGAGGAAGACTTTTCACATCAAACAGATGTTCACCTACACATCTGTCAATGTTATACACTGTATCCGCTGTTCCCGTTGTGGCCTCCCCTACATTGAGGAAACTATACGGAGGCTTGGGGACCGCTTTGTGGAACACCTATCTTCTGTTCGCAACAAACAACTACACCTCCCAGTTGCGAACCATTTCAATTTCCACCCCTCCCAACTCCTCGGATGGCATGTCCATCCTGGGCCTCCTGCAATGCCACACTGATGCCACCCGAAAGATGCAGGAACAGCATCTCATATTTCGCTTGGGAACCCTGCAGCCCAAGGGTATCAATGTGGATTTCACAAGCTTCAAAATCTCCCTTCCCTCGACCACATGCCAAAACAAGCCCAGCTAGTCCCTGCCTCCCTAACCATTCCTCCCATCTCAAGCCCCACCCCCATCCCCTATCCACTATCCTCACGCAACACCCTCCCGACCTATCCATCCTCCCTGGTCTGACCTATCTCCCCTTAACTCCACACCTACTGTCACCTTCACTGGTTTGAACCCCAACTCTTTGACCTGTCTGTCTCCTTTCACCCTATCTTCTCCTTTGTCCACCTTCTATCCGCCTCCCTGTCTCCCTATTTATTTCTGAATCCCCTTCCTCTCACCCATTTTTGAATAAGGGTCCCGATCTGAAACGTCAAAATTTCCTGCTCCCCTGAATCTGCTTGGCCTGCTGTGTTCATCCAGCTTCACACCGTGTTATCTCGATTGCTTGGAGACTGCTTTGTGGAGCACCTACACTCCCCCCTCACTGACCAACCCCCACCCCCACTTCCCACCTACACTAACCTCACCTCTACTAGTCTCATTCCTGCCTCCTCGACCTGTCCGTCTTCCCTCCCACTACTCGCCCCTCCCTCCTCACTGACCAACCCCCGTCAAATCTCCCTACCTACCTCACCTTTACTGGCTTTATCCCCAACTCCTTGACCTGTCCATCCTCTCTCCACCTATCTGCTCCACTATCTACCTTCTATCACTGCCTCCCCCTCTCTCTATTTCAGAGCTCTGTTCCCCTACTTTTTTTCTGAAGAAGGGTCCAGACCTGAAACATCAGCTTTCCTGCTCCTCTGATGCTGCCTGGCCTGCTGTGTTCAACCAACTCCACAGCTTGTTATCTCAGCCTTCAGCATCAGCAGTTCCTGCTGCCCCCATCACCATTCATGACTGGTTGTAGCAGAATAGTTGCAATCCTTCCACCCTGTCTGTAATGCATTAGTTCTGCTGTTTGTAATGCAAGCAGTTGAATGCAGTCGCTATAATGGGTTGGCATCAGTTTCAGGTACACATGGTTCTGACCCCGGCATGTTTGCCTGCACTCGTCACTGAACCATTGATCAGCTTCATGGGAATCATAGACTGAGGGATTATCCGGGACAAAGAGTCACAGATTCTGGTGGAATACAATTCTGCTTCTGCTGCTGCTGCTGTGGTTTCCATCACCACATGGATGCCCAGTTTTGAGCTGCAATAAGTGCAATGTAATGTTCCCCAGTTCAGACTGAGTCCCCACTGCCCTTGTACGCAGTGACCTACTCTATTTTCTGATGCGGTAACACTTACATTTTAATATTCTCATTCTACTGACAGTCTCTCCATGGTGTCACATCTCCAATTTGTCACATTGCTCAAAACCCTTTAACATATTCATCTGAACCTTTCCCTTTCCAGTAGGAACATCTTTGGGTGGCACAGTGGCTCAGTGGTTAACACTGCTGCCTCACAGCCCCTGTGATGTCGGCTCAATTCTACCCTCAGGTGACTGTGTAGAGTTTGCATGTTCTCCCATGTTTGCGTGGGTGTCCTCCAGGTGGTCCACTTTCCACCCACAGACCTAAGCTGTGCAGGCTCGGTGAATTGCCCATGCTAAAGTGCCCATTGTGTGGATTAGGTGAGTAATAGGGGGCTGGGTCTGGATGGCATGCTGTGAGAGTCGGTGTGGATTTGTTAGGCTGGTGGGCTTGTTTCCACAATGTAGGAAGGTTTTTAAAGTGAATGTTTCTCTCCCTGACCATGATTAAGAGCTCTGTACTGTCAGTGAGGCTAGAGTTATGTAGTTTCAGAACCAAGTAATTTTTTCACCTTGCACTGTCACTCACTTCTCAGTGTTTGGTGATCCATGTTGGACAGGGTGTTTGAGCAACTTTGACACACGTTTTTGGGATTTATTCAAAAACACAATTTGCTGAAGAAACTCAGCAGGTCTGGCAGTGTCTGTAGAGTGAAAGCAAAGTTAAGCTGTTGGACCCAGTGATGCCTTTTCAAAGCTTCCAGTTTCTGCAGCAATTTTTCATTTTTCAGATTTCCAGCATGCATGGTTCTTTGTTTTGTTGAAAATTCAGTCAGTGCTGATTCATTTCTGGAGAAATTCAGCAGGTCGAGATGCATCGGTGGAGACAGAGAAACAGGGTTAAGGCTTTAAGTCCAGCAAGACCCTTCTTCAGAACTGAACAGGTTCGGGAAATGGCCTTTTTAATACCTTACGAGAGGTGGAGGAGGGCTAACAGAAAACAGAGGGTGTTGGGGTGCCGTGCAAAATACAAATCGGCTTTTAATTGTGTTGAAAGAGAAGCAGATGTACAATGGGAGTAAATAAAGTTATGAGTGGGGGAGATGGGTTCCCTCAACTGAATGCAATGTTAACAAGACACAAACAAGACAAGGTCACATCGTCTGTGCCATATTGTGTTCATCATATCTTCATTAATAACCCTGAGTGTGTTGAGCATATGTGAACAATCTTATATGTCTACACACATACGCTGATTAAACAGTGTATATAAAATCATTTCTCCTCCGTTCCGTTGCAACCTATCGTGTTTTGTTCACCTTGTCAGTCGCCATTCCTTCAGCCAAATTTATTCTGTCTCTTTCTCTGCACTTTGTTTTATTCCATCTTAGAAGAAGAAATTGCCTACTGGGCAATATCAAGTTCATCCTAATAGGACTGCACAGCCACTGTCCCCTCTTCCTTACTGTTTCTTAATCAATCACATAGATATTGTCTCTGACCCTTTCCTCCCAATAAGCAAAGCTATTGGAGATGTAATGTTTACTTTTGGGCTCAGGCTAAAAAATTGGTCAGGAAAGGCTGTATAAACTGCAAAAAAATTGTTTGCAACTTTAGAAGCAAATTATTGAAAATATTGTGTTAAAGATAAAATGTTGCCTTATTAGGGCAGTGAGAGGAAAGTTCAGCAAAACCCACATTTCCTGCCTTTCTCCAGGTTGTTGTGGCCAGAGATGTGTTTGGATTGGCAGTTGTTGTGATGGAGGAGACTTCGGTGAAATAACAACCTCTCATTTGGCTCTCAGGAAAATGGTTACATACGTCATCACATGTGGATAACACAGCAGAATCATCGAGCCTGTGCAGAGAAAGTATCAACTTTCTCCTCTGTCTCTATCATTGTGAGATGAATTGGAGATGGGCATTGAGTCCAATAGCAGGCAATGTCACCCAAACCAGGTATTGTTGTTACATTAAAAGTGTCAGAGTGGAAGGGGTTAACGGGAGCTGTTTGTTCAGTGACTCGAATTAATGTCAGTCTCCATGGATACTAACTGTGTCACTGGAGGGTTTCCCTCTTCTATTAATAAGGGGTTTCTCCCAATGCGTTATCCCACAGTATCTGTGGCCGTGGCATATTCAACACAATTGGGATCAGCAGCTCCAGAGATGTGGAGAGATCAGAATCTGTGACCAGCAGATTGGGATGTTCCAAATTATGGATCAGAATCTCAGAACCACAGCCGGGAATGTGACAACAATGTATAAGAAACTGAGAGGAATAGATTGGAATGTTCCAACAATGGACAGGAGTTTATCCTCTGGCCTTTACTATCTTTCTCTCAATTGGGCGCCTTTAACATTGTGGATAGAAGCTGTACTGATGGTTATTCAAGCTGGTTACTATCCCATCCTCGCTATTGTTGGTGTTCCCGGTAAGTCTCTCTATCTCTGCCCATTCATTTATTCTGTGACCAGCGACCCAATTTCTAAGCTCTGTATTTGGCAACGAAGGAAACTATTGTATTCACTTTCAGTGACAAACTCAACTCTTATTCCAGGGTTTTTTTCACCTTCACTTACAAACACCCGAGGAGGAAGAAAAGTGTTCATAACCACCATTGGCCCATTTTGTCCTGATCTGATTTATATCACAATATTCCCTTTATCACTAATAATATCCTCAGTTTTCACTTCCGCTTCAGTGCTGTTTCTGATTAAATCATAATCTGCTCCTTTCCAGTTGCAGCTCTCTTCTGGCCACACTTGCAGTTACTAATATTTTGATTGTATTCTTATTTTTATCTCTACCTCGACCTATGCCAGTTGCAAAGTGTGAAGCCAGTTTGATTCTAAAATGAGGAGGTTACAGCTTTGTGTCAGTGGTTTCAGCATAACCCGTCGATGGCCATCAAATGACAGTTCATTGAACTGTTTAGATTCTAGAACTTTCCAAGTAGCAGTGGTGCCATATCCATTATCTCTGAAGTGCAGTGCTCCGATGTGTTCACTTGTTGACAGAGGCAGTGTCTCTTCACCCCAACCCCCACTGACCCACTGCTGAGTGGGATACATTACTCTGTCTCCACAGAATAAGATATAGGAAATCTTCCAGAAATTCTACAGGACTGTGACTGTGAAAATGAGAAACTGTGGGAGATTAGAATTAATAAAGCGGAACTGCTCAAAACTAATTGAACTGAAGTTTGGTACTTTGCTCTGGTATGTCCCAGAGACTACATGGAGGTGGGAATAGAGCTTGTGAAAGAGTTACAGGGTCAGACAGCTCTTCAGTCCAACCAGTCCATGTCAAACATAATCCCAAACTATCCCAGTCCCACCTGCCTGGGCTTGGCCCATATCTCTCCAACTGTTTCCTGTTCATGAACTTGTCCAAATGTCATTTAAAACTTGTAACTACGAGAAAGAATTATTGATTACCATTCAGAATTCTTCAGATTCAGGAATTGCCAGTTCCTGCAGAATGGAAGTAGCTGTTGTAACGCACATTAAAAAAAAACTGGAGTGAGAGGGAAATCAAAATAAAAATAAATTTTGGACAACTTGATATCTGTTATGAGGAAAATATGGAACCTTTTTTGAGGGCTGTAAAAACTAGACACTTGGGAAATCATGATATGACTTGGCAGAGTCAACTTCGATTCAGGAAAGGGAAGTTATCTTTGGTAAACCTGTGCAGTTTATGTTAATTGAAACATCCAAAAATTTCAGATGTGTGTCCAAATTATCCCCAGAAATGTCTTCCATTGCTACTCCACCATCTTCCCTAAGATTCTATTCCTAATAACTCCAGCCCATTCCTTCCTCATGATGTTTTTTTAGTTTCATCACTCAGTTGTAATTGTGTCACATCCAAATGCAAACAATACATTTAAACTGAAAGAGGGAGCTTTGAGAGATAAAACATGGAGAAAGATTGGAGTATTCATTAACTTGATTTATGTCATGTATGTATGAGATAGAGAGAGAGAGAATATGGGTGATGAGATGTGAAAATAGAGAAAACTGCATTATCGACTGAAGTTGATGTACTTTCCAACTTGTTTTGGCAATTCCTGTGTGTTGTGATCCTTTGCCCAGTGCATGTACGACTGAGTAATATGTATATAATAGTTGAAGTATCCACACATGAGAACCAGTGAGAGCGGTGTATTTGAATTTACAGAGTACTTTTGATATGGTTGCACACAGGTGAGTGAATAAAATTAGAGTTGAGAGGTAAGGTGGAATATACTACATGGATTGAGAATTGTTTAGTTGACGCAATACAGAGAGTGGAGCCCTTTTCCAGGCTGAATGCTGCTCGTTATGGGGTATCACATGAATCAGTGTTTGGACCACAGTAATTTAAAAGGCATACAAACTATTTGGATGTGGCCAGCAACAGCATACATCTCATTTTGTAATGATTAAATGATGTGAGGTTGGGAAGTGTTGTGGTCACAAAAGGGCCTGCATGTCCTTGATCATAGGTCACCAAAATTAGTACATGCAGCGCTATCAGTCATGTGGGAAGTAAATGGTATGTTGTCCTTCATTGTAAGATGATTCATGTACATGAATAAAACCATATGTCTGCACATGTACAGCCTTGATGAAAGACTATTTATGGGCACTGTGCATAGGCTTGATCCCTTTTGTAATGAAAGAACTCCTTGCCACAGACACGGTACAAATGGTCATCACCAGTCTAATCCCTGAGATGATGGTACCATGAGGAGCGAGTGAAGAAAGTGAGTG
This sequence comes from Stegostoma tigrinum, assembly GCF_030684315.1. NCBI lineage: Eukaryota > Metazoa > Chordata > Chondrichthyes > Orectolobiformes > Stegostomatidae > Stegostoma > Stegostoma tigrinum. Next base: position 5,196 of record NW_026728107.1, on the reverse strand, counting down.
TTTAATATGTTGTGCTGTGAGAGAATCAGAGATTACTGCATTAAAATTACGAAGTTGGTGATGAACTCTTTTATCCACAAAAGAAATTGATAGGGTGAGAAATCCCATACGTGACCCATGTAAATACATGTGGATTTTACATATAAAATGACATAGAGCCCCACAGTGATTCAGAGAGAAGCACAGGCTCTGAATGAACTCTTCCCACATTAATCTGTGACCCTACACTGAACCCGATGTTGTTCACAATCCTGACAGCAGCCCAAATACCCTCTTTGTGACATTAGCCAGACCAACCAGATTCTGATCTCCATAGAGAACGGAAGCATGTATTTTCAGAGGATGCCACTTGTGATTTTGCACAAAACATTAGTCTTCCCACCACACTACTGTAAAACTGCATTAAAGTACTGCATGTGTACCATGAACAATGGAGGCATGTTGACCAGCGTGAAGCAGACTATCTGTACAGCCTAGCTCCATTTGCTTGTCATGTTACCTAAGTCTGTTTACATGTAAGTGACTGTAGGGTCTCGATGGCCTTCTCCTTTTCATATGTAGGGACGCAAGGGGCTGTACAGCAGGGCCAAATGCTGAATTGATCCACCCTGGGCTCCTGAGGAACAGTTCGATGTGTTCATGTGACATTGCTGTAACTGTAAGATATTATTTTATTTTGGTTTCTTTTAAGAGAAGGATTGAACGAGAGGCACAAAGCTGTCTAGTTAAGACCATTGAGTAAACAGTCTTGAGAGGGTTCGGGTTTTTTTTAAATGCAGCCTGAATGAGTGCGACGAGCTCTCACAGATCAGAATTTCTGAGTTTTGCTTTTCTGTTGCATCAGAAGCTATTGGTGTCTCAATGGAGTTGGAAGCTTCAGTGAATGTCTCCTGACTGCAGAATTTTCTTTGGATGATTATTTTCTCCTCCTGAATTGGAGAACCGCATGTGAGAACCTTCTCTGAATTTTATTTCTGACCAAAGTGTCTGTTTATGGGCTGCTACTATGCTGGAACAGTTAATTAGTAATATTTGCTATAGCTATTATACTATAAGTTTATCCACCAGAGCGAGGTTATTCTAAATTCCTTTTTTTTGGTTCTACTTTGACTACAGTGTTTAAATAAATTGTGTTTTGTTTAACATCTGTCAACTATTTCATTAATGTATCTCTGAATAAATGTCAACACAAAGGCAGCACAGACCTCTAGGGAAGAGAATTCCCACTCCAAATGCCCTTTTCAAATTTCTTCTCATCTACCTGATGGAATCAGAAAGTCACACAACGCAGAAACAGATTATTTGCCCCCACTGACTTGATATGTAATCTGATCTATTCCCATTTGCCAATATTTGGTCCATATCCCCCTCAACTTTTCCTATTCTTGTACCAATCCAGATACTTTTTTAGCTGTGTAATTGCACACACCTTCACCACTTCTGACAGCACTTTCTGATCACACACCTCTCTCTGCGTGAAAACGTTGCCCGAAGTTTCCTTCTAAGTCGTTCCCCTCTCACCTTCAACATCAGCACTTTACTTTTGGCCTCCCCTCTCCTGGGAAACCGACCTTGGCTATTCAGGCTATTCATGCCCCTCATGATCTTATAAACATCTGTCATGTCACCCCTCAGCCTCCACACTCCGGGGAAAACACTTCAAATTGTTCAGCCTCTCCCTACAGTTCAGACCCTCCTGTCCTTGAACATCCTTGTAAATCTGTTTTTTTCTGCACCTCTCAAGGTTAACAACATCTTTCCTTTAGCAGAGCCAACCGATGTGTGCGCAGTATTCTTAAAGTGGCCTCATCAATGTCCTGTACAGAAGCAACATGCCATCCCAACCCCTATACCCAATGCTCTGACTGATTAGGGCAACCATGACAAATGTGAGACATTTTTCCATCCCCATCCCTGTCTGCTTTCCGGAGAGACCACTCTCTCTGTGACTCCCTTGTTTGCTCCACACTGCCCTCCAACCCCACAACACCCAGCACCTTCCCCTTAAACAGCAGGAAATGCTACACTTGCCCCCACACCTCCTCCCTCACCCCTATCCGAGGCCCCAGGATGACTTTCCATACTAAGCAGAGGTTCACCTGCACATGTGCCAATGTGGTATACTGCATCCACTGTACCCGGTGTGGCTTCCTCTACATTGGGGAAACCAAGCGGAGGCTTGGGGACCGCTTTGCAGAACACCTCCAATCGGTTTGCAATAAACAACTGCACCTCCCACTCGCGAACCATTTCCACTCCCCCTCCCATTCTTTAGATGACATGTCCATCATGGGCCTCCTGCAGTGCCACAATGATGCCACCCGAAGATTGCAGTAACAGCAACGCATATTCCGCTTGGGAACCCTGCAGCGCAATGGTATCAATGTGGACTTGACCAGCTTCAAAATCTCCTCTTCCCCCACCGCATCCCAAAACCAGCCCAGTTCGTCCCCTCCCCACACTGCACCACACAACCAGCCCAGCTCTTCCCCTCCACCCACTGCATCCCAAAACCAGTCCAACCTGTCTCTGCCTCCCTAACCTGTTCTTCCTCTCACCCATCCCTTCCTCCCACCCCAAGCCGCACCCCCATCTCCTACCTACTAACCTCATCCCACCTCCTTGACCTGTCCGTCTTCCCTGGACTGACCTATCCCCTCCCTACCTCCACACCTATACTCTCCTCTCCACCTATCTTCTTTACTCTCCATCTTTGGTCCGCCTCCCCCCTCTCCCTATTTATTCCAGAACCCTCACCCCATCCCCCTCTCTGATGAAGGGTCTAGGCCCGAAACATCAGCTATTGTGCTCCTGAGATGCTGCTGGGCCTGCTGTGGTCATCCAGCCTCACATTTTATTATCTTGGATTCTCCAGCATCTGCAGTTCCCACTATCACTGTCCTTCCCTACCCTGTCTCACATGCTACTCCACCTTCAAGGAACTATGTGTGTGCACTAAAGGTCTCTTTATTCAGTAACAGTCCCCAGGGCTGTCTAAGTCCTGCCCAGCATCACCTTACCAAATGCAAAGCCTCTCATTTATCTAAATTAAACTCCATCCGCCATTCCTTGGCCCATTGGCCCATTTGATCAATGTCCCATTGCACTCTGAGATAATCTTCACCACTGTCCACTGCATCACATTTTAATATCATCTGTAAACTTACTAACCATGCCTCTGATATTCACACCCAAACCCTTTATATTAATGATGGACAGCAGTGAACTCAGCACTGATACTTGCAGCACGCCGCTGGTCACTGGTCTCCAGTCTGTAAAACAATCCTCTGCCTTCAAGCCAATTTTGAATTCAATTGGCTATCTCCCCCCGGATCCCATGTGATTACCCATTACTAATCTGTCTACCATTCGGAACGTTACCGAACACCTTCCTGAAGCCCATATAGAAAATGTCTGCCACACTGCCTTCATCAAACTTCTTTATCACCTCTTCAAAATAATCAAGTTAGTGAGACACGATTTTCACTGCGCAAAGCAATGTTTACTATCCCGAATCAATACTTGCCTTTCCAAATGCATGTAAATCCTATCCCTCAGAATCCCCTCCAACAACTTACCCAGCTCTCATGTCAGCCTCACTGGTCTATGGTTCACTGGCTTGGCTGATCATTGTTTCCTTTTCGAGTCCCACTCCTCCACTGGTCACAGCAAATTTTAAATGCAACCAGGTTGGTGATGTGGCCGATGATATAGGGCTCAGACTGTGTCAGCATCAGTGTAAGGAGCAAGTCAGGCAGTTTACTTTGATCTGCGAAAACAACATGTTTATGATCAAAACAAATTTACTCAAACTATGATGGAATGAAGAATGACACATGCAGTTCACAAACACACACACACGCACACACACACACACACACAAAGAAATGTGATCAATTCTCACAAATGTTATTCTGGTGCAAAATTTATTCTGTTCGCACAAGTTGTTGGCAATGGGATTACTTCCTGCAGCCCTTAGATTTGGCTGAATTCCCTTTGCTACAGCTGGTGGGAGATTACAATTAATCCTCATCATGAATCCTCCATGAGTGGTAAAGATGATTGGTGCATTTTCAGCTCTCATACATTGATGTGATGAGGAACAAGGAAATAGAGACGGAGCAACAGGCTGTTGCTTTCGAGGCAGGTTACTTTTTTTTCCTCTGAGTTGAATCGCACAATAACACTATCCAACCCACAAACTGGAACATGTGAGGTCTCCTTGAACATTGTCTCCATTATATGCGTACATCACATTCCCTGCTCCACGTAGATGTATCATTGCTGCTGTAATACACAGAGCCACATATGACCGCACTCGTTATAAAGGTATGTTTATATGTGCCTGCATAATATAAAAATAACATGTTTAATATATGTTTAATACATATATAATCTGTGTTAACAAGAATGTGTCTTATTCCTAAAGAAATACAAAAATTACTGGAAAAGCTCAGCAGCCTGGCGGCATCCATGAAGAGAAATGAGAATTAATGTTTCAGGTTCAGTGATCCTTCCTCAGAAACTGTTTTATTTTTAAAATTATTTCCCCAGTTTTATTCTCCCATACAAGAGGAAATATCAGTCAGGTCTTCACCATTAACACTCACCTCAAGCTCTTACATAGTCAAGAACATTTCTCGTTCTCAGGCCTAAACTGTTAATCCTCCAGGAACTGAATGCCTTCATCACAGGACGGTATATACAAGTTAGCAAGGAAGGAGCTGAAGGAAGGGCTTAGGAGAGCTATAAAGGGGCATGAGAAACCCTTGGTGGATAGCATCAAGGAAAACCCCAAGGCTTTTTGCACGTATGTGCAGAACAAGAGAATGAACAGAGGAATGGTAGGGCCGATCAAGAATTGTAAAGGGAATTTGTGCACAGAGCCGAAAGAGATAGGAGGGGTCCTTAATGAATACTTTTCTTCAGTATTCACAACTGAGAGGGACCTCATTGTAGAGGAGGACATTGTGAAACAGGTAGGCTAGAGGACGTGGATGTTCGTAAAGAAGATGTACTATGAATTCTGAGGAAGTTGAAGGTAGATATGTCATGCAGCCCTGATGGGATTTATCCAAGGATTCTGTGGGAAGTGAAGGACAAGATCACAGGGCCTGTGGCAATGATCTTTTCATCCTCACTGTCCACGGTTATATTGCTGGAAGATTGGAAAGAGGCAAACATCATTCCCTTGTT